>NC_136065.1:1532833189-1533257994 GCF_964261635.1 Lissotriton helveticus
TCATTATGGTTGAGCCCAAGGCTGTGCCTAGTTCTGTATAAAATGCTGTAGGGTTCTTTCTTAAATCGGGCAGGGTTTGCCTAAAAGTTAAAATATCTTGCAGATCCCATGGTTGGTAAACCCAGTTGTACACAACCCTCCCTTTTGCATCTGCGTGGTTGATATCATCGTTTGTTCCCTGACCTCTTGGGGGAACCCAGTAGGGGGCGGCTTCTCTGATAGGCATCATAGTGTTGGCTGCTTCTAATGGGGGTTCAATCGTCTCAGGGACTTTGATCTTAACCTCTGGTTTCTGTTCCGCGAGGTGGTGGAAAACCTCAAGCGTTTGCATGAAGAGGTCCGTCACATCGCTCTCAGTCCCATCTCCAACATCGACCCTTCTATATAGAGCCGTCAGTTTAGCAGGACCCTTATTCTGGTACCTATCCTCATAGGCGTTCAGGGTGTGGTAGCTGAACCGTAAAATGAAATGCCGTCTGTGACTACCGGCATGTGAATTGTGCATATTCATCGTATATTCTTCGCTCTCCTTCCGTTCTACCAGGGTCTTTGCTATCTGGTCGATTCCATCCCGCTCATCTTTGCTCAACCTATTTGGCCTGGCTGTTAGCTGCCTGCTAGTCTCATGTTCATCTGCTGTTGTTACCAATGCGGCTGGTCACCCACGCCTGCACTTTGAACTGGTGAGTGTTGTGCTAGAGGCTGGCAGGGAGCATAAGGAGGGGCATGTAGATAATTGGAGGACCGAGCAGTAACTCGTCATTTGCCCGCTGTTTGGAGGGCATCTCCGGGTAGAGCGTAGGGGGGGTCCTGACAGGGCATTGGCCTGCCAGTCCTGATTCTTGTGTTTGTTTAACTTCCTCTTTTCTTCTTATTTCTTCATCTAGTTCTTTTGCGGCCAGATGGGCTGCTTTTCGTAACTCTTTCACTATTTTTGCTTCTTCTCTTTTCCTTCGCTGTTCTGCTTCTTTGCGCCACATGCCAATACTATCGAGCATAGTGGGCGTTGCCTTATTTATTTTTACAGCTGCTTCTAGTGTTTTTATTTTATTTTCATCAAAAGAACCTATCAGTGGCCACTGACTTTCAGGATCCTTTTTTGTATATTTATGCCATAACTTACTATAAGCTATAGCGACTAGTCCTTGCTTAGTAAACATGTCCTTATTAGGGGTGCCTTCCAGTGGAGCTGGATGGTTCATCTCTAATAAGCGGTCCGGGTTGACCCAACTACTAACCAATGGGGAGCAGATAGGCATGACGGATTACAATGGGGGGCAAAAGCCTGCACTACCTATCTTTTCACTATTTGCAAAAAAACTGGACAGAATATTCTATTCTACGCTGTTTGCAAACAGAGAATACCTCCAGAAGGAACCAATTCCAAACAGTCAATGTTTGGATAAACAATCAATCAATGAGGAATGAAATAGGTACGACGGGTTAAAAGCTTGCGTTACCTACCCTTCACTATCTGCAAAGGGAGAGAGAATATTCCTACTCTTCCCCGTTTGTAGGCAGAGAAGATCCTTAAGAGAACCAACTTCGAACAATTCAATGCTCGATCAAACAATCAATCAATGGGGAGAAAAATAGGCACGGCAGATTACAATGGGGGACAAAAGTCCGCGTTACCTATCCTTCACTATCTGCAAAGACTAAACAGAGTATGGCGACTCTGTGCTTGTTTGCAAATAGAGAATCTCTCAGAGACAATAAGACGAGTAATACTAGTATTTTCAAACAATCAAACAATCAATTTCGCAATTTGTCGTGTGTCACGACCTTACCCGGACCGCACGGACCGTTTCTAGTCTTCCGCTTCCAGCGCCCGATCGTCCTCTATTCTCTGTTGCTATCGCGGCACTCCTGGTGGTTCCCAGTCAGGACCGTAGATCACTCGGGAGAGGTCTGCTCGGAATCAGTGAAGTTCAGATGATCGGCTGTCAGACGAGGGTCTATCGGACAGGAGCTCTCCCGATCGTTGCAGTCGTTCACTCTGTCGTCGGGACCTCTCCCACTGGATCCACGTGTCGCTGATGGGCCCCGCGTTTGGAACGCCAATTGATAAAGATCAATTCAAAATGGTCAGGCTATTCTGTTGATGTTTCCTAAGTTAAATTTGCCCGGCGTTAGACGCCTCTAATACCATACGAAGTTATCCAATAAAGAGGCAGGCGCTGGAGACAGGAAGACAGGAAACAAGTTTTATTCCGACGGAGTAGAACACATCAGATCGGACAACAAGGTATCGTCTCGAGGTGCTCTCTCAGCCTCTCTGAGACCTGGTCTTTTATACCCTGGTTTAAGACATGTGAACGCTCTTTATTACAACAAAGTCATTGTGAAGTATGAGAACGACATCCCCGGCACCCCCCAGTTCCGGCCCATTCCAACACATGACAACAGTAGAGGCCCTTTCCCCTCATATGATTGGGAGGGGGCTATCACGCAGCTGAGTGTTCTGCCGATTCCTTTGGAATGTGTGCGCCTGATCGAATCTCAGGGGGTGGGGAGGTCATGATCAATAGTGGCTCCTTTCAGGAAAGGCGAGTGCATACAGTAGTGGGCAATAAACTGTATCCTCGGGCTAAGGGATGACCAGCGGTTCGTACAGGCAGTCGGGCTCAGAGGAAGGGGTCATCAAAGGAGGGGTATTCATGGACGGAAAGGAGGTGTTGGTCAGGCGCGGGGTGTGATTCCCTGAGACAGAGTCATGGGAGGGGAGGGTTCATGACTTGTGCATGTGAGTGCGGGGGCAGCCAGGGTGCGCGGGGAAGGCTTGCAAGGTTCAGGGAAGTGTGCTGACGGGCGATCGTGAACAGGGAGACCATGGTACCTAAAATGGCTGTCGTGTATGTTCATACGTGAGTCGGCAAGATGGCGTAGATGATGTTCAGTACACGAACTAAAATTCCACACCCGGGCGCTCCGGGACCAAGTGTTCCAGCAGGAACTGAGAGATAAGTTAGAGGAATACTTTGAGCTTAACGAGGGTTCTGTAGATTCCCCAGGCACATTGTGGGAGGCTTGCAAAGTGGTGACGAGAGGGCACTGCATGTCACTGAAAACTGGGGTACTGAGGTCGATCAGAAATTCACTGAGCAACTTGGAGTCGGAATTAGCTACACTCAAATCCACATTAACCCAGGCGCCTACAGACAGGGCTCGCGCTGATTTCAGAACGAAACTAACACAATACCAGGAAGAGGCTGACAGGGAAGTTGCTTTCTTAGCCAAAGATGGTCAAGCTAGACGATATGGTGAGGGCGACCGGGCAGGGCGTACACTTGCAAACATGCTTCGAGCTCCGAGGGGTATTAACTACGTTTTGGAGCTACAGGTCGAGGGAGGAGACACGGTGAGGGAGCCACAAGCCATTCTTAATGTCATGACTGACTACTACGAGACACTATACACTTCCAAGGTTACACCGGACGACCAGGTCCTGACGGAATACCTGGACACGATAGCATTAGCGTGGTTCAATAATGGAGCTAGGCAATATATGGATTTGCCGTTCACGCAGGACGACATAAAAGGTATTATAGCAAGCCTGCCACCAGGCAAAGCGCCAGGCCCTGACGGACTGACGACCGAGTTCCATAAGGAATATTCAGATATACTTGTCCCGAGACTGCACAGGGTATTTGAGGAAGCAGTTGAAAAAGGCATGCTCCCACAATCAATGCGCGAGGCGATGATCATCACACTACTTAAACCTGATAAGGACCCCACCAGCCCCGACTCCTATCGCCCGCTCTCGCTAATTAATATAGATACTAAAATATATGCGAAACTACTAGCGGACCGCCTGAAATACATGTTGCCGCTGATAGCGCTTTCTGACCAATCCGGATTTGTTCTAGAGAGGTCCACCTCGCATAACCTGAGGGTACTGTTTGGGCTTCTACACTATCTGGATCCCAAGGTGCAAGCCGCGGCCGCATTGCTGGACGCGACAAAAGCGTTTGACTCCCTAGAGTGGAAATTCCTGCTTACGCTTTTTACCCGTATGGGATTCAGCCCGCTGTTCGCAAAGCGCATTGGCATACTGTATAACAACCCGACTGCTCGTGTGCGGGTGAATGGGCAGGTGTCTGCTCCTATCTCCATCACCAGAGGGACTAGGCAGGGGTGTCCACTGTCACCTCTGCTGTTTGCTATTGCAACCGAACCCCTCGCTGCGCTTCTGCGTCAACACCACAAACAGCGCAGTATTGGATTTACATCGCGAGGCCTACTAGTGTCCATGTACGCCGACGATATCACCATTTATATGATGAACCCAGCAGACAATTTTGATCCGCTGATGAGGGAGGTTGTACGCTATAGCGGGCTCACTGGCATAAACATTAACTGGTCAAAATCGACGATGCTGACGTTAACGGACGGTACCATGAAATGCCACACTGAATTTCCGATAGAATGGGTTGACGACGAAGTCAAATACCTCGGAATCCGAATAAGCCGTTCCATACAAGAAATATGTCTGTCGAATTTAGGGGTGGCGGTGGACTGGTTTGAGAGCAAGATGAAGAGATGGAAGACTCTGCCATTGTCACTAACGGGCCGCATAGCCATCCTTAAAATGGTGGTGCTCCCTAAATTTCTTTATTTGTTTCTCAACACGTACCATTGCCCTTAACTATGGCATTTTTTCGCCGCCTTCGGTCGGCTGCGATCGAGTTGGTCTGGGCGGGCAGGCAACCTAGAGTGGCTTGGAACCTTCTCACACTCCCATTCCACTAGGGAGGTCTGGCGGCCCCAGACTTTGAGCTGTATGCGTACAGTGCGCAGGCCCAATACCTGTATTACTGGCACCATCCGAACCCTTACCAGCCGCACGTGGCGATAGAGACTGATGTGGCAACGCCCTGCCCCCTAAAGGCAGCGGTGTACAAGACTTACAAAAGATCACAGCAGGACATAGACACTGTTGAGGTGGTATGATGGGCATGGGCGGGCATTGCTCAACGAGCTGGGGTGACTGAACTATATGCCCCATCCATGCCACTGGAGGGCAACCCCCTGCTGGGGCCTCTGACAGATGCGGCGGTAGCACGTAGAGCGTCTGATTGTGGTCTTAAGATGGCGGGAGACTTGTACCCGGACGATATATTCATCACCTTGCAAAAAATGATAGCGTCATCTGAGCCAACGGCTTCAGAGCTTCTACTTTATTATCAACTGAGGGCGGCGTGCAAAAGCAGATATCCAATGTTCCCGGAGGCCCCCCCACCGTTGGCGGCTCTGGAGGACATACTCTCGAACAGCTCCTCACATAAGTTGATCACGCGCATCTACAGGACTACGCAGAATGCAACACCCGTGCCACACACTAATTCACGTTTGCAGTGGGAGGCGGAAGCGGGTATCAGCATAACAGAAAAGCAATGGACATTCTGCTGCACACAACTTGAACACCTCTCACCCAACTACAGACTGCGTCTTATACATTTTAACTATCTACACAGAACATACCGCACCCCCACACAGCTGTATAAAATGGGTCTACTGGACAATGCATCATGCTGGAGATGTGGTGATCAGGAGGCTACATTCTACCATTTGGTTTGGGAGTGTGGGCCTATACACAAATATTGGGAATTGATCTTCCGTAACATAGGGCAGATAGTGGAACTTCGGATTGACCCAGACCCGTTGGTGGCGCTACTGGGATTCGTCATGCAGGTACCAAGTGCGTCCCGGAAGCTGGTGGCCATGCTATTGTTGCTGGCCAAGCGCCAAATAGCGATTCACTGGAAGCAAAGTGCTCCGCCGACAATATCCAACTGGGTCAAGTCTGCAATATATTGTAAGGATCAATTGTCTGCCTACTGGGACATGATGCCGCTTCGCTCACGCCCGGTAGACATATGGCAACCATTTGCGACCTGGCTGGCTGGAACAGGAGGGAATGATAGTGAATGAGAGGTTTTTGACAAGATTAGACAATGTTAGGTATGTGTGCGACCAGTACTGCGCGAACTGCCATATCGTACTACTGCCTTTTATAGACTCTTTTATGTATACTCACATGGAATAATGCTCGCTACTTGACGTTACTCGCTGATAGTTGTTTACGTTGATTGTTAAAGCTATGTATACTTGCTAATTGATTACAAGTGTGTACTTCAAGGATCCTTATGAATGTAAATTTGCCAAGTGAAAGAGCTGCCTGCCTCCGGGTTGTTGGCTAAATAGCAGTGTACACATTGCTGTGAATAATAAAAGTTTTTAATCCCCCCCAAAAAAAAAAAAAACCTAAGGGCAAACAAAGCAAACACAAGGAGATGTTGAACGGAGCGCTGAAACTTTTCAGACACTCACCCCCAGTCACAGATCTGGGTTGAATCCATCAGCATTCTTTAGCTCACTTTGCCACCCCAGTTCAGACACAGCTGTATGCAAATCAGTCTTGACCCTGTGCCTCTTGGGAACAGTCCAGCCCAAACTGCCAAGCCATGTCTTCCCTGGACCAGAAACAAGTATCTTGGGACCGGTTTCTGGGTAGCACCCTTCATCAGCCAGGCTAGCTTGAATCCAGTGGCAAAGTGAGCAAGGGACCCATGTCTGGGCATACCCTGCCAACTAAGGGTGAACAAAGCAAACACAAGGAGATGTTGGACGGAGGCTGTAACAGAGACCAAGTAGAAGCTGTAACAGGGACCAAGCCCCGGCCATACCAGAGATCAAATAGAGGCTGTAACAGAGATCAAGCACAGGCCATACCAGAGATCAAGCTCAGGCCATACCAGAGACCAAGCACAGGCCATGCCAGAAACCCAGAAGACGCACATCAGAGACCAAGCACCAGCTATACCAGATACCAAGCACAGGCCATACTAGAGACCAAGTAGAGGCTGTAACAGAGACCAGGCTAGGCCATGCCAGAGTCCAAGGGGCACATCAAAAACCAAACACAGGCCATGCCAGAGACCAAGTAGAGGCTGTAACAGGGACCACGCTCTGGCCAACCTAGAGACCAAGCAGAGGCTATAATGGAGACCAAGAACGGACTCATTAGAGACCAAGCACAGGCCATACCAGAGACCCAGAAGACGCACATTAGAGACCAAGCACAGGCCACATAGAGACCAAGTAGAGGCTATAATCTAGACCAAGCAGACGCCAAACCAGAGATCCAGAAGGGGCACATCAGACCCAAGCTAAGATCAGAGCATTAGCGGTGCCCACACCAGACATCACTCTGGTGTCATACTTACAGACCAGTCATGAGAATGGGTATCAATTAACTTGGGGTCATAAGAAAGACCGACCATGGGCAAAAACAAAAACCTGTAAAGAACAAACGCATCAGCTGTGTCGCAGCTAGTCAACCCCACGCTTTTCAATTTTTCTGAAATACGTTTCTCCCTTTTGATTTCTAGCAGACAACCCGAGTGGCAGCTCTGTGTTCTGCCCAGCAGAGATCTATGATGCAGCTGAATAAAGGGACATTCGAAGTGTCCCTGCCCACTCTAGCATCAGCGACTAATCTCTCTTGTTTGTATATGGAGGGAGGGTATGGTCTGTTAAACTTTGGGGTTCATGCTTTTCAATGTACTCTTGAGCGTGAGGACTGCCTCCCGCCATGTAAAACCTGCAGTCACCGTCACAAGAGCTTTCGCTTTCACCCCTGATTATGTGTATGTAATAGCAATTGGTTGATAACGCTGATTGAGCAGCATCTGAGTGCAGTATTATCAAACCCCACTAGAGGTTAGCGGCAGACTTACGGCAAAGGGTTCTGTAAACAAGAGTGACAGAGTCACAAAGTCAGAGAGTGGAGCTGGACCGAGCTTAGGTCTACAGCTTTGGATCAGAAGAGTTTGAGTGGTCTTTGATGCAAACCAGTCACCTGCCCCTCTTCTATCATGCCATGGATGGTGCCACCATCCCATCTACAGGATGGGCTACCCTTTTTGGGTGAAACATCTTGGGCCTCATTTATGAGAAGTGGCACATCGTTGCGTGAAAGCAGCGATGCACCACTTCTCAGTGCGCCCTCCTTGCGACACCAATGATGCGTCATATTTACAATATGATGCATCATGTAGCAAGGAAGGACAGATACGTCAGTATAACTGACGTATCTGTCAGCGCAAACAGTGGTGCATTGCTGGAGTTGTGTCGGAAAAATGGACACAACTCCAGCAATGTTCCTTTCACATGGGGCAAGCTCCATGAGAAAGGGACTGCATCACCCTTGCGCCTGCCATGAGGCAGGTGTAAGGTTGTGACGCATTGGCGTCCTAGAAGTAGCGCAGCGAAATCTCACAGATTTTGCTGCACCACTCCTACGACCCTTTCTTTCAGGGGAACACCCACCCTGAATAAATTATACCTGACACAGGTATAATGTAGCGCAGGGGCTTACGAAGTGACGCATCTGCCTAGATGCATCACTTTGTAAATATGGCACAACATGGTGCATTATTTACGCCACCGCTGCGTCACTAAAAGTGATGCAAAATTGGCGCAAGGGGCTCATAAATAAGCCCCCTTGTGACTAGAAAGCAGCCCAGTCATGTGGCTGAAGGTGGCAGAATTTAACATTAGCAAAGTCAAACATATTTACTTACCTTCGTTGAGGGGACGTTTGCATCCTCAAGCATGCAGGTGGTTACTTTCATCCAACCACAGTTGTTTTTTCTAAATATATATACCTTGTTTAACACACAGATTATTGTGTGGAATTTTTTCATGGCACATTCTGCAGTGTGGTGAGCCAGCAACTAGCCAGGGCGCTTTTTACGATCCCCACCTTCACCCTTTACTGTGGCACACAGCACCCAGATGGGTCTTTTCTTCACACATTACAATAAAGAGACACTTGAAGGAAGAACTCAGGTGGGAGTCTCTAGCAATGGTTGCACTGTTTAATATAAATTAATTAGGCACGCAGCAGTAGCAGACACCTCACAGCCTGAACCTGACTAGGGAATCGCTGCCAGGTGAATCCATTGAGTTGAGCTCCATAGCCTATAAATGGTCCTAAGACAAAGGGTGGGTCAGACGGAGAAAGGTCAAAAAGTCTTAGGGCCCAGCTTGCATCTGCCCATTCCACAGATGAAAACAACATTTTGGACCTATCTATGAGGGACAGGCCTAGTTGTGAACTGGTGTCATTAGAAATCATAGCCAGTTAGCGTAGGATACTAAAGTAACAAGTGTTTTGGTGAACTCTATCCTGACTTGATTTCTCTTCTTTCCTATCTGTTCTGTTCACCAGCACACTTTCTCTTTCACACTCCTTTTGGAGCAACCTCCCAATTAAAACATTTAATATGGTGATCTGTTATAAAAGGGATTAAGATACAATAACAGTCACTATTGGAGCTATATTTGGTGCCATTGTGTCTTTTGAGGATGTACAGTTTGGATAAATGATTGTGTATTAATAACCAGATGATGAATGTATACATATCAGATATGGTTTTCAATAAATGAATGCTTTCTTATTTGAATTGTTCTCATAACTAAACTGTAGTTAATAAGTCTAGGTCATGGACAATTGTGGGTTACCACATTACATCAAAATCAAGGCAATTTTCTGTGAGCAGCGTAACAATGGCAGGATTCTTCTCAGGTGAAAAAGTGGAAAAATGCAGTTTTGTAAAGTGCATGAATCTGAATGTCAAAAAAGAAATCACTGTCGAAGAACACACCCAGGCTGTGTGATTGGTTCACCTTCTTAACTCCTTAATGTGAGAGAGAGCATAGTTTACCGGGACTAAGAGCTACATTTCCGTCTTTTCATCATTTAGGCATAACCAGTTTTTCTGTATCCGATCCGCGCTGAATGTGATAGAGACAGTGGGATCGTTTGAGAAGGTTGCCAGTCATCTTCAAGCTTTAGATGGAGCTGCTGCGTTGGGTACTATTCTTTAGTGACAGCCGGACGTGGTGTTTAAAGCCATATCTCTGTGTTTCATTGAGAAGGCAGCAACCCCGCCTCACATTCAAATGGGGGGCAGACGTCCTCCGTCAGGTGGGTACAAAGAGTGACTGCACCTGCCTGCTGCGGGAATATCTGGGGGGGGGGGTCCTTGGGCCTCTTTCAGGGGGTGCTCTTGGGGGCAATTGACTGTGCGTCGTCACCTCTATGTGTAACATCACAATAGTTAGTGTTATATGGCACGGGTACAACAGGCAAAGGATGTCCTTACTTAGGCACCATATCCCCCATACAAGTTAGGGAATGCCTCCCTAGAGCATGTCAGCGCACATATAGTGTACTGCAATCTGTGATATGATTTGCTTTAATGGTGAAATGTATGTTAGCCTACTGTAGCTGGCTATGGAGAATTGGTACAGGTGGAGATTACGTTTTGAGAGGTTCATTAACCTGACCTCAGGTGCTTCCAGCAAGTTGTAGTGAAGTTACAAGGGGCCACTAAATATCTGGATGATTCCAGGGGAGCAGATGTTTGAATAGGAAAACCTATAGTGAGAGAGCTGATGAACGATTCTATTAAACCGAAGAGCCTCTTAGGTAATATGCCAAGATTGGTGAGAGTTATTAGATACTGCTGGATATGCTGACTAAAAATACCATATGAACCCAAGATGCCTTAGATGAGCTTACCTGGACCTCTAGATGGGTACAGGCAGCTAACACTGTGGGTGCAAAAGGGCATTCGATCTGTAGGCAATCTCCAACAAAATGACTCTTTAAACACTTCTAGGATCTGATCCAAAAGAATGATGTAAACTCGGACCCAGGCCCGGACAGGCCGTTGCGGGCACCGGGTGTTAGGGGTGGTCGGAATTACAGACCCTCTGTAGCGTGTGTTCAGCATTGTGTTCCTTTTTAGCCCTGACGTGCTGTGGAAAAGTAAATTTTGCCATGTTCTGTGTCCCTACGCCTCATCCATCATATGTTATGTGTGCATGACCAATATGCATATGTTATTCCCCATGTCCGATTAATGACGCAATTCCAGTTGTGTCCACCTTTAGTATGTTAGTTTCCAGTCCTCGTGAATACTACGAATATCAGGCCTATGTAAAGTTACGTTGCCACGTTTCTCAGTGTGCACGTTATTCCATTTTAAAGTCCCCGTTTCTAGGCCTCAAAAGGGCCCGGACCACAGATTCAGCTCCTGTCTCCTGAAGCCTCGTTAAGGAGCGATACAGCCCCCACCTGTATCCTCGACCCTTCACTTACTTCCTGCCTCGCAGTGCCCGGTGCAGCTTGGCTCTGCCTCTGAGTCTGCCAAAAGTATGTTATGATTCCAGCTATCAGTTCAGTCCTCCTTCTTTGCATTCCTAAGCTACTGAACTGCATCAATAGTTTCCGTCATTGTCTAGCCTATTCGGCTCCACGTTAGAGAAATACTGCATTTACTGGTCATTTAATATTCTTCATCATGCACTACATGTAGAATAATGCATGGTCCAGTCTTAGAGTCAAGTTAGCTTTTCCCCTCATGACTTCTAGTTTATATCAACATGTTCCCTAAACATCAGATACCAGATAGGGTTTAGGTACATGTCGCTCCGACCCTCCAGACTCTAGTCTCTGCTCCTAGCACAGAGTTCGTAGCCCCCAGCTTCTCCTAGTAATACGTCATTGCCAGTTTTCGCGCACCATTAGGTTAGAGGTCCCGGCTCCTTAGGTAGCCCCCTCCTATGTTTCCGCCCATTTCATGACATATTCTGTTACGTTTGCATCACATGTCTATGTATACTCCCAGTTACACCTCTTTGTACTGTTATCTTTCGCGACTGCTACGCGTCACGCCTTCTGCTCCACCCACTGCTACGCCTACTGCAATGTAATGCTATGTGTTTACGCTATGTATATAAGTACATGTATTGTTATTAAAAGTTAGCGCGCTCATCCCAGACCAAGCCCCAGCAGCTGCTGGGCCTCTTTTCCCCTGCCGGGCCCTGTTACCTCTGTTCCTATGCAGGTTGTCCTGATCCTGTCCTTATGCTGTAATAAACCTGCAGAAACTCCTACTACCTCGAATCTTGACTCTTATTTATTGAGCTATCTGTTATGCTATATGCCTAGTCAAAAATAGGGTATTATTTATTTATTTACCACATAATGGCGCCCGAATAGGGACTTGCCCTTTCCCCACGCGTCGGTGAAGCCACGCCGACCCCCTGACCCTCTGCAGTCGTGACGGAACCATACCGTGCACTGGCAGATATTTCTGCTCCAAGTATCCCTCAGGCCCACGGAGGAGACGGAGGAGGCGGTCCAGCATCCAAACGAGACGGTGGAGGAACGCGGCGAGTCCCGACCAGAGCCCAAGCCGAGAGTCCAAGGTCCGAGGTATCCGGAGGCCCACCCGTAACTGAAGTCCGAAGTTCATAGTTCGTGGTCGTAGAAGTCCAGTCCAGTCCGAGGCCTTCCGTTCCGTGCTGCCCGGTGAGTACCATTGCTGGGGTAGTATCTAGACAGGACCAATCTAAATTGACTCCTGGTCCGTGGGTTGGTGGTGCCCAGACTCACAAACGAAGTGTTCACCTAGGTGGATACGGGTCTTGATGCGTCCCTCTATGGGACCGGTATGTTCCGTACTGTTACAGCAGTGCATCCAGTAATTCTAGTCTGTTCCGTTCTCGAGAAATTCTGTTCTGTTTCCGTTCTCAGTATTTCAGGTAATATTCTGCTCGAACTGTTATTTATAATGTTCTTTATGTATTTTAATGTTGTGGTATGAGTGTGATGTGATTTCGTGTTTTTATTGTGTATTGTATTGTGTCCAGATTACAGTTCAGTCATGCCTATATTTTCCAAGTTACGTCAGTTAAAAACTAGAAAGGGTCTGCTGGAAGCAGCAGTTCCTGTCCCGCCTAGGGACAGTCCAGGTCACTTTATGTATCAGAAACATGGCATAAGCGCCATATTATATCTAGATTTATGGGTAGAGTATACCAAACAGTTAGAAGAAAAGTATAGATGGCCCGTATCGGGTACATGGGATGCCGAATGTATCATGCGAGTAGAAGAAGCATTATGGAAAAAGAAAGCCAGACAGTCACAGAAAGATGCCATCGAGTTATGGCGTAAAGAAGCTCATAGAAGAACTGAAAAGGAAGTCAGAAAGTCAGAGTTAAGTAGAGAATCCCAAGAACGAGCCCAAGAAAGAGAATTAATCGAGATAGGTGAACAAGTCAAAACCGAACAGTCAGACAGACAGAGGCATGCCCTTATTAAGGGTATGTATCCTCTCCTTGCCGAAGGCTTGCCAAAAGCGACCCCAGAGGCATCTAGTAATTTCCCGCCACCATTAGTTCCGACCAAGCTACGTCACAAACCGACCGCAGCTGATATTTTTATTTCGTCCTATCTGGACGACACAGTCCCAGAATATGCAAATCCTGTTCGCGCTCCGCCAGTCCCTGCAAATCAGGCACTTCCCGCTCCTCCAGACACCGGAGTACCTGTTACGGTACCCCCGGTCCAGCCTACAGTTCCATTTCCCACTCTGCCAGGACGTAGAGCCTCAGTAGACGACTCCAGTCTAGGGGCCGCAGGAGGAGCTACTCCTCAAACCCCACCGCCACACAAACGTTTATCAGCACTCGAATTACATGCTCAAGCATCACAGCGTACTCCTAAAAATGATAAGTCCGTCATAGAAATCAGACAAGCCCTTGGCGAATGTGTTTATGACGCAGTCCCAGGCGAGTATAATATGGTTTTATATTCCGTACGTGTAAGGAGGGTGACCGAGTATCTAGTCACCTTGCCGAATATGAAAGAAGATCTAGACAGAATATATCGTTTCATCCGTACAGGGGATGATCCAGAAAGTATTGGCGAGATTATGTCTCAAAGGAAAGCCGAGATCCAGCTCATGATATTAAAGTTCCTGATCAATTGTCTAATAAGAGAACAAGATTACCCGTCTAAAGATTCCGCCGAAATGAGAATCCTGACAAGGTGGAGTGATAATATAGCCGAGGGTAAGCACAAGACCGTCGGTGCCATGGAGAGTATGTACAAGAAAATTCGTAAAGAAATAATAAGGTTACACGAACAGCGTAAAGCAGCACAAGTAAGCGAGAAAGAAAGTATCTCTGATCCTGAAGAGGAAGACGAGAATCCCGTCAGAATAGCGTATGTAGGAAAATCTAGATTCCCAGATCGCCATTTACGTCTAGAACACAAGTCTATTTTTCATCATCCAGCACCAGAACAAGGTTCTCTAGAACAAGTATTTCAAGTTACCGATCACATTCTGAAATCACGAATCGGTTACAGTGAGTTAAATACTATGCATGAACAAGAACTAGCCCGATCAGCAGTCCGATGGATTACTGATTCTACCACTTTTCCAGACGAAATAGTGGCACAAATGTTTCTGAAACTGCCCCCAGCCGAGCAACGACTGGTGGGTATGTATATGATCCAGCACCTCATTACTTTGTATGAGGGTCAACATTCTGATCCAGGTCCGTTACACGATATCCTGAACGAGTTACTCCAGTATAGATGGAGAGGTCTAGGTACCGATTTAATTAGTGTCATTCTAGAACAGCGCCACAAATATAGAACGTTTTTGAACCCGCATTTTGTTCATGTCTCACCCCCAGAAAGTAAATCATTTTACATAGACAGACAGAATCCGTTACGAGAAGTCCACCCAGTCAGAGGGACGGGTGGCGAAATGCAACGAGTGTTTGTATACACTCCAATATCAAAGATGGAACTTCTTGAAATGAAGAAATTAATTCCCTGTCATGACAAAGATCCAGCAGGGTTCCATAGAGAATTAAAAGACATGCTCCGTATGGGAGAATACACTTACCCAGATATCATTAAAATGTTAAAGGTCCTGTTACCCGCAGGGGTGTATGAAAAGTTAAAGGAAAAAGAATGGGAGGTGGGAGAGAAAAAGATCGATTGGGCAGCTCTAGAAGCTGAAGACAAGGCACGAGTACCAGGTACCGGTCTTGGAGATAAATGTAAAGAATTACCAGAATTATTGATTCAAGTCTTACCCAGATTATTGACAACGAGAAAGGAAGACTGGGATGCAATCTCAGCCTGTAAACAGAAACAAGACGAAGATATTAGTGATTTTTATTCTAGATTTGAAAAATGTTTCAGTATCAATAGTGGTCTCAAGACAAGTAGTGAGTCATACCCTCACCTTTTCGTTACTAAATTAGTCGAGAATTCAAGTCCACAAATTAAAAACCGAGTTTTGAAAGTTGAAAGCACCTGGCAAGCAAATACTCCGTCCCAGATGCTCCAGATGCTCCAGTATCACCAGAATAGAATCAGAGAAGAGCAAGAACACGAAAGAAAACGTATGAAAGACACGAAAATGAAAGTGCTAGTTGCACAATCTGTTCCTCAAGACAGTCAGAAGAGGGGTCCGAATCAAGCCAGTCATCCTGCAGCTCCCGTTAAAGGGAACTGCAATTATTGTAAACAGCCAGGTCATTTTATAAATGAGTGTGCAGTTCTGAAACACAACATAGCTACTGGTAAGACTAAAGAAAGACCACGTCCGCCTAGACAAGAACAAGTTTCACAGATTCCTCAGTCACAGAATGCACAACAGACAGTTACCGCACCGCAGCCTATTGCTGCAACACAGCACGTTACATCACAGATGTACCAGTATGCACAGTCTGAGTATCCAGAGTACCAGCCATATTCATGAAACAGCCTAGAGAGGGAGGTAGGCTTGCCTCTCATCGAGATACCTGTAGATCAAGAAGGTCCCTATGTTCACAGTCAAGTATTAGGGAAAGACAGAAAGTTTTTGATTGATACAGGGGCAAGTAGGACCACAATTAGTCATGCCGAAGTTCCAGGGGCTCCGCTCTCAGGCTCAAGAAATGTTTCCCTTGGATTTTCAGGAAAGCCAATAGTTAACGAGATATCAAAGCCAGTTACTCTAGAAGTAGGTCCATTGTCCCGTACTACTGATCTGTTACTTACTAAGTCATGTCCAGAAAATCTATTAGGCATTAAGACACTGAAAGAATTAGGTGCAGTTATTTGCTGCTCCCCAGAAGGAATACGATTGTTCCTACGTGACTTTAAGGGTCACTATGTATTACGAGATTTTGATTCAAGATTGTCTAATGTTCCACAGCATTTATGGGCGCAAGGTCCAACCGATGTAGGTTACATGCAAATCACACCCCATCGTGTGACTCTCAAGCCAGGTGTAGTGTTACCCCGAATCAGACAGTACAGATTGCCACCTGAGGCTGTAGCAGCCTTATCCACGATTATTGACGAGCTCATGGCTCAAGGAGTAGTTGTAGAAACTGACTCCAATGTATGCAATTCTCCGATCATTCCAGTCATGAAACGTACTGATCCAAATGCACCCCCAGTATATCGATTAGTGATTGATTTACGAGAGCTTAACAAATGTATTATTCCTCAGTACCCAGTTGTTCCAGATATCTCTTCCCTGTTAACTGCTATTGATTCCGAAGCCATGTTCTTCACTGTCATAGACCTCAAGAATGCATTTTTCAGTGTTCCGATTCATCCAGACAGCCAGTTTCTTTTCGGATTTTGTTTAAATGGAAGGAGCTATATGTTTACACGCGCTCCTCAAGGTTTCACAGAAAGCCCTAGTATTTACAGTCAAGCACTCAAGAGACAACTAGACAACATTCACATGCCAACTGACACTGCCCTGCTCCAGTATGTCGATGATCTACTGATCACAGCCCGTTCTGAACGTGCTTGCGAGCGAGCATCACTTACAGTCCTGTATTTTCTAGCCGAGATGGGGCACAAGGTGTCACCTTCGAAGCTTCAATTCTGTGTCCAGCAAGTGGTATACTTAGGTCACTTACTGTCCAAGAGGGGTAGGCAGTTGACACCAGACCGTATCCAGTTAATAGCGAGTCTTCCCCAGCCCAGAACCCAGAAGGAGGTACGTGCCTTTATCGGCCTTACTTCTTATTGTAGACAATGGATTCCCCAGTATGCATTTCTAGCCAAGCCACTGATACAGTTAACGACACAGGAGGCAGCCGTATCGACTGTCCTCCCTTGGACATCTGAACATACACTTAGTTTCAACGAGTTAAAGAAAGCCCTATGCCAAGCTCCAGTTCTAGCTACACCGAACTACAGTAAGCCTTTTACACTTTTCGTTACTGAACGCGAAGGTACAGCATTATCTGTTCTCACACAAGATCAAGCAGGACAATACAAGCCCTGTGCTTATTTTTCGAGCACATTAGATCCAGTCGCCCAGGCGTTGCCTGCGTGCCTCAAGTCAGTTGCAGCCGCAGCACTAGCAATCAGACAAAGTGATTCCATAGTTTTAGGGCACTCCCTGACAGTACAAGTTCCACATTCCGTGGAAGTTCTTTTAAACCGAACACAAACTCAGCACTTGACAATTGCACGTTTAACAGGTTATGAATTGACTCTGTTCCAGCCACACATAGAAATTAGACGCTGCAACGTCCTGAATCCTGCTACCCTGTTACCATCAGTTAATTCAAACCCTGACCCACATGACTGTGTGGAAATAGTTAATATTATGACAAAGCCAAGACAAGACCTGACAGATATTCCGTTACCAGATCCTGACCTGACACTTTATGTGGATGGTTCATGTATGAGAACTAGTACAGGAGAACTAGTCGCCGCGTATGCAGTGACTACTGACACTGAAGTTATTGAAACACACCGTATCGACACTCTGTCCGCTCAAGCAGCAGAGCTAGTTGCTCTGACACAAGCCTGTATACACGCCAAGAACCTGAAAGTTAATGTTTACACAGACTCACGTTACGCATTCGGAGTTGTACACGACTTCGGAGTGCTCTGGCAGGAGAGAGGTTTCATGACTTCTCATGGAACCAAGATTCAGCATGGTCTCCTTATTCAAGCCCTGTTAGATGCCATACATTTACCGACATCTATTGCTATCATGAAGTGCAAAGCACATACGAAAGTTACTGACATTATTTCCCAAGGTAACGATCTAGCAGACCGCACAGCCAAGCTTACAGCACAGACTCCAGACATTCCAGTTAATCAGACACATACTCCAGATCCGACTACATGCATGACAGTTAAGGACCCTACTCAAGACGTCATAGATATCCAGTTACATGCTACTCCCGATGAAATCAAGAAATGGTCTGAACAAGGAGGGGTCCAGACAGATCAAGGATGGTTAACGAAGGGTAGAGCCACATGGTTTCTCCCCGATTCTATGGTTCAAGTCATTATTAATACCGCACATAGTCCAGCACATTTAGGAGAAAAAGCTATGTTAGACAGTATCCAGAACATTTGGTTCAACAAGCATTTACGAGCTGCAGCCAAGCAGAAAGTCCGTACCTGTATGATATGTTGTCAGTTCAATCCAGGTAAAAGTGTTCCGGTGGAACAAGGTGGTTTCCAGCCTCCTGACCACCCTTTTGAGGTCCTCCAGATGGATTATATTCAGATGGAGCGATGTCGAGGTTTCAAGTATGTCCTTGTAGTTGTATGCGCTTTGTCCAGGTGGACAGAAGCATATCCAGTCCCAGATTACACAGCCGCGACCACTGCCAAGCAGTTGGTTCGTGAATTTTTCCCTAGATACGGACTCCCTAGAGTCGTATATTCTGATAACGGTCAGCCATTCTCATCTGAACTCATGAAGCACGTTTCCCTGTTGTTAGGGTACCAGTGGAAGTTTCATTGTGTACGCCATCCTGAAGCAGCCGGTCTCGTTGAGAGACATAATCAGACTCTGAAAATCCGAATTGCTAAAATATGTAAAGACAAGGGTGTGGACTGGCTAGTAGCTCTGCCAGTCGCTTTATTTTATATGCGCATGGTCGCACATTCTAGATCAGGTCTGTCCCCGTATGAGGTCGTATTCGGCCGCCCCCCTAATATGTGGGGTACTCCTAGACCCCGAAGTATTACCGATGTTTCATGTAATATGCTGACAGATTACCTAGCTTCCTTGATGTCTGCCCTCAACTCATGTCGTTCACAGGTTGCCGCCGCATTTCCAGACAATACCGAGGTGGCACCGCACGAGATCGTTCCAGGCTCCTTGGTGATGATCAGAAATTTTGACAGATCAAGTCCGCTGGAACCACGTTGGAAGGAGCCACGTCAGGTCCTCTTGACCACCCGTACTGCCGTCAAGCTGGAAGGCAGGAAGGGGTGGGTCCATCTTTCTCATGTAAAGCTTTTCAATGGATTGAAACCCGTCTCCAAGAACATTTCCCAGGATTTCCAGGATTTTAAAAACTGTCAAGACATTGTTTTAAAGGACTGTCCCGCACAAGACATTATTACTACAACCCATCCCTTGTTAGAGAAAACTCCGCAGCAGGAGTATAAGTTAAAGCTCAGGTCTAGTAAAATAAGTCAGTCAGTTTGATTGTATAAGTCCTCCCCTAGGTGAAACGGTTAGACTGTTTCTGACATGTATAAAATAGACCCCCATAGTGAGAGAGTCAGTCAAAGTTCAATCAGATGTATCGTTTTTCTAAGTTTCATATTATTCATCAGCATTTTGATTTCCTGCACCAGCTATGCGTTCTATCTGTATTTTCCAGTTCCTCATGCTAATATGTCTGCTAATGCTACAGTAGAGCACACGTTTAGTGATCTGCCTCCTCACGAATATTCTTACCGCCTTGCTATGCGCAACAACTCATTTATCCGTATGTTACATTACTCACACCAGACCAGCAATGCCACTAGTTGTTGGGTGTGTGGTCGACTCCCCCCTTTCCAGACACCGAAGGGAGTTCTGCCACTCTTTCCTTATCCATTCTCACATAATGGTTCGTGTGGAGCATGGTCCACGTTAACGTCATCCTCAACAGATATGTCTTCTCTTAACAGTACATGTTTCCCAGACAAGCAAGGTCTCCCCCACAGAACAGGTTTAGATCTAGAAAATGAAGTATATAATTTAGGTAATTATTCGTCGAATTTTATGGTCCTGAATGTTCAGTCTGATACTACTCCAGACTTACCTGCTATTTCAGTACTACCAGTCAAAGGCGAATTATGTGTCCGTAGTTATGGTTCTGTACATGTAGGACATAGTGAATGTACTACTGTTATCCAGTATAGTGACAGTGGGAAATCTGTTTTCAAAGCTTCACGTCATTCTTATTTTATTTGTGGTCAAACCGCATATGTCCGTCTGCCCCTCGATTGGGAGGGAACCTGTTACATTGCTTTCCTACTGCCACCCGTTTTCCTAGCCCCACCTGACTATCATAGAAACACACATCTAGTACACACTAGACACAAGAGAAATCTCCCGATTGTCGATTATACTGAAACTGCCGCAGAGCAATTCATTGATATAGATAAAGGTGTCTTCCCTTATTTAGGTACAGTTGTAAATAGTAAGCTAATCCGTAGGTTAACAAGAACCCTTGAAGCAGTAGTAGATGAGACTGCCTCCGCTCTAGGTAACTTAACTGAAGAGCAATCCTTTATGAGAATTGTCGTTTTACAGAATCGTCTCGTCCTTGACGTCATACTGGCCGATAGGGGCGGGGCCTGTAGAGTCATCGGATCTAGTTGCTGCATTTTCATTCCAAATAACGCGCCGTCTGTTTATTCAGCTATAACCAGACTCCATAAAATTGCACATCTGTTACACCAAGACCCAGGCACCTGGACATGGTCCGGTTGGTTCTGGAATATAATTTCCGCATGGGGATGGAAAGTCCTGTCCTTTTTAGGCATTGCAGTAGCGATCATATTTAGCTGCTGCCTCTGTATACAATGTGGCCCTGCGATTTGCAGCATGTGTGCTACCTCTTGTATTCCTAGTCCCAAGCCCCGTTCTAAATCCCGTTCCAAGACAATTCGAGACGAGCAAATGGTACTGTATGAAATGATAGATGGTATCATGAAAATTGATGTTTCCTGATGGAAACGTAGTGACAAGGAGGGA
Source organism: Lissotriton helveticus (assembly GCF_964261635.1). Taxonomy (NCBI): domain Eukaryota; kingdom Metazoa; phylum Chordata; class Amphibia; order Caudata; family Salamandridae; genus Lissotriton; species Lissotriton helveticus. The sequence goes on from NC_136065.1 coordinate 1,532,854,084, forward strand.
ATGTGGAAAAGTAAATTTTGCCATGTTCTGTGTCCCTACGCCTCATCCATCATATGTTATGTGTGCATGACCAATATGCATATGTTATTCCCCATGTCCGATTAATGACGCAATTCCAGTTGTGTCCACCTTTAGTATGTTAGTTTCCAGTCCTCGTGAATACTACGAATATCAGGCCTATGTAAAGTTACGTTGCCACGTTTCTCAGTGTGCACGTTATTCCATTTTAAAGTCCCCGTTTCTAGGCCTCAAAAGGGCCCGGACCACAGATTCAGCTCCTGTCTCCTGAAGCCTCGTTAAGGAGCGATACAGCCCCCACCTGTATCCTCGACCCTTCACTTACTTCCTGCCTCGCAGTGCCCGGTGCAGCTTGGCTCTGCCTCTGAGTCTGCCAAAAGTATGTTATGATTCCAGCTATCAGTTCAGTCCTCCTTCTTTGCATTCCTAAGCTACTGAACTGCATCAATAGTTTCCGTCATTGTCTAGCCTATTCGGCTCCACGTTAGAGAAATACTGCATTTACTGGTCATTTAATATTCTTCATCATGCACTACATGTAGAATAATGCATGGTCCAGTCTTAGAGTCAAGTTAGCTTTTCCCCTCATGACTTCTAGTTTATATCAACATGTTCCCTAAACATCAGATACCAGATAGGGTTTAGGTACATGTCGCTCCGACCCTCCAGACTCTAGTCTCTGCTCCTAGCACAGAGTTCGTAGCCCCCAGCTTCTCCTAGTAATACGTCATTGCCAGTTTTCGCGCACCATTAGGTTAGAGGTCCCGGCTCCTTAGGTAGCCCCCTCCTATGTTTCCGCCCATTTCATGACATATTCTGTTACGTTTGCATCACATGTCTATGTATACTCCCAGTTACACCTCTTTGTACTGTTATCTTTCGCGACTGCTACGCGTCACGCCTTCTGCTCCACCCACTGCTACGCCTACTGCAATGTAATGCTATGTGTTTACGCTATGTATATAAGTACATGTATTGTTATTAAAAGTTAGCGCGCTCATCCCAAACCAAGCCCCAGCAGCTGCTGGGCCTCTTTTCCCCTGCCGGGCCCTGTTACCTCTGTTCCTATGCAGGTTGTCCTGATCCTGTCCTTATGCTGTAATAAACCTGCAGAAACTCCTACTACCTCGAATCTTGACTCTTATTTATTGAGCTATCTGTTATGCTATATGCCTAGTCAAAAATAGGGTATTATTTATTTATTTACCACAGTGCACTTTTGAGACGATCCCTGACATGCATTGAAAAGAACGTCTCACGTGAACCCACGCTTGGCTTACTGACTTTGACGTGACCACGCCCCCATTACCTAGTGATTGCGCTTCGTGCTTCGTGAAGCAACGGGAGCCTTGCGTCCCGAATTTCTCTCCTGCTCCAGTTCCTGATTCCTGTTCGTCGTTCTACAGAGAACTTCCTTCCTTTGTTTCCTATTCCCGATTTCTCCTGTTTCCCTGTTCCCTGCCTCTTTTCTGCCTGGATTGTTGTTGTACAGTGCTTAGCTCATCTTCTGAGCTGGCACTCTAGATCTCTGTAATGTTCTTGATTCTGGAGTTCTCCTTCGCCCTGTTGCCAGTTGGAGCTCTGGCCAGGAGAGGATTGGGCTTACCTGTTTTGCTGCTGCAATAAAGCTGTTTCCTGTTTCACCATATCTGTGGAGTCATACTTCAATTTACAACATATGGCGACTTGGTCCAACAAAACGTCTGGCCACAGCTTCTTCATGGAGATTGCAGCTAATTAAGCAATTACGGGACAACAGCACCGATTCCTCACGAACCTACGTGGTATGCAGATTTCGGCGTGTCAGTGTTGATCACAGCGGAACCGATCGTAAATAGGAGAGATCGAGAGGTTTTTCCTGCTTTTGACAACAAAAGTGACGTCACCTCCTCCAACGCCTTTCCTGACGTGGCATGGTGAGTCGCGCACCTCCTACACGCATCACTGCAGCGCACGCTGAAACGCACGACGTTACAGGGTGAGTCGTGCATCTCTGACATCGTACGCGTTGACACTGTACGCATCCTTGAAGCGCACACCCTCATGCGCATTTGACGTCAGAGACGTGCAACGTGGTCGGCCATTTTAAATTATTTCTCCGCTGGTTATCAGAGGTTGCTAAGCGACGCACCACACGGAGATCTTCGCTTCGGGCAGACAGAAGCACCAGTATGAAGCAGATTTTCTCTGTCAGAAGCGACATAATTTAGCGGACCTTCAGGATTCTAAAGAGGAGTAAGCGCTTATATTGAGTGAATAAGCAGACTGTTTTCCTTGTTTTTGTACCAGTCTATATAACGTATATATAACGTAATAGAGTAACAACTACTACAACTGTTCTTGCAACGTAACTGCCACTGCACAATATTAATTCAATGGCTCAAGCAATTAATGTTGCGCTACCACCACAATTTTTGTGCGAGCCAGGGAATCCACCTATAATGTGGGAAGACTGGATAATTATGTTTAACAACTATATCCAGGCTTTAGACGGAGAAGACTTCTCACCTAAACGCAAGAAAGCTCTTTTGATGACAACACTAGGTAAAGAAGGACAACGTCTATTTAAGTACTTACCACAAGTATTGCCATCTGGATCACAAGCAGATTTAGATGAATTTAAAGAGGCAGTGGTAAGACTTGAAACCAGATTCGGTAAAGAAGAAAACCTTGTCTTACAAAGATATAAATTCTACAAGAACAAGCAGTTGGCAAAAGAGAGCATTGACGAGTTTGTTGCGCGTCTACGTGAACTATCAGTGAAATGCAATTTTGGTCAAATGGCGGATGAACTAATTAGAGACCAACTAATTGTTCAAGCCAATAACAGGAAAGTCCAAGAACGATTATGGGCAGCGAAGAATCCAACGTTGAAGGTTGCGATAGAATTAGCTAAAGTAGTGGAAGAGAGTGAGAAATGTATGAGAGAGTTGCAGAAGAGTGGCTTAGAAACTAAGATTGCAGAAGTTTCCAATAAGAGTATGAGTAGTGACAATAGTGATGATGAAGCTATGGCGATTGCTATTGTGAGAAAAAAGGGCTATATTCTTCAGAAAAAGAATATTCAACAGACGTTGAGTAACAAGAGTAGTCAGAAAATGTGTTCGCGATGTGGGAGTTTTTCACATTCCTCAGATGCCAAGTTTTGCTTTGCAAATAATAAAGAGTGTCTACGTTGTGGGAAAATGGGACACTTTGCAAAGATGTGTAAAAACAAAAACAGTTCGAGAGTGACTGTAATTAATGAGTGTGCTGATGTAAAACGCGAAAAGAACAAGATATTAATTCTGTCTGACACTGTATGTTCGTGCAAAGATCAAAGGGGAAATCCTTTTAAGGCTGAGTTTAGGATTGATGAGAAAGTAGTAACTCTCATGGTTGACACAGGTTCCAAGTGGACCATCATCCCACTATCCTTAATGAAGAGTGTGTGGAGAGAAAGAGTATTGAAAGAGTGTGACATATTTCCGTCTGGGTATCAAGGCGAGAAAATTGATCTATTGGGCTACTTCGAAGCAAAGATCGAATTCAGAAATAGATCAGCCCCTGGAAAGATTTACATTTCAACTGAAGGGCCAGCCATATTAGGTCGTCACCATCAATATGATCTACACATTGTAGTAGATCCCAGGTCTGATGATCCTGTGTCAGTAGTTGATAAGTCTTCAATTGATAAGATACTAGATGAATTTAAAAATGTGTTCAGAGACCAATTGGGGGAACTTATAGGATATTCTCATCGCATATTGCTCAAGGAGGGTAGTTGTCCTGTCCAACATAAAGTGATGAGAGTCCCTTTTTCTTTACGTAAAGAAGTTAAATCCACACTAGAAGAAATGCTTCAAGGTGGTATTATCGAACCGATTGAGGCATCCCCGTGGGTTTCGCCTGTAGTGATTTCCCAGAAGCCAGACAATAAAATTAGGTTCTGTGTAGACCTACGCTCACTGAATAAATGTGTGATTGCAGATGTATTTCCCCTACCAAACATTAATGAATTAGTTTCAACTCTCAAAGGGGCCAAATTCTTTAGTAAACTGGATCTAAAGCATGCTTACCATCAAATTTGCTTGGATGACAACTCCAAACATCTTACTGCATTTATCACTAGTGAGGGGACATTCCAATTCACGAGATTGCCCTTTGGACTTGTCTCTGCCGCTAGTGTTTTCCAGAGACTTGTTTCTGAAGTGTTTAAAGGACTGAATAAGGTTCTTTACTTTCAGGATGATATCTTGATCTATGGAAATTCCCTAGAGGAACACAATGAGATTCTGCAGAATGTGTTGCGAAGAGTGGATGAAGCTGGCCTGACATTGAAAAAAGAGAAGTGTGCATTTCTTTTGAAAGAAATAGAATACTTGGGTTTTTGTCTGTCTGAGGAAGGAATTAAACCCAAAAAGAACTTATTGGAAGCCATTGAACTAGCCCCTTTCCCGGTTGATAAAGATCAACTTCGGTCCTTCATGGGTCTAATCGAGTTTTACTCGAAATTTGTGAAAGATTTCTCTTCAAAGACCGCTCCTTTGAGGTATTTGTTGAAGAAAGGAGTTAAGTTCAATTGGACTGTTGAACATGAGTCATGCTTCAATATGATTAAAAAGGAGCTTAAGTCTGCCAATGTCCTTACCCCTTTTGATACTACTCGTTCCTCTATTTTGATGGTGGATGCTAGTATGATAGGTATTGGTGCAGTTCTTTTACAGAAACATACCGTAGTGGAGTAGAGAAGACTATAGCGTTTGCGTCTAGGCCTTTGTCTATTTCTGAATCGCATTACTCGGTTATAGAGCGTGAGGCTCTTGCTGCAGCTTGGGGCACGAGTTATTTTAGGACCTATCTCTGGGGTTACAAATTTATCCTTCGTACAGATCATAAACCCCTTTTAAATGTGTTGGCTCCGGGAGGTGCTGGAAAGGAGTCTCCGAGGTTGGCGAGATTAGCCTCTCGCCTACAGGATTACCAATGTGAGATTGAGTTTGTTCATGGTTGGAAAAACATCCAAGCGGATTGCCTGTCACGGCTTCCTGTGCGATCTTCTAGTGGAAATGATTCTGTAGAGGATGTTTTAGATGATGTAGCTGTTGCTATATTAGATGATGTTACGTGTGTGGGAGGTGGTTCTTTTTCTCGTAGTGAATGGTCAAAAGGTATGGAGGAAGATCAGATTTTAAAAACTGTCATAAACCTTGTGTCGAAAGGAACAAGAAGAGAGAGTACAGTCGAACCTCAAGTCAGACCGTATTTAAAAGTCTTAGACGAACTCTCCTTGGAAGGAGAAGATGTTCTGATGAGAGGCGATCGTTTTATTCCACCTAGTTCTTTAAGGTGTAGGATTCTGGATTTAGCCCATGAGGGGCATTTGGGCCAAAGCCTCACGCAACGTCGAGTTAAGGAAAATTTTTGGTGGCACTCTGTTGATTGTGATGCGGTAGATTGTGTCTTAAGGTGTAACTTCTGCAAAGAAGGAGAGAAACGTCTGAAAGTTTTGGGACCTCAGTCAACACAGAAAATTGGTTTTGAAAATGTACCGTGGCACAGTGTGTGTTTAGATTTTATAGGCCCCATGAGTGAATTGCCATCAAATCAACGTTATGCCATTGTTATAATTGACTGTTATTCGAAGTGGCTTTGTGTGCAGTTTCTGAAAGAGATAAATACTGATTCTACCATCAATTTTCTCAAAGGTGTATTTTTGAATGAAGGATATCCGTCTTTGCTTATCACAGATAATGGCACTCAACTGACTTCTTTGAAAATGGCTCAGTTTGTGCGTGAATGTGGCATCAGGCATCAGAAGACGAGTTTGTACAATCCGCAAGGAAATGGTCTTTGCGAGAGGGTAAATCGTCTTGTAAAAGGAGTGATTCAAATGTTTGTTGAAGGTGGTTGTTTTTCACATGAGAGGGTGCAAGAACTTGTCTGGGCCTACCGGTCAACACCTCATAAGAATGGTGAGAAGTCCCCTTTTGAGTTGATGCGAGGGCGTGCTCCTGTATCAAAGTTGACTCCTGCATGGTTGAGGGGCTCTGAAGGTGAGGTGTCTTTATCCCAGAATAGTCTTTCATTACCTATATCTGTAGGCGATCTAGTCAAAGTAAAGCCAGGCAGATGCTCCAAGGGTCTTAGCAAATTTAGAGGCCCTTATAGAGTTAAAAGAGTCTTTCCACATTTTGTTGTTCTAGCCAATGGGGAAAGTTGGAATTATAGGAGAGTTGCACTATACCAAAAGAAGAAAGACTGTTCTGATGGCCTAATGCCTAGTAGTTCAGGAGGTTGCAATGGATATTTGTTAACTTCTGATGGTGGTTCCTCTTTTTCTTCTCAACCAAATGTACGGGGGGAGGTGGGTAGTGGGGATGCTTCCACTTCCTTGTGTACACAGGATAATTCCTCGGTTGAAACTGCCTCCATTACAAATGTTCCTACTACTACTTTTTCTTCTTCATCGGAGGCTAATTTGAGGTGTCCTCGTACTCGTCGTCCACCCACATATTTGAATGATTATATACATTGATTTCTATTTGGTCTACTATACAATGTTGTTTTCTTTTCTTGTTAAGAGGGGAAGATATGTTGTACAGTGCTTAGCTCATCTTCTGAGCTGGCACTCTAGATCTCTGTAATGTTCTTGATTCTGGAGTTCTCCTTCGCCCTGTTGGCAGTTGGAGCTCTGGCCAGGAGAGGATTGGGCTTACCTGTTTTGCTGCTGCAATAAAGCTGTTTCCTGTTTCACCATATCTGTGGAGTCATACTTCAATTTACAACAATTGTTTCTTCGTTTCTCACGCCCTCTCCCTCTCGCGAGGGGTGGCGGTTTTCCGTGCCTTGACCTCTTCCGGGTGACGCCTCATCCCGACTTTACCCGGTATTTCACGGTGTTTGTGTGAGAGTTCTCCCATCGTGTATTTGTTTTGTTGGGGGCGCTTGTTCCGCTCCGTCTTCTGGTTAAGAACCGGACAGCGCTTTCATTTACCATTCTGTCTTGTGCGAGTCCGTAACCCTCTGTCTCATGTGAGCCCGTACCACTCCGTCTTTAGTTAAGATTTGGACAGAGATTATTTTCATTGTTTGTGTTATGTGGAAGCCCGTTCCGCTCTGTCTTTAGCTTAAGAGCCGGAAGAGGTTTTCTCATCCTGTGTGAAGTGCGTTTCTTTCCCGCTCTGTCTTTAGTTTATGAGGCGGTAGGAATACCACTGATAGTGAGTGTTTGCTCCGCTTCAGTTCTCTTTGAGGCCGGGTGAAACTCCTATCCTACCCACGTTTTTCCTGTTACCTCTTGTCTTTGTTGGTCCTTTGCTGCTGTCAGGGTATCTATCCTCCCTGGCGTTTCTCCTCATTGGAGTTTCCTGGTACTACTTCATTCAAGGTCTGACTCTCACAATTGTGGGGTAAGTGCAACTTCATGTTGAACACATGTATATAGTCTTTTTTTTTTGTTTTATGGTAGTTTAGAAGCACTGTGTATTTCTTGCAGCCTTACCCCTGTCGCCGAGTCTGCAGCAGCTTCATCCAGCTGGGGAGAGTGGTGGTACACTCCTTGGATTATTCCCCCCACACTTTTTGGGAGCAGCTGGCTTTGAGTGTGTATACTACCCCACTCTTGTCGCTGCTTTTTGGACGTGTTGAGGATTTTCATCTTCGCTTCTGTGGAACATTGGCCCCCCCTACTAGGGGATCCCCGACACTGGGCAATCCCCCGGTGCGCCGCAAGGGTGGGGGCCGGTTTTGGGCCCTGGGGGCCGTTTTTGTTACAGGGCCGTTTTTGCAGCATAGCTGCAAAATCGGCCCTGTAACAAAATCGGCCGAAAACCGACCCCGGCAAAGAGCTCGGTCGCACCCCCAGGGGGCCGGCCGAGCACTTTGCCAAGGACCGGTTTTGGTTCTCAGTCCGGCCCTGCTCGGACCAGTTCTAGGCTGTGCATCATTAACTAAGACACTAAAATCAATATGAGAAAATGGCGCAGTGGAGCCACCTACTCAGAGGTCTGCAAATGATATGCACGATGGAACAAGAGAAGAAAACAATGTTGATATGATACTGGATATTCCTCGATTCGTCGAAATGCTCATAGGACGGAAAAAAGCACTCAGAGATTCTCCATTGATGCTTATTTTGAATTATGGTAGGGTATGCCCAGACGTGTCCCCTAGCTCACTTTGCCACTGGATTCAAACTGGCCTGGCTGATGAAGGGTGTTACCCAGAAACAGGTCCCAGAATGCTTGTTTCTGGTTTAGGGAAGACCTGGCTTGGCAGTTTGGGCTGGAATGTTCCCATGAGGCACAGGGTCAAGACTGATTTGCATATAGCTGTGTCTGAACTGGGGTGGCGAAGTGAGCTAAAGAACAATGATGGATTCAACCCAGATCTGTGACTGGAAGTGAGCGCTGAAGGACCGGGTTATTTAAGACCCGGCGGCGCCAGGGGCACGCCCAAAGTCTTCGGGTATCACCTGTCTTAGAATACAGAGACACAGAAACTTCTTGGTGGCGTCAAAGATCGAATTTATTGGCTGCAGCCAGTAACAGAAGTCCTAGAAGTCAACACGGTATGAGTTCTCAGGAGACTGCTCAATTTTACAAAGCAAGTCATCCCTTTTTATGCCAAAAATCACATTCCCGACAAATACCTAACATTTACAAACTGTCCAATCACATGTATCCACACCAGAGGTATCGCATGACGGTAAAACCCACTTTTCAGTTGCCCAGCCCATGATCAATCATTGGTCAAACCCAACATTCTTCTTTAGACAGGTCGGACGAACCCATAATAAAAAAGGGCACATCCCAATCGTAAATAGACCATAAAGAAAGGAGCAGAAACAGGTGAGAGTAGGATAAGGCATATTTGTGTGCAATAAAAGTTTATGATGTCCTGTGCTCTGATCCTTAATCTTGATCAGCTAAAGGGCAGGAACTGGTTTAACAAGGTCAGCTTCAGGCAACAGGGTCCGTTCACTCAGGTCAAACAGGAGTCAGCACGAACTGGAGCTAAGGTGTACATGTACTTAAAAGACTTGTTCAGCCACAGTCATCGGCCTATGTGAGGGCAACCACAAAAATGGCTCCCATACACAAAATGGAACCCAAGGGTTCAGAACGAAATCCCTAAATACGTAGTGAATCCATCAGTCTAACATGACGAAAACACTCATACTTGCCGCACTAACTAGTTACGGTTCGCTAATATCAAATTCATAACGAAACCATGACCTTTATGGAACGGGTTCAGAATTCACGGAACCTCAGCCCCTCCTTTTGCCCTTACATAGGCAATAACCTAAACTCACGTCAATCTGAATCCAGGTCTATATTCATCGGATCATCAAGATGTTGCTGGAGCATAATCCTATTACTTAGTACCTCTCTTGGGACAGGTCTCCTTGCACACGTAGTAGCACAGAGGCCACATATAGCAGGAGCGCACTGCACACAAAGACAGAACAGGAAAAGAATCGCTAAAGCCATCCCAATGATCATCAGAATCTTCCATCCCCAGGTCGATAACAGTTCCCAAAACCATCCAATCAACAAACAATCTCCTTTATCCACATTTATAGACTCAGAGATCTTATGTAACTTAGAAATGGCCTGGTATACCGTAGGAGCATTGTCTGGTATGAAAACGCAGCAGCTCGATTGGATCACTTTACATACCCCACCTCGATCTGCAAGTATGACATCTAACGTAACTCTGTTCTGGAGAGTCATAAGGCGATCCGACTGGAGCTCAGCAGTCAAGTTACTAAGGGCACCGGCAGTTTCAACTAGGGTGGACTCAACCACTCTCGTCAATTGCCGTATGTTCCTGCTGTTAACCATAGGTCCCCAAAACGGCAGAAAACCCTTCAAAAAATCTCCTAATTCTTGTCTTGCAGTATCTTCCTTACTGAAGACACCTCTAACAACTCTTGTCTTGTGGTAATCTGCCACAGCTGTAAATGTAGGAGGCAACAGGAACGAAACAAAACATGTGCCCGAGAAATCAGGGGGCAACCATGTGTACGCTCTATCGTAACAGACAAAATAGGTACCCTTAGCTGCTAGAAACGATGGGGAAGTCTGGGACGCAAAAACATACGTCTCAGTGCAGATACTCTTCCCTAACTCAGCTCTCGGATTCTTGCCATTACCTTGCAGACAAAGATGACCCTGATGGGGTACGATCCAAATCAGAGAGGATCTTTTCGCTCGCTGGTTCTCACTCAGACTAACTCCATATCCAGTCACGTTCCATCCAATATACGCTAGTGTCTCATCTCTTGGGATTGTCTCATAGGAACTAACTCCTCTTATCATATCGACTATTCCCTTAACTAGAGCACTATTCTTTGGATTGTCTTTCACAGAACGTACAGGATAGACTTCACGAGCATAGATGAACATCGTTCTGTATGCCCACACAGAACCATTATAGCTGAATGGCAGGACCAGATAAGGAATACCTTTATCAGTAGCATGAGGCATAAGGCCACACACCCAACAGTTAGTCGTGTTCACTACTAGCTGGTGTTGGTGCAGAAGCTGAACAAAGGAGTTATTAACGAATTCCAATCTTCTAACGGATTCATGTTCAGGCAGAGGATGAAAAGAATGCGAAGAAACAGTAGAAGAAGGTATGGGTTGTGTAGTGGGTGCAAACGTCACTTGAAAAGAGAATATAATATATCCCATCAAAAACATCATCAAGCTAAGTAACATAAGAAGACATAATATTAGGAAACACTTTCTACTCATAATTTGACACATTTTGCTCTTAAAACTCATTTCTTTAACAGGTCTCTCCTTCTCGAAAAACTCCATCCTCTAACCGTGCTGTTCGCGGCGGTTGGTTCTTCCGTGCTAAGGAATGCGTCTGTCAGTCCAGGGAACGCCCTAGGACCAACCAGAACCTCGACCTTGTGTCTTCGCTTGCACTCCCAAGTCTTTACACCGCGACCTTACAGCTGAACCCGGATGGCGGTTCGAAAAACAAAAATCGGTCAAAACAGTTTCTCAGATGGGAGAGCTGAATTTTCACAAGTAGCAAAGAAAGGAATTTTTACTTTATTAGTCCCACGACTCTTGGTCGCAAATTATAACGGCCTTTACCAGGCAATGTCTGATCACGAAACAAAAGTTCAGGCTCAGTAGTGTCCAGTCGAACTGACGGTGGCACAGCTTCTTGCAGAAGATCGTCGCTTTCACACTCAGAACTTGTCCCAATTAAACGCGCATCGCTAAAAGGCAGAAAACGAGGCACGGTGTCAGTTTCTGAATCAGGAATACCCTCCTGGACCCACCGGTCGTACGGCAGAGGCAAAGGAGCCCTCTTACAATGTACGCCGTGGATCCAGTTTTTCTTTCCTTGCACTCGCACTGCAGATCGCGTAGATAATAGCACCAAGTAGGGTCCGGTCCAGCGGGGCTGATCGTTCTTTGTCCGCTGGAAATTCTTCACCAAGACCCAGGAGCCAGGATCGATAGCGTGTCCTGAATCTTCAGAAGCCTGAGGCAATGTATCATGAACCTGTTGGTGTAAGACACGCAATTTAGCCGTCAAATCATACAGATAGTCAAGCAATACAGGGTGTTCAATCTCGCTGAATTTTGTCGGCCTCGGCACTCCCCATATGTTTGCCGGGCGACCAAAAACAATCTCGTATGGACTAAGTCCCACTCGAGACTGTACAGTCATCCTAGTTGACAAAAGTGCTAATGGCAAAGCATCAGGCCATTTAAGACCAGAGCTTGCCTGTACCTTGGCCAATTTTAGCTTAAGAGTGCCATTATAGGACTCCACTAAACCAGCTGATTGGGGATGATTTGCAGCGTGAAACTTCTGTCGAATTCCTAAACCATCACACACTCTCTTCATCACTTGACCCACAAATTCACTCCCATTGTCACTCCAGACCATTCTCGGCAAACCATACCTAGGGAAAAACTCCTTAACAAGGGCTTTAGCTGTGGACAAGGCAGTATTATCTTTTAGGGGATATGCTTCTACCCATCTCGAAAAGGCACAAACAACCACGAATACGTATTTCAGGTTGTTGCATTCTTCCATGTGAATAAAATCTAATTGCAAAACCTCAAACGGATACGTTGGAGGCGCAAAATGACCAGCTGGAGTTGGGGTTCCCTTGCCAGGATTATACATTAAACACACCATGCAATTCTTGACCACATTCTCCGCACACTTGGGAATTCCAGCATTCTGCCATACTGGAGCCAACAACTTACAAATCCCTTTCACACTGATGTGAGACAAACCATGTGCCATAGTAACCACTGCAAGCACGTACGCATCTGGCAACATCCATCTTTGGTGTTCTGACAATTCAACCCAACAACCAGTCGAATCCAATCTACCCGTAGTTTCTCTCCAAACATTCTTCTCACTTTCAGTAGCTTCAGCCTGTATCGATTTCACACTCTCAATCGTATCTTCGCACATTCCAACATCACCAATCCATCTCGCAGGGCCTGCCACATACATTCGACTCATCAGATTTCTTGCTGTGTCTTTCGCAACTTCATCCGCAAACGCATTACCACGGCCAACATCATCCGTAACCTTCCGATGAGCACTACACTTCACAATCGCAACTTGCTTCGGCAAAGTAAGTGACTCGAGAAGTTCATTCACCAACTGTCCATGCTGAATCTTAGTCCCATGGGATGTGAGGAATCCCCTTTCTTTCCACAAATGTCCGAAACTATGGGCAACACCAAACGCATACTGGCTATCGGTATACACATTCACTCTCTTTCCTTCAGACAAAACACACGCTCTCGTCAATGCAATCAATTCCGCTGCTTGTGCTGAATTATAGCTCACTCGTGCAGTTTCAACAACTGTACTTAATGTTGTCACGGCATATCCTGCAGTCGTGTCACCATTCTGAAGCTTGTAGCATGAACCATCAACCCATAACGTACCATCAGGATCCGGAAGAGGAGAATCTTTTAAATCGATCCTACCCTTCGTCTCCTCTTCCGTCCTCAGAAAACAATCGTGCTGTTCCTGACCATCTGTATCCACAGACGTCGGCAACAATGTTGCTGGATTTAATACATTGCATCGCTTAATATGCACATGACTAGCCAAAAGTGTCAACTCATAACCCGACAACCTTGCACTAGTAAGGTGTTGAGTTTTTGTCCGATTTAATAAAGTATCCACTGCATGTGGAACCATCACAATCAACGTATTATCCATCACCAGTCCAGCAGACTGTCGGATAGAAACAGCCGCTGCCGCTGTAGCTCTCAAGCAACTCGGCAACGCTCTAGCTACCGAATCTAAAGTTGATGAAAAATACGCGCATGGACGCTGCTTGTCCCCAAAAGATTGTGTCAAGACTGACAACGCAGGGGGAGGAGCCAAGCTCGCGATCGTAATGGTCGCTTTGTAGCTCGGCTCCGTCAGCCTTCCGGCCTGACTCGCATATCCTGATGCATATCCTGCCCCGAGACGACACACTCGAGAAGAAACAGAAACGTAACGTGTTGCTCCTACTCACCGTCTGACCTGGAGGCTCCTGCGTGCCGCGGTTCCGAAGTTGTGCCCCCGAAGGGACCGGGGCCTCCGTGACTCTGAGACCGGGGCCTCGCCTATTGGGCCCAGCCTGGCGTTGATGTAAACGTCGGCCCCGGCCGAGGGAGTGGGCCACTGGCGAGAGGCCGTTGTGCGAGCATCCCGGTGGTCCTGATCCGGGCTTGCCTTGGCGACCGTGAGGCTGGTGCGGGGCGCGGTGCTCCGAGGACTGATCGTGTGAAGGGGTCCCCCCGCCGCTGCTCCGTCCACCCATCCTGGAGCCCCGCGCCCGGGCTCTGTTCATCAGACACGCCAGCGATAGTACAGGCGGACCCCCGACTTTGGCGGCTCTCCTTTCTGCACCAAGGCTGCCATTAGCGGGACCCCCTTAGTACCTGAGGGGGTCCGCATCTGTGGGCCTGATCCGAGAGTCGCGGAGAGTGGCGACGGGGCTGAATCTACAAAATGGCGGCCGTCAAACTAGACCGTGGATATCTTCAAGACGGCGGACTTGGGTTGCTGGACTACACGGGGGCCTGGACATGTGTGCGGGAGCCTACAATTGGCGATGTTCTTGACGCATTACGATCCTTGCATGCGGCCTTGGCCCCCAGTGACCCTGAGGGATCGGTGCGGTCCGCCGCCATCTTAGATGGACGGTTCTTCATGGTCCCCTCTCGTCTCGGTGATGCCACTGCCTCGCCCCCCTCGGTCGCGACGAGGGTTGCTACCGCTGTCCGTCGACAGGTCTGCAAGCAAGTGGCTTTGGAACCTCCTGCGCTTCAATGTTTGGTGTTTGGGGACTTGGATATCGTGCTGGGGCCCGATCCTACCCGAGTGCCCGAGGAGCATGGTGGACTGCTGCATATCTTTGCCTTGAGGAGGTCGTGTCTTTGTACTGCAGGGGAATCCCCGCTTTCCCGGACGGCGAGACTGAACTCCTGTCTTTTACTGCCCTTGTTAACATTGTTGGGACACTTGAACTGCATACCCGGACTTCTGTTCTCTTGCCTATGGATTGACCTCCCTGGCCCACGTTTTTATCGGAATCTTTTTCATTCGTGTGATTGCCCCGCACCGAGTTACTCACTTCCCGCTGTCCTGTGGTGGGTGGTAATTGTGGCTAAGAAAGGCCTGGGGTGAGATACATAGCTCCCGGTGGATTGCTGGTGTACAGATCTGTGGCGCAGTTGCCAGTATACATAGTGCTGTGGGTGACCCCCTTGTAAGTTTTATGACGCTCGAGATTGTGTCGTTTTCGTTTAAAGGTATTACGATTGTATGGTTGGGCGGAGGGCTGAGGCCGACCGTTTTGTCTCTGCTCCTTCACTCCTCCCTCCTACTTCTTTCTGTCTTCATGTCCTTCTTTTTGTCTTCATTCCTCTTCTCTCTCTCGTCTCTACTACATTTCGGGTTCTGATTTAGGGCGACAGGCACGCTGCTGGGGGGGTAGGCCGTAGCCTTCTGCAGGGGTGCTGGGTGGGATGGGTGGGATGGGTCTTATCTGCTGTTTTATTTTCCTTAGTTCTATGGCCCTTTTGTGTCTCTTATAGGAGCGCCGCGTCTGTCCCTGCCTCCCATGGTATGATTGGGGTGGGGTCTGTACCATCGCTGCTCTCCTTCTTGTGGCTATGCTGCATTTCAATTGCGACTCCCATCCTCTCCTCGTTGCTAATAATCCTGATCTTTTATGTATCCTTGCTACGGGGTGCTTGTATCGGAGCGGCGGTCTTCTCTTTCAATCTGTATTTTTCTTTTTCCCCTCTTCCTTCCCCTCCCCTTCTCCTTTTTTCTCTCCCATAGGTTAGTATGACGGGTTAGTTCTAGTGATGTCAATATTCCGGTTCCTTTGTTCTGTTTCCGATGTACTACTGGGTGGTGGATGTGCATAAGATGAGTCTAATTGAATATTGATTTGTGTTAACCGCATCTGTTTTCATATTGATGTATACTGTAGTGACACTCCTCCGCATTGCTGCCCTTTAGCCTTCTTGTAGCCACTGGTTTGCTTTGGGAACCCGGATTCATTTATGCTGTAACCGAGCCTGTTATACTCCTTATCGTAATATTATAAAAATTAACCTTCTTTGTTCCTGTCTACGGGCCGTCCAGAGCCTCCCCCCTCCCTCCTCCCCTTTTTTGGGCTGTATTGATTGCGCTCCATTACGATTGATTCTGTATATTTTCCTTCTGGATTTCTGGATTGCTCTATCGTGTCGTGGCCGGCCGGACTGGTTGTAGGCCCAGATTTGTATATCCTTTCTGTACAAATAAAGGTTTAATAAAAAAAATAAAATAAAAAAAAGACTGACAACGCACATCCGTCTCTCTCGTGAACATACAACGTGAAAGGCTTGCTATAGTCTGGAGTACCCAACACAGGAGCAGAACACAATGCATCACGCAACTCAGAAAAACTTTTCTGACAATCGTCAGACCACGGAAGAGGATTCGGTGTATCTTTACAAGTCAAAGCCAACAGAGGTTTCGCCAATAGAGAGAAATTTGGAATCCACTGTCTACAATACGACGTGATACCCAAGAAAGCACGCACTTCTCTCTGTGTGCTTGGCACAGTCATTCGAGCAATCGCTTGAATTCGTTCTGGGGTCAACCTTCTTCCCTCCTTCGACAAGAGATGACCTAAGTAGGTCACTTCTTGGCGACAATACTGCAACTTAGAAGGTGACACTTTATGATGCAAGTCCGACAAATGTCGCAACAAAGAAAGAGTAGCTTCTTTACAAGTTTTCTCATCATCAGCGGCCACTAACAGATCATCCACATACTGAATAAGAGCAGCACCAGCAGGCAACACAAGAGTATCAAGTTGAGTTTTCAAAGCCTGACTATAGATAGAAGGACTTTCACAATAGCCTTGGGGAGCTCTCTTAAACCGGAAGCTTCGGCCTCCTAAAGAGAAGCCAAAAATATCTCTACTCTCCTCAGCAATTGGAATACTGAAGAAAGCATTTTTCAAGTCTATGACAGAAAACCAGGCTGCTGAAGCAGGAATCAAAGTCAACAAAGCAGTAATATCCGGAACAACTGGAAACTGTGGCACGACAATCTTGTTAACCTCTCTAAGATCGATCACAAACCTGTAAACAGGTGGCTGAGAAGAGTCAGTGCGTTTCAGGACAGGCAAAACAGGACTGTTACACACATTACCTCTCGTTTCTTCAATCACATCTTTCTCAATCAAATCATAGATGATCGCTAAAAGCGCTCTTTCACCATCGCTAGAAATCTGATATTGGGGAATACGCGGCATTTTAACATTCGCTTTAAGCGTTACAACATAAGGTGGAATCTCCAAAACACCCACATCATTAGGACCAGTAGCCCAAAGAGTATCAGGGAGAGAACGCAATTCCGGTGGAAGCCGATCTTTAGACAAATACATCGGAGAGATCACTTTCTTACCCAATGTAAGCTGTACTCCCGCAGGAGAACAACGTAATGTTGCATGCAATCTTTTCAACAATTTCAAACCCAACAAATTCTCACCACAACCTGTCGTTAAAATGAGAGGTGCTTCCAATTCACAAGGCCCTATAGAAAGAGACAAGGGACTAGAAACTGGTTACGACCTGGGGCGCCAGAGAATCCTACTGAAACATTAGTTAAGCCAGACAAAGGTGGGCCAGGGAGTTTAGAGTGCATGATAGAACTCTTCGCTGCACCAGTATCCAAAAGAAAAGGCTCTACCACACCCGATGTGGCTACTGCAACATAAGGCCCACTCTGATCTACTGGAACCGACACTACTCCCTCTCTTTGTCCATGGCTGTCCTAGCAGTCATTATAATCAGCATTCTCACTCTCAACATAATAGTCATCAGCATAGTACTGAGTCGACTGACCAGATGCAATTTTCTGTTGATCAAAACAATTCATAGAATTCTGCGGGGGAAAGGAACATTCGTTCTGAGGAAACGCACCACATCCTCTACCCCTAGACACTTGCTGAAAACCACCACGGCCTCTCGGGCCGTCATACCACTCGCGCGCTGTCGCAACACAGGGCACTCATTTTTATAATGGCCTTCCTCCCTACAATACGCACACTGATTTAAACCCAAGGGTGGTCTTGGAGGAAAATACAGAGCGTTCTGTGGCGGTCTCTGAAATGGGGGAGATTGCTGAAACTGTGGGCGTTTCTGTGATTCTTGCTGATTCGAGCGAGGCGGATACACCTGCTGCAAAAGAACCTTTGTCTTTAAGTCTTTGGTCTTTTTCTCTACTCTTTCTTTCTCGTCCTTGTCCCTATTCTCATAGTACTGTGCAGTCGCTAATATCTGGGCCGACGAGGAAACAGCCCAAGAACTCACAGAATCTTTCAACTTATTACACAGTTCGGGAAGTAAGTTAAAGACAAACTTATCTACGAACAATCTTTGCCCACCTTCCGTGCTCATATCCTGGCCACTATGATCTATAAATGTTTCTTCAAATCTAGTGAAGAAATCAGATACACTTTCGTCCTTCTTCTGCTTACATGCTGCTAACTTGTCCCAATTTACTCGTAACGCTGGCCTCATCGTCTTCATTAAATTATTAATTCTACCTGGTAATTCCGTAACCAAAGGTTCAGGTTTAGCACCTCCCTGTTGTCTACCATCCGCAGCAATATTATTCGCCCAAGTATCTCCTAATTCTACCACATGATTCTCATGACGAATCTTTGCCCATAGAGGTTGAGGTACTACATTACCCAACAGCATATCTATGTCTGCCAAATTCATGATGCATGCGTCAACTGTCTGGGACAATTCTTTGTAATAGCCAGCAGGATTCTTACGGGGATCAGGTAAGGTCTGCTTAAGAGCCAAGACCTCTGCTCTCTTCCAAGGAACATGTACCCATACTCGCTGAAAATGAGGCAGAATAGCTGGATTAGCGTTTGGGTCCCCTTCCTTCCAAACTGGGGGAACTTCTCTCATGGGATACTGTCTCGCTTTTCTCCTAACAGAGGAATCAGGTTTGTGCAATGTCTGAGGCGGAAGGCTAGATCTGAAAGCTAGTATAGTCTCTACGGCATCTGTAATATCAGATTCCACTATCATCCCTTTAGCAAAATCCGATTGAACATCAAGTAGTTCCTGCGGGATCAAACCCAAATCATTATCTTCCCATTCCTGACGCAGAAACATACACATCATATTAAAAACATACCTCTGCTTAGGCGGTTCCCACTGAAATAAAACATCCATAACCGCTGGCAAACTATACCTTGAGGCATTTATAATCCATTTACGAGCCAACAAATCCAACACAGCCCGTTCCTTCCGTACGACTCTGTTTACGTTCCGAAACAGGGGTCATATTCAGTGACTCAAACAATGGAGACAATAAACTAGAAACAGTTTCTGTCATTTGTTTTCAAACAGAAGGAGAAGAAGCAGTCATAAGAACAGGAGAATAAGTGTTTTGAGGCAAAGAAGGTGTAGGAATAAGAACAGTAGGATTCTCAGATGCAGAAGTGGAAGGCAAAGGAGTTTGAGGCAAAGCTGGTAGCAAAGCTGGCGACCCTAGAGCGGGTTGCACAGGAGGAGGTAAAACCACCTGTGGAGTACCAGGTGGCTGAGCAACAGCAGGAGGTTGAACAACAAAGGGTGGAACAACCAGTGGTAATGGAGGTGCAGTAGTACCCTGCACATAAGGAGGTGGTAATCTCAGTAAATGAGACATCAAAGGATCTTTCTCAAGATCTTCAATCGCTTTCGGAGGAAAAGACGGCAAGGCCGGATAACATTTATCTATGGCCATGCAACGTTGCCTATCTGACACCTCAATTGATTTATCTTCTTCGTTTTCCTTAAACTGCCTAGCAGCTTGCCTTATCGACAACCCCTTTTCTCTCTTATCTCTTTTAGCTTGTTTTATTTCTCGTTGTCTGGCTTCTTTACGCCAAAGGCGAAAGGAATCAAACATTGCCGTCCGGGCTTTCTTTTTAAATAATTTAGTTTCTAAATTGTCTAAAATCTCAGTATCAAAACTACCATGTTGGGGCCATCGTAAAATCCCATCTTTCATAGTGTAGCGGACCCATACTTCATTAAACGTAATGGGGCCCACGCCGTGTTTAGAATAGAGCTTATAAGTCGGAGTTCCAACCGGAGGTATCAAACACGAATCCTCCAATCGGGAATCCCTGTTGCAACCACAACCAAACCAAGTACCAAATTTGCTACGATTAGGCATCTCCGCTCACTAATCGAGCTTCAAACTTCAAGGGATTATCTCTACCGATACACTCGTAAATATACAAGACCCTCGGCTTTGGAAATTGCAATTTTCAAATCAAAACTAAGGACCAAACAAACTAAGAACCAAAGGACCAAAAACTAAGGACTGGGAGCGACCCACTTATACTTAACTGAGGTATCAGTCACGCCACCAGAAGATCAGTCTATCGTCTCGCCGTACAAAGCATCACAAATGGGTCCAAGACAGGGCGACAGTCAGGGCAGCAGTCCTTCGTAGCCATCAGGAAAGCGGGAAGCCTCGCAGAAAAGACCTTCAGTCCACATTCGGCATGCCGGGGTCGATGAAGTGGTGGCCATCCTCCAGAATTTCCTCACGAAGCTAATCACGATCTTCAGGCTTGGACCGGTACCGAAGAAGTCGCCCCACGTTGGGCGCCAACTGAAGAACCGGGTTATTTAAGACCCGGCGGCGCCAGGAGCACGCCCAAAGTCTTCGGGTATCACCTGTCTTAAAATACAGAGACACGGAAACTTCTTGGTGGCGTCAAAGATCGAATTTATTGGCTGCAGCCAGTAACAGAAGTCCTAGAAGTCAACACGGTATGAGTTCTCAGGAGACTGCTCAATTTTACAAAGCAAGTCATCCCTTTTTATGCCAAAAATCACATTCCAGACAAATACCTAACATTTACAAACTGTCCAATCACATGTATCCACACTAGAGGTATCGCATGACGGTAAAACCCACTTTTCAGTTGCCCAGCCCATGATCAATCATTGGTCAAACCCAACATTCTTCTTTAGACAGGTCGGACGAACCCATAATAAAAAAGGGCACATCCCAATCGTAAATAGACCTTAAAGAAAGGAGCAGAAACAGGTGAGAGTAGGATAAGGCATATTTGTGTGCAATAAAAGTTTATGATGTCCTGTGCTCTGATCCTTAATCTTGATCAGCTAAAGGGCAGGAACTGGTTTAACAAGGTCAGCTTCAGGCAACAGGGTCAGTTCACTCAGGTCAAACAGGAGTCAGCACGAACTGGAGCTAAGGTGTACATGTACTTAAAAGACTTGTTCAGCCACAGTCATCGGCCTATGTGAGGGCAACCGCAAAAGGGCTGCCATACCCAAAATGGAACCCAAGGGTTCAGAACGAAATCCCTAAATACATAGTGAATCCATCAGTCTAACATGACGAAAACACTCATACTTGCCGCACTAACTAGTTACGGTTCGCTAATATCAAATTCATAACGAAACCATGACCTTTATGGAACGGGTTCAGAATTCACGGAACCTCAGTGCCTGGAAAGTTTCACACTCCGTCCATCATCTCTTTGTGTTTGCTTTGTTCACCCTTAGTTGACAGGGTATGCCCAGACCTGGGTCCCTTGCCCACTTTTCTACTGGATTCAAGCTAGCCTGGCTGATGAGGGGTGTTACCCTGAAACGGTCCCAGGAAGCTTGTTTCCGGTTCAGGGAAGACCTGGCTTGGCAGTTCGGGCTGGACTGTTCCCATGAGCCACAGGGTCAAGACTGATTTGCGTATAGCTGGGTCTGAACTGAGGTGGCGAAGTGAGCTAAAGAATGATGATGTATTCAACCCAGATCTGTGACGGGGGGTGCGTGTCTGAAAAGTTTCAGCGCTCGGTCCGTCATCTCCTTGTATTTATTTTGAAATATTACATTGTAAGATTGTACAAAAAACCTATCTCACACCTTGCAAGATTAGTAAGTTTCACCCAGGAGCAAACCCATCATGCCCAAGATGTGGGACCTCGGAACTGGGATTTTAACTTATGGTCGGAGATTGCCCAGTCTTGGTACCATCCTGAAGAGATATTATCCGTATTTCAAATGAGGTCACATACAGAATGATCCAACCAGAGGCCTGTGAGTTGGCTTTCTTCTCTGTCCCAAAAACACGAAGCTTAGTAGCAAATTTACTGATCGTGCCTTGGTATTGGCGAGACGGCAAGTAGCAATGACATGGAAGGCAGAAGGGGGACTGGGCCCAACAAATTGGAGATCAGATGTAATGAAACAGGCAGAGTGTGAAAGCACGTTGTAACACCTGGAGGTCAAAAACGGAGCGAGGAAGCCACATTTGGTGCCACTTTGGGATGGAGAAGTTTCATTCAATGTCGAGCAATGATGAGAGGAAGATTTGAAATAAGGATATGCTTCAGAAAGGAGAACAATATGTATGAACTGAATGTCCATGGATGGGACCACGATTGTCCTTGATACCCGGGGGGCTGTTAAATGGAGATCAAAGGTGGATGATGGGCATATGGCAAAGTTGGCAGATAAATTATTTGCACAAATAGTTGTCCACCCTTAAAGCAGATCCCTCCCAGGGGTCATGAAACAGACTTTAGCAGGACGATATTTGACCGAGGAGAACTTGAGTTTGTGTCAAGGTGGATTGTTTGCTTTGCAGGTGTTTCATTCTTTCTAATGGAGAGGACTGTTGTGGAGATGGAGGGTTGGATTTGCACCCTAACATATTTGTTGCCAAAAGAAATATACATTAGATATTCATCTGTGGGATATGCACTTGCTTTAGATAATTGAAAACGAATAAAATGTGTTAAAGATACATATTTCTGCATCAGACGTTTAATCCACTGGGCCATTATGCCTGCTGTTCTGGGAATTGCATGACATTTAACTGAAAATAAATATTACGGTTGCTAAAGGTCGCACCATGACTGTTCAAAAAGCATGTGTCCTGCTAGCATCGTGACCTCTTGTGGCACACCACCAGCTCTCTGCACGTAACTCGCAAAAATAATCCACCCTGTCATTTCAGAAACAGCTCGGAAGGGTGTTAACTGCAGCAAAAGGAAGAAGAAAAAAAAAACAGAAACCACGCGATTTTTCTCCCTCACGGTACAGTTTCCCTAAAAACGGCGGGGACTTTCAACTTCGGTACTTTTCACAGTGATGGAAAGTGAGGAGGTTTCGGAGGAACCACTTTTCAGGAAGTCTTCCAAAAAATAAAAATAAAACCATTTAATGTGGGATTGTCAACTGTTTAAAAATTATACGTTAAGTATGGAAACTCTAAAGGGTCATCCTAGATGAAAATGTGTTCCAGCATACTGACGTCACTGCCACGGGTTACTGTTGCTATACAAAATGGTGTTATTACTGTGCAGCCGACTCTGAGGAGAAGTGCGAGTGTGTGTGCGTGAGTGAGGGTGTGCGAGTGTGCGCGGGAAGGGGGGGGGGGGGGGTCCGTGTGGAGTAGTCAGGGGAATGTGATGTGGCCAGGGGCGTTCCCCACATTCTAAGTGCACCCCAGTTAACCTTCCTCTCCTCGACTCCCTAACTGCCCCTGCATCAGGAAATTCCGGAATGAATACATGACAGATTTATAGAGCACAAATACCCAAAATCAGAATATGATGTCCCTACTGAGAACAAAAAAAGAAATCTGATTGAATGTATGTCGACTAGCCAGTTTTGGATCCCCCCCCCCTTTAAGAACAAATAGTTCGATTTGGCCCTGAAAAATCAAATAGGAGTTCGTTTCAGGGCTTGGCGGGTCGGGGGTTGGGGGTGGGGTGGGGGGGTGTTGGGGGGAGGGGGGGCAGCGTTGGAAATGCAGTGCCTAAAGATGTCTGCCAGTGAACGAAGCCAGTGATCGAGTCTCCTCATTAAAGGAGATGACGATCTGTGTGTCATCAGCGTAGGATACCACTTGGAAGCCAAAACCATGAACTTGGTTAGCCAGGGTTAACACAGAGATTTAATAGTGTAGGACTCAAGGGTGAGCCATGTGGAATGCCCCATGCCAGTAGTCGCCATATTGACCGAAAGGAAGCAGAGTCAAACTAGCCTATAGGCAGGGCCGGACTGGGAACGCAAACCGGCCCTGGCAATTTAGTCTGACTGGCCGCGGGGGCGGGGGTGGTAGTGCTGGTGGGAAACACTGCGGCTGCATTTGGTACAGGGGGTCGATATTGCAGCACTGTACTAAAAACGGCCCAATCTTGGCCAAATCCGGCCCCCACCCTTCCAGCCCTCCAGGAAAACAACCAGTGTCCGCTACGGCCAGTATGGCCCTGCCTATAGGGCAATCAAGCAGTGGAGATGGCTAGTCTGAAAGGTCAGCGTGTGGACCAGTTCCATGTCTGTTTGTGGACTGTTTAATGGTCTCCTAGGCTGGTTTTTACTGTTGATTTCCCCGCTATTATTAAAAAAACATTCCTTGGAGCAAGCTTCAATGAATGCAGTCTTCCATGCCGTGCAATGCACTTATACAGCGTATGTTGGACCTGGCCCTCTTTGGCTAAAGTTCCCTAAACTTTTTTTGCCTTCCCTCTAGACCTTTTTTCTGACCTGGTGTTGCCAACTTAGATGCTTTGGGCACTTTGCCACTGCTGATCAGTGTCAAAGTGCAAGTGCTCCCTGTGTAAAGTGCAATGATAATTGGTTGTCCATGATTGGTATGTTTGCCTTACTAGTAAAATCCATAGTAAAGTGCACTATGTGCGCCAGGGCTGGTAATGCAAATGCTACTAGTGGGCCTGCAGCACTAATTGTGCCACCCACACAAGTAGCCCTAAAGAGAGAACTCAGGCCTGCCACTGCAGTGCCTGCGCGCAGTTTGTTAACCCCTTCGACGCTGATGAAGGAGCGGTTCCGTCATCAGCGTCGGTTGGGCTGTTCTGATGACGGAACCGCTCCGTCATCAGCACAGCCCTGGCTCCCCCCCTGGGGCATCGATCTTGGTGCTTTTCCCTGGGGTGGCAGCGGAAGACTTTCTGCTGCCACCCCCTGGCCCCCCCACGCTTCCTGGTGACGTCAGCGCGCACAGCGCGCGCCAACGTCATCAGGAAGCGCTGGATGCGCTGGAAGCCATTTGTTTCCGGCGCGTCCAGCAGGAAGGGTGAGTCTTGGTGCCCCGGTGGGGCGGGGGCCCGTTTCTTGGTGCCTTGAGGCATCGGGGGGGGGAGGAAACAGTGTTTCCTCTCCCCTGATGTCCCAATGCAGGGCATTCCTGGTGCACGATCGCGCACAGCGTTGCGATCGTGCACCAGGAATGCCCCACTAGACACCAGGGATTGCTTGTGTTTGTTTGTTAGTGTGCAGAAAGCGACCCCTTGGGCAAGGGTCGCTTCCTTAGGGGGGCAAATTATTTTTCAGACTTTTCTGCCCCCCCTGGGGCAGATCGGCTGTTTTTTTGGCCGATCTGCACCCAGGTGGGGGGGGGGCAGAAAAGCCCACTAAACACCAGGGATTTTATTATATTTATAAAGGAAGCGACCCCTTGGGTAAGGGTCGCTTCCTAGTGGCCCATAATTATTTTTAGACTTTTCTGCCCCCCCCCCCGGGGGGCAGTTTGGCCGTTTTTTGGGCCTAATTTGGACCCAGGGGGGTAGAAAAGCCCACTAGACATCAGGGACTATTCTTTTTTTATGAAGGAAGCGACCCCTTGAGCAAGGGTCGCTTCCAGGGGGCTAAATCATTTTTTTTTACCTTTCTGCCCCCACTGGGGGCAGATCGGCCGCTTTCTGGACCCAGAGGGGGTAGATTAGCCCACTAGACACCAGGGATTTGTTTTGTTTTTTATAAAGGAAGCGACCCCTTGGGCAAGGGTCGCTTCCAGGGGGCAATATAAATATTTTAGACTGTTCTGCCCCCCCTGGGGGCAGATCGGCTGTTTTTTACCGTTTCTGGACCCAGGGGGGGGGGGATAGAAAAGCTCACTAGACTCCAGGGATTGTTTTTTTTTTTATAGGGAGGGACCCCTTGGCCAAGGGTTGCTTCCTTGGGCCCATTTGTTTTCAAAAGTATGTTCTGCCGCGTCTTTATTTGGCCTCTCTGCCCTCCGTAGGGTTGCTTCCAGGGGGCCCACTTTTATAATGATTTATATTCTGTCCCCCATGGGGACAGACACCCCATTTGTGACATACCCTGTCACATAGCCTGTTGTAATGTGTGTTGTTTTTGTTTCTTCTAATGTGTATTGTTTTATTTTCTCTTTAGATTGTTGCAGTGTGCGGTTCCGTTACTGGTGGTTCTGTTGTTCTGCTGTTTGTGTAGTTGCATGTGTTTGGTAAGAGACCTTTTTTTGTATAATTGTAATGTAATTGTTTATTTTGCAAAGTGTGTAGTAATACGAGTATGTTTGGTTTCTGTTTTTTGTGACTGTAAAACATGTTTTGCATTTGTTTTTGATGTGTACTTCTGTAGATGTAAGTTTTTTTTCTTCTTTCTAGTGGGATATTGTTGCCTATTTGCTGTGTCTTTGCAGAGTAGGTACTGGTGAGTGTAGCTGTCTCTTGTAAGTGAATTGTATATTTTTTCAATATATAGATATTTGTGATAAAGGCTTACATTTTTTTACTTACTTTGCACAGTGTTGGGGTTGTTGAGTTGTTTGTGCAGACTCCTTTATTTGTAAGGATAATGGCTAGCCGCCGGATTACTGCTCAGCAAGTTGTTGGAATGCTTTTTGATTCTTCCTCTGACCATGGTCCAGAGACTGACTCTGATTCTGAGCCAGAGGTGGGAGGTGAAGATTCAGGTAATGAGTTTTCTCTGCACATGTCTTCATCTGATGAAGCTACTTTTGGTGTGGATGAAGTGCCTGTGGTTGCGGAGGAGATTGCTGTGCCAATAGTGCGGCAAGAGGCATCTGGGCTGCAGCCTGGGGCTGCTAGACTTCCAGTTGGTGTAGTGAGACAAGAGGCAGCTGGTCGGCAGCCTGCGGCTGCAAGACTTGACGTTGAAAGTTCTGACCTCTGGGTTGCACCACGCATGGTGCAGCCGAAATTGCCTGAATTTACTGGTGTTCCAGGGTGTAGGGTGAACACTGAAAACTTTTTGACAATTGATTTTGACTAATTTGTATGCTGAAATTTTTTTGAGGGTGAACAGTGCCAGCCTTAAGCCCCACGCTAGAGCTACCCGGTGGACTCCCACAAATTTGAAGGAGATGAAAAAGTTTTTGGGTTTAACTTTTTTGATGGGCTTGCTTAGGAAACCATCAATGGCTTCATATTGGTCTACTAGTCCCTTGATGGCAACAGCTATATTTCCGGCAGTCATGAGTCGTGATAGGTATTTGCTTCTGCTTCGGATGATGCATTTTGTTGACAATAGTTCTGCTTTGGCACGAGATCATCCTGATTGTGACCGCCTTTTCAAGATTCGGCCTGTCATTGATCATTTCGTTGATCGATTTCCTGAGATCTTTTATCCTGGGAAAGAAATTGCAGTGGATGAGTCTTTGCTGTTGTTCAAGGGCCGCTTGGTATTTCGGCAATACATTCCTAGTAAGAGGGCACGCTATGGAATTAAGCTTTATATGCTGTGTGACAGTCAGACTGGATATGTCTCTAATTTCAGGGTGTACACCGGTAAGGAATCCAGGATTAACCCCCCTGGTTGTCCGTCGACTTTTGGAGTGACTGAGAAAATTGTGTGGGAACTTGGTCGTGGATTTTTTAACAAAGGCCATCATTTATATGTAGATAACTTCTACACTGGTGTGCGGTTGTTTAGGGAATTGGCCAAAGTGGACACTGTTGCTTGTGGCACTATCCGCTCAAACCGTAAAGGTTTCCCAAAAGAACTTGTTTGTCAAAAGCTTGCTCAGGGACAGTGCAGTGCATTGCGTTGTGAGGAGCTTCTAGCTGTGAAATTTTCAGACAGGAGAGATGTCTACATGTTGTCTTCTATACATGATGAAAGCACTGAACCGGTGACTGTTTGGGGTCAGGTTGCAGAAGCGCGCAAACCTGTGTGCATAATGGACTATAATAGGCACATGGGTGGTGTTGACAGAGTGGATCAGAGGTTGGAACCGTATGCTGCTCTTCGTAAGGCTTACATTTGGTACAAGAAGTTGGCTATCCATCTTTTCCACTTGGCAACCTTTAATGCTTTTGTTGTGTTCCAGAAATCCTGTCCCCAGTCAAAGTTGACTTTTGTAAAGTTTCAGGAGTCTGAAATAGGCAGCCTTGTTTTAGTGGAACAGGCAAGTGTTCCTAGAGTTGGAGTGGTGGAGGATGTTGCCAGATTGAAAGATCGCCACTTTCCTGATCAAATTCCTCCTACAACCTCAAAAGACTTTCCCAGTCGGAGATGTAGAGTCTGTTGGCGAAGAGGTTTGCAGAAGGAGGTTCGTATGTACTGCCCCGACTGCCCTTCAAACCCTGGCCTGTGTGTACCTGCTTGTTTTAGATTGTACCACACGCAAAATAATTTTTGGGAGCATCCATGAGTGTTAAAGTGAACTGGTTGTTTTTTAATCTGTAAAATCTATTGTTTAATTACAAAGTTGGCTTTTGTGTAGTGTTTTTAGATTTAGTTGCTGTGTTAGTAGATTTGTATCAATTTGCAATTAGTTAATTTTTTTAGAAAAAAAAAACTAAAGTTTGATGTTGGTTTGCGTGTAGTGTCCATTGTCTGACGGTGTGCATGGTTTGGCGCTTGGCTGGCGGTGTCTGTGGACTGGTGCTTGTCTGGTGGTGTCTGTGGACTGGTGCTTGGCTGGCGGTGCGCGTGGTCTGTTGTTTGGTTGACGGTGTGCGTGGTCTTACGCTTGCCTGGTGGTGTGTTGGGATTGGTGCTTGGCTGGTGGTGTGCCTGGGCTGGAGCTTGTCTGGCGGTGTGTGTGGAGTGGCGCTTGCCTGGTGGTGTGTGTGGACTGGTGTTTGGCTGGTGGTGTGTGTCTTCTGGTGTTTGGTTGGCGGTGTGCATGGTCTTGCGCTTGCCTGTTGGTGTGTTTGGATTGGTGCTTGGCTGGTGGTGTGCCTGGACTGGTGCTTGGCTGGTGGTGTCTGTGGACAGGTGCTTTCCTGGCGGTGTGTGTGTGGACTGGTACTTGGCTGGCAGTGTGCGTCGTCTGGTGCTTGACTGGCGGGGTGTGTGGTCTGGTGCTTGGCTGGTGGTGTGCGTGGACTGGTGCTTTGCTGGCGGTGTGTGGGTAGTGACTTAATGCTGGTTACACAGTGCTAGTTGAGCGCCACTCCATGTAATCCATGAGTTTGTGTTGTTGCTGTGTCAGGAATGTGGGAGTGTGAAAGTGATGGGCCCTTGATTGGCGTTGTCTGCTGGTGGAAGTGTAGTAATGTGATGGGTCCGCGGCTGGCGGTGTGAATGTTTTGTATGTGTCACATGTATGAAAGGTGTATGAATGGCCTGTAAAGCGGTTGGTGCCTTGTCGTGGCTTTACAGCTCACGAGCTGTGAGTCTATGGTTCAGTTTCTTGTCCTTTCCATTATTAACAGTGTATTTATTTTTTTGTGAAATCACTTGCTAATACAATGGTATATACTGAACCATCACTCACCCTCGTGCCAAATCCAACCAGTATGTGTGTGTGTTTGAAAACTTGATGTCAGTGAAGTTTTTTTTTGTTTTTTTTTTTTGAAGCAGGACGCACCTTGTCACTTTTTTTGTAAATGTTGTGATGTGTTGCTTTTGTGCCTGGTGGTGTGAATGGTCTTCTGTGTGTCAGGTATGAAAGGTGTATGAATGGCCTGTAAAGCGGTTGGTGCCTTGAAGTGGCTTTACAGCTCACAAGCTGCGAGTCATTGGTTCAGGTTTTTTGTCCATGTAATTGACAGTGCATTTCATTTTTGTGAAATCTCTTGTTAATAAAATTAAATATACTGAATCATCACTCGCCCTCGTGCCAAATCCAACCAGTATGTGTGTGTGTTTGAGGAATAGATGGCTGTGTAGGGATCTTGTTTTTCTTAGTCTCTGTGCCAAGGTGTACATTCCGCTTACGAATAATCTGCCAATTGTAGATATTCTTGAAAATCCATGGGACTACATGGTGATGTCTCTCTGGTGAAATCTAACAATTAATTGTATCCACAATATCCTGCAAAACTCACAATCTCCGTCATATTTTCCTTGCAATATTGCGCCCAAATTGTCACGCTGCACAAGTAAACAACTAATTTTGTCAAAACTAATTGGTTTAGCTAGGGGGGTCAAATGGGTTTTTCACTCCTTCCTCGGTTGCCATCTAGGGAAACCTAGCATACCCACACAGTTTTGGAAAGTAGACATCCAGGGGCTTTCAAGGGGGTATGGCTTGCATGGATCCTCCAACGTTCCTTTTCTCAGAATCCCTAGCAAACTTTAAATGTAGCTGAAATAATTTTTTTCCCCAAACATTTCTGTGTTTAAAAGTGTGGCATCACTGGGTTCACACAAATTTTCAGCCACCCCGTGTTCCCCCAGGTCTCCTGAAAAAAATGGTACCTCACTTGCCTGGGTCTGCCTAGTGCCTGCGACAGGAAACAGCGCAAAACGCAACGTGGACGCACTGGAATTTTCGCAGTGAAAACTGACACTTTTGTGGCAAAGTGTCTACCCTTCGTTTTTGAACTCTAGCTCTGCCGGCACCTAGAGAAACCTAGCAAACCTATACATTTTTTAAAACTAGACACCCAGGGGAATTCAGGATGGGGTGACTCAACTGCCTCCCACCAGGTTCTGTTACCCAGAATCCCTTGCAAAGCTAAACAATTTACCAAAAAAACGCATTTTCCTCACATTTCTGTGGTGGAAAGTTCTGGAATCTGCGTGGATCAACAAATTTCCACCCACCCCGCGTTCCCCCATGTCTCCCAAAAAAAATGGTACCTAGCTCCCGAATATGTTGACAGTTGCTAGGAGACTGCAGGAGGGCTGTACTCACCAGGATCCGCAGACACCCTGGGGTTAAAATCTCACTTTTTCACTTCCCGAACGTTTCCTGCTTCTTTGACACCCCTTCTCCGAATCGCACCTTACATTTGCTTTATCATGGGGCCAAATTAGATCCGTGCAGCACATGGTGCTGCTGATGTGTGCTGTCATTAGTGCGGCCCTTGAGCATGGTTTAAGCTGTTGCAGGACATCGCCGAACCACGCCATTACGATTTCTGGCGGGCTCTTGGCATTTCATTGATGCAGCTTGTAGTAAATAAACCTCAGACTGGGCGGAAAGTAATACAGCGTTGACACCATGTGCGTGCTTCTTGAAGGTGCACTAACCTATTCAGGGTCTTCAGAAGAACACTTAAGAGAGGCAGCTGGGTGTTGAGAAAAATGCACTCCTAGGTTATTTTAGAAACAAAAAACACTGCAGTTTGAATGATGTTTTTAGAAAATACACAGTTGTTCACCGTTAATTGTTCAGACTTGTGCTTTTATTTTTTTTGAGGCATAGATTTTGGCATCCATAAACAACCACTCAGAGGACTGACTTTTTGATTTGCATATTTATGCTCACGTATACCCACTTTAAATCATTCAGTGGCATGCAGTGGTAGTGTTGCTTAGCTATGATTGTGCAGCAGGTGCAGTGGCACCAGTGTGTGGCGTAGTTACCATTCGTGGAGCAGGTGAGGTGTTATCAGTGTTACTTAGCTATGAATGCGCAGCAGGTGCAGTGGCACCAGTGTTGCGTAGCTATCATTGGTCTAGCATGTGCAGTGGTACCGGTGAGTGGTAGCTACCATTGGTGGAGCAGGTGCAGTGGTAGTGTTGCTTAGCTATGATTGTGCAGCAGGTGCAGTGGCACCAGTGTGTGGCGTAGTTACCATTCGTGGAGCAGGTGAGGTGTTATCAGTGTTACTTAGCTGTGAATCGCAGCAGGTGCAGTGGCACCAGTGTGGCGTAGCTATCATTGGTGCAGCAGGTCCAGTGGTACGGTGAGTGGTAGCTACCATTGGCGGAGCTGGTGCAGTGGTAGTGTTGCTTAGCTATAATTGTGCAGCAGGTGCAGTGGCACCAGTGTGTGGCGTAGTTACCATTCGGGAAGCAGGTGAGGTGTTATCAGTGTTACTTAGCTGTGAATGCGCAGCAGGTGCAGTGGCACCAGTGTGGCGTAGCTATCATTGGTGCAGCATGTGCAGTGGTACCGGTGAGTGGTAGCTACCATTGGTGGAGCAGGTGCAGTGATAGTGTTGCTTAGCTATCATTGTGCAGCAGGTGCAGTGGCACCAGTGTGTGGCGTACTTACCATTCATAGAGCAGGTGAGGTGTTATCAGTGTTACTTAGCTATTATTGCGCAGCAGGTGTAGTACCACCAGTGTGGCGTATCTACTATTGTGCAGAAGGTGCAGTGGCACCAGTGTGGCATGGCTACAATTGTGCAGCAGGTGCTGTTGCACCAGTGTGGCATAGCTACCCTTGTGCAGGAGGTGCAGTGGCACCACTGTGGCATAGCTACCATTGTGCAGCAGGTGCAGTGGCGCACCAGTGTGGTGTAAGTATCTTTGGTGGAGCAGGTGGAGTGGTACCAGCACTGGCACCAGTGTGGTATACCTATCATTACTGGAGCAGGTGCAGTGGCACCAGTGT
This sequence comes from Lissotriton helveticus, assembly GCF_964261635.1. Classification (NCBI taxonomy): domain Eukaryota; kingdom Metazoa; phylum Chordata; class Amphibia; order Caudata; family Salamandridae; genus Lissotriton; species Lissotriton helveticus. The sequence continues at coordinate 1,532,886,169 of NC_136065.1, forward strand.
AGCGTATCTACCATTGTGCAGCAGGTGCAGTGGCACTAGTGTGGTATAGTTATCATTAGTGGAGCAGGTGCAGTGGCACCAGTGTGGTATAGCTATCATTAGTGCAGCAGGTGCAGTGGCACCAGTGTGGCGTAGCAGGTGCCACACACCCACCAGCCGTCAGTGCACCCTTCCACCAAGCACACACACCTCCAGCCGGCAGTGCAGTCTTTTACCAAGCACACACACCACCAGCCATCAGTGCACAATTTCTACAGGCAGTCACACACACCACCAGGCATCAGTGCATGCTTCAATTGTTAGCGCATCCACAATTAACTATTGTAGCAATCTCAGTATGGTACACTTTACTTTTAAACATATTCATGTAAAGCACAGCATGCCACCATTCCTACAATTCCAATCTAACGCACATAATTCCACTACACACCACATGCACACACTCCATAACACATGGCGAAAACACATTGCCATTTACAATGCCATTAGCTCAAACTCAAATAAATCCGAGCCCGATTGCATTTCTAATGCTTGTTTAGCTTTGCAAGGGATTTTGGGTAACAGAACCTGGTGGGAGGCAGTCGAGTGACCCATCCTGAATTCCCCTGGGTGTCTAGTTTTCAAAAATGTATAGGTTTGCTAGGTTTCCCTAGGTGCCGGCAGAGCTAGGGTTCAAAAACGAAAGGTAGGCTCTTTGCCAAAAAAGGACACGTTTTCACTGCGAAATTGAGGTGCGACCACGTTGCGTTTTGCGCTGTTTCCTATCGCAGGCACTAGGAAGACCCAGGCAAGTGAGGTACCATTTTTTTGGGGAGACCTGGGGGAACGCTGGGTGGGTAGAAATTTGTTGATCCACGCAGATTACAGAACTTTCCACCACAGAAATGTGAGGAAAATGCGTTTTTTTTGTCAATTTCTTAGCTTTGCAGGGGATTCTGGGTAACAGAACCTGGTGGTAGGCAGTCGAGTCACCCCATCCTGAATTTCCCTGGGTGTCTAGTTTTCAAAAATGTATAGGTTTGCTAGGTTTCCCTAGGTGCCAGCAGAGCTAGGGTTCAAAAATGAAAGGTAGGCTCTTTGCCAAAAAAGGGCACATTTTCAACTGCAAAATTGCGGTGCGACCATGTTGCGTTTTGCGCTGTTTCCTGTCGCAGACACTAGGCAGACCCAGGCAAGTGAGGTACCATTTTTTTCGGGAGATGTGGGGAAACGCTGGGTGGGTGGAAAATTGTTGATCCACGCAGATTCCAGAACTTTCCACCACAGAAATGTAAGGAAAATGCGTTTTTTTTGTCAATTTTTTAACTTTGCAGGGGACTCTGGGTAACAGAACCTGGTGGGAGGCAGGCGAGTCACCCCATCCTAAATTCCCCTGGGTGTCTAGTTTTTAAAGATGTATAGGTTTGCTAGGTTTCCCTAGGTGCCGGCAGAGCTAGGGTTCAAAAACGAAAGATAGGCACTTTGCCAAAAAAGGACACGTTTTCACGGCGAAATTGAGGTGCGACCACGTTGCGTTTTGCACTGTTTCCTGTCGCAGGCACTAGGCAGACCCAGGCAAGTGAGAACCATTTGTTTCGGGAGACCTGGGGGATCGCTGGGTGGGTGGAAATTTGTTGATCCACGCAGATTCAAGAACTCTCCACCACAGAAATGTGAGGAAAATGCGTTTTTTTGTCAATTTCTTAGCTTTGCAGGGGATTCTGGGTAACAGAACCTGGTGGTAGGCAGTCGAGTCACCCCATCCTGAATTTCCATGGGTGTCTAGTTTTCAAAAATGTATAGGTTTGCTAGCTTTCCCTTGGTGCCGGCAGAGCTAGGGTGCAAAAACTACAGCTAGGCACTTTGCCATAAAAGGGTCAATTTTTAACTGCAAAATTGAGGTGTGACCACGTTGCATTTTGCGCCGTTTCCTGTCGCAGGCACAAGGCCGACCCACACAAGTGAGGTACCGTTTTTATCGGGAGACTTAGGGTAATTCAGACTTGTAAATCAACTGTTATTACCTATTGAGTTTTCATGCATTTCTCCCTTCCCAATGAAAGACATTGTGTAAAAAAAAATCTTTTTGAAAAATGACCAATAATTCACATGCTAGTATGAGTATTCCCAATTTTGAAAACGTGCAAATATATACTGTTTCTAAACTCTATAATTTGTACCCAATTCAGAAATACATAGGTGTCTTTCATACCGATTTTTCCATGTATACATTTTCCAAGAATAAGTGCTCTATACCCAGTAAATACTAAAATACCATTGCAAGTTGCTGCTCAGTTTTTGGCTCTGGGTTCGTCGGGTTCTTGGTGAAACTACAAGTCCTATATATCCCCACAACCAGGAAGGTTAAACGGATGTAACGGTATATTGCTTTCAAAGAGCAGTCAAAATTACAAGAAGTTATAGGTGAAAACGTTGAGACAAAAGGCTGTTTTTTCAACTAATTTTCAATTATTCCAATATTTAACTGTTAGTTTCTATAAAGAAACCTTCATGGATTTAGACAAATGACCCCTTTCGGAATTCAGACTTTTGTCTACTTTTCGTAAATGTATAGCTTTCCAGGATCCATTATTGCTTTCAAACTCATTTCTACCATTAACTGGAAGGAGGTTGAACGCTCTAAAAATAGCAAAAATAGGCTATGTCCCAGAAAAATGCCAAAACGGTGTGAAAAATGTTGGTTCTCTGACAAACGACTGTCATTCCCTAAAAGCTGAGAAAATGGAGATTTCAGCCCCACAAACCCTTTCTTGATAACATTTGCAGGTAAAAACCCAGAGGCTTTCATTTGCAGCCCGTTTTCCCCATTTTTCTGAAAAAAACTAAAATTTCACTGTATTTTGCTTCATTTCTGGGACCCCTCCAAGGGAATCCACAAACCCTGGGCACTTTTAGAATCCACATGATGTTGGAAGAAAAGGACGCAAATTTGGCGTGAATACCTTATGTGGTAAAAAGTTATAGGGGCCTAAGCGCGCACTACCCCAAATCGACAAAAAAAGGCTTAGCACAGGAGGGGAAAAGGCCTAGCAGCGAAGGGGTTAAACTGCCTTGTTGTCCTGACAAGTGCACCCACTTGCCAGGCCTCACCCTTTCCTTTTTATGCACATCAGACATCCATATGGTAGGTCCAGGGTACCCCCCTTGGCAGGGTGCAGTGTATGTGAGCGGTAGGACATGTACTGAGGTGTGTACCATGTCCTAACAGTGAAATACTCTCCATTTCGTTTTTCACTGTTGCAAGGCCATCTTGCCCATAGGACAGAATGGGGAAGGCTGTGTAATATCGTTCCAGCCTATCTTCCCATAGACTTAAGATGGAGAGGTGAAGTTTAGAGTGCCTGAACTCACAATTTAATAACACTTCTTTTTGTGAAGGTGATTTTTGCATTGTGTGTTTTGAAGCCACGCTTTTAGAAGTGGCTGTTTTTTTTGTTCTAACAATTCTGTGTGTCTCTGCCTGGTTGTGGATTGACTGTCTGGATTTGAATGTGATAGGTCCTGGGAAATGTCTTGACCCAGGGGAGTGTTGTGTTTCTATCTAGGACCCTAATTCGATATTCCCGATTTATGCCCTTGTGTGGCTATAATAAATAATATCCTTATAAAGGCATAAGAATCATATCCATATTTAGTAATAGCCCATGCAGTCCAAATACGGCAAGGCTACTCCCCTAGACTCCTAGAAAGTACAACACGTTCTTTAAACAAACCAAACCTCCAGCAACCTGGGAATTCCCCGTGCTTTTGTTTTGATTTGTCCTAGAACTCCTGCGAGCACTGAAAGAACGGCCAGTTCTTAGTGACATCTTTTATTGACATCTTATGTCCAACCTTACGTCAAACCCGGCACCTTTCAGGTATAAATATACCAACGTTGCCTTAAGCAAACACCCGGTGGTTTGGAGCAGAGTGGCTATCTACATGCCTGAGAGCCCAGCTGATGCGAGAGCCCACGGACGCCGCCCCTCACTTTTGACGCACTGAGAAAGACGCTGTCTTTTTCTCCAGCCGAGAAAATCCAGCTCCGGTGTTTCCAGCCGCCCTTGCGGGTTGCTGGGATGTCGAGTCATGAGAGAGAGATACCAGACCTCCTGCTTTCTATTACCCAGGTACGGAGCTGACTAAACCCTTAAGAGAATTCTTGATTCAGATTCCTTGGCAAAACCCAACTTAACTTAAACTGCAACTTACTTACTCCTTCCCACGTATTAGGCTTAGGTCAGGTACACCAGGGTAGGCTTAGATTAGAAGCACCAGTTGAGTACGTTAGTCAATGTATTTATGTATGCATATATTTTATCCATTTTAAAGTATCATATGGCTAAGAAACCATATCAATGCTTTTACACTATTATTTCATAATACTCCTTTTACTGTACGCACTTTACTTCATATTAAGTATTGCAATTGTGGCAATTCAGTTCTCTTGCATGAGAAAGAAGACTGCTCAATAAATAACACCTTTTATTGAAAACGCCCGTCTCTCTATTCTCTGCACTCTGGTGAAACTAAGTATGCACAATTGACTGAGTGAAATAGCTGTCTATTGTTTACACACGACTCTAGAGATACACTCTTATTCTGAGGGAGCAAAGTTGTCATGCTTTATTGTTGTCAGAAGCTAATCCCTTCTTGTCTATCCAGGGAAGTTAAACTCCTCCTTGTTTATTCGAGAAAGTTTCTAGTGACCTCTGAGCTAGCTGGCAAAACTAATTAAGTCTAATATAGTCAGTAGAGACCTAGTCGACCTCAGTCCTACGTCTACACTGCTGTTTATATTATTCCAATGCGCAGAGCCTATTGGGAATATAGGAACTACACTACATGGCGCCCAACATTTGGTAAGGCGATAAATCTAACGCAAGACTTTAGAGTAACTCAGTCGTGCTTTTTCACACAGACCCTTTTGCCGTAAAAACTCCAATAGACGTCTGGAGTGGGTAAAAGGATACAAATCTGCCTGAACTTAGTAGGAAGAGATTCCTATGTATAGTTTTTGGTTTAGTCAACGTTGAAGTTACAGTGTTTCAAAATATTGTGCACCTAATCTTTGTTTCCCTTGAAACTTGATCTGCAAACAAAACTTTGTCAGTAAAATGCCGGACGGTGACGAATAAAGAGATGCTACAGCGTCTCAACTGTTGTTAGATGACACGAATCTCCAACATAATGACCCGAATGCTATAATCATTCCGGCAAATATAAGAAGAACTATAACTATTAAACTTATAGAAAATGGATTATCATCACAAGGTGGTACAGTCATATTCGTGGTAGAGGCTCATGAATATCGTCAGACAGAGGTATTCTATTCATGGATACACTTTCTAGCAGCAAACGCTGTAACAAAAGAATTCCACTATTACAAAATAGAGGAACCTCCGGATGAATACACTCCTTTCGAGGAGGTTGAAATCCCACTAAATTACCAAGAGCACCTGCTCTGGTTTAAAGGCGCCCTAAGACATAAAAATCACATCACCAGGCTCGGTCCACTAGGTAGACCAGGAGCAACGTGGCCGGTTCTAGCCAGCTACATACCACATCCAGACATTGATAAAATGTCAGTCCAGGAATTTTTAGCTCAGCTAAAACTATTAATTAAAATACATAGACAATTGGTCCAATATGTAATGCGGACTTCAACAGTCCAACCAGCAATTAACATTCCACAGCTGACCCCTCATCAGGGGAACACAAACAAAATAACACCACAGAACATACAATCATGTCTTGGTAAAATACCCTCAAAACGGGAACAAATTCCATTCTGGTTAGCACAAAAAATCACTCAAATAGAGGCCGTATTTCCTGATACTACACCTACTGAGAAACACAGAATTCTGACTATCTGTCTTCCAATGGGGATCACACCACATGTGGAGGACTGTGACACTTGGGGCACAGTCTTTGCTTCCATTTACGCAAAAACACATGGTGTTCCGTCCATGGCGGTTATACCAGATGTGCTAAGACAGATTCAAAATGAATACAGTCCAGAACCTGCTTTAACTCTGGGCATGAAATTACTGAAAGAGTTCAAGGCGGTCTCGGCTATATTATTAGCCAACATAAAAGGAGAAGCAGCATCTGTGGCGATCTGCCAGAAATTGAAAGAAACGGATATAGCAGAACAACCTTTTGAACTAGCCAGAATCATAGAAAAATCCTATGAAGAACTAGGAAGAGATAGTTTGGGTGGGAAACCAGTAACACCCCAACTAACTGAAAATCCTGGAAAAACTTTTATTAAAAAAAATCTAAATACTCCAAAAAAGAGTTGGGATGGTAATAAACAATCCACTCCCAAAGAAAAACGATTCCAGTCCAGAGGAAGGTCTCCTCAACGGAGAGAAAGATCTCCGGACCAAGGAAACAAGTCTCCCCAGAGGGAGCCCTCTGAGAAAAGATACAACCTTAGAGCTATGGATAAATTAAGAAAACCTGATAGATATCAAGATATTGATACACGTCCCTCTCGATCTTTTCAGACTTCCTCACAGAAATCGGAAAGAAGAGGACGGTCAGAACACAAGGAAGAGCACGTCAAGTCCAAAGACAAGGAACCTGCTCATCAAAGTAAAAAATTACAATTTCCAAGAAAGAAGGTAGCCGGTATTAAAATAATTAAACATGCCGAGGATACTGAAGACACAACTGAAAAACGGAGAGTGGGCCCAGACAATGCTAGACAGCGCAGCAGAAGTGACCATAGCTAGCAAGATCCTGATGAATCTTCTGGAGACAGTGGACACGAATTAATACATTCAAGTGGAAACTGCAGATACCAGAGTTAGCAAACCTCATAAAATATACGAAATAACACTGCAATAGAGGGGGACAAGACCAGGAAAGTAAGGGGTCTCTTTTGGGATAACCTTTCGAAAGGCTATGACATTCTGTTAGCTGAGAAAGACTGGCCACCAGAGTTTGTCAGGGAGTGCCCTCGTGGCGAAGAAATGATTATGCCTGCCTTCTTAAATCATATTTCAACTCATAAAAAATCCATATATGCAAGAAAATGGGCAGTGGCCAAAGCTCCTGCATTATATAAAAATCATGTAGGATGGGATGAGGATTCTCCTCCTCACAAAATCCAGTTAAAAAGTCAACCCACTGCACAAAGGCAGTACCCAGTTAAACAAGAAGCTAAAAAGCAAGTCAGGGAGATCTTAGATCAACTTGAATACCAGGGGGTGATTGAAACATGCACCTCACAAATGAACAATCCTTTGTTTCCAGTCTCCAAGCCAGACACTTCATATCGTCTAGTTTTGGACTACAGACACTTAAACTCCTGCTGCAAAACATTTGCAGTACAAAACTCACACAGTGCAGCACTAATGAATAACATTGTGCGCAAAAAATATAAAACGACATTAGACATCTCTAATGGATTCTTTTGTCAAAACATTGCACCTGAAAGCAGGTATTTGACCGCTTTCTCAATAATGGGGTCGCAAAAACACTTCTGTCGACTCCCACAGGGATTCAAGATTAGCCCAGGATTATTCTCAGCAAGAGTAACAGAGTTACTACAAATATATGATGATGAGGCATTATCTTATGTCGATGACATCTATCTCACAGATGATGACCTGGAGACTCACTTGAAAAGAGTGAACACCTTAATACTTGGTTTGCAGCTGAGGGTTACAAATTCAACTTTAAAAAGTCACGAATTGCCCATCTAACTGTCCTATTTTTAGGATATGAATTATCAAGTGAAGGCAAAAGCCTAGCAGACAACTTCTTAGAGAAGTGCGCTGTACTCCAAGCACCTAAAACGCTGAAGAACTTACAATCAATACTAGGTTTCCTGAATTTCGGAAGAACATACATTCTAAATTATGCGGAGAGGGTTAAACCTCTCTATGAATTAATAAAACCTGATTTCAAACCAATAAATTGGACTCAGAAACACAAAGAAATTTTAAGATCATTGCAAACAGACATGTTAGCTAAAACTAAATTGCAAACTCGCGAAAACATACGCAACCTTGTAATCCGAGTCATCCCAGGAAGATGCGGATTCACGTACCTAACCTCTAATGAGGGAGAAACGGTACCAATAGCTTACAAATCACACTTGTACACACAAGCTGAAATGAAATTCAGTTCTACTGAAAAAATTCTAATAGCGGTTCAAACTGCTGTAGCAAAAGAAAGAGCCCAAGCTCAAGGCAGAAAAATAACTGTTTTAACAGCAGAATCAGCCCTTGAGGCATTAACAAGCCCACACAATTTGAATGCTGTGGCATTAGATCCAAAATGGATACAATGGGAAAATTCTCTTGCTGCAGAAGACGTGAAATACTATTTTGACCCGAAAATGAAAAAACTAGAAAATCTAGAATATGAAGAAGAATATCCTCTGCCAATCGAAATTCTGCCTCTCGAACAATACACATGTGTAATCTACATGGACAGATTTGCACAACACTATGATGTAGAGGAAAAATCCTACAACGCAGCGTGCGTGATTGTTAAAGGTCGCTGGCGCTTTGGTAAATTCAGACCATTAATTACCAAAACTGAATCACTCAGAAACTGTTCAACTCAGCGAGCTGAAATAAGATCTTTAAAGATGGCGCTTGAAAATGCCGATCACGAATTCCCCACACTAATAGTGTGCGATTCGCATTACTGCATCAAGTCTTACAACAATGACATACATACCTGGATTCAAAACGGTTACAAAGATGACACAGGCGCCACAATAAAGCATAAAAAGCTTTGGGAACAGGTAAGTTCTTTTGCAGAAAGAACTACGAAAGACTCACATCATACATACACTGAGTCATCAACGTGATGGCGTTCACGTTGCAGGGAATTCATTGGCTCTCAGAGCCACAGCGGAAGCGGTTCAACCGTCTTCCGTAGCCACAAAAAAGCGTTCTAAAAAATAGACAGAGAAACCATGCTGGCGGTAAAAGCGTCTTTAAAAGGCGACTATGCAGCATTTCCTCTGAACTATCCACTCAGTAATACATACATAATAGATGCAAACTTAGTTCCTTTTGCTCAAATCCCTGGAGTGGGGGATAGAGTAATTCCAAACACGAACAGGAGAGTCTTCTTGATTGAAGCGGCACATATGGGATTGGGTCTAGGGCATCGAGAGATCAATGAATCTCTAAAAGAATTACAATCAGAATACTGGTGGCCGGGGATGAGCCTGCAACATTACAAATTTGCAAAGAGCTGTCCAAACTGCAATAGAGATTGCAATCGTGAACCGACCGGAGTATGGCCAGGACCCTTTTATTAGAAAGCATCAAGCTATCTATACGCAGAAATCCAGCAGGAGAAATGTGTACCCATAATATTTAAGACTAGATTCACTTAAAATGCAGACACCAGCGCTCGGCTGACGCCAGAACTGTTATAAAAGATTTGCGAGTCTTTATCGTCATATACGCAATTGACATGCTACATTCTGATCAGGGTCCTGCGTTTAGCTCTCGAGCTTACAAAGAGGCCATGACCAGCATGGGCATTGCATTGCGGTACTCTTCTCCATTCCATCCTGAGGGAAAAGCGGTAGTGGAAAGAAAAAAACGTGACATAAAGCAATCTATAACGGCGAGGGTATTAGGTTCACATGATGGGTGGGTCAAACATTTAACAAGTGTCCAACATAGTCTTAATAATCTGCCAAGAAATTCTCTAAAAGGTCTCACTCCGTACGAACTATTGTTCGGTACTAGAATGTATATTCAGGATCTTGATAGTCACACTTCAGTGGTAGAAGAAAAATGCTTTGATATCAAAGACCGTTTGGCTGTTTTACAGGACTTTAATGAAACAAGAAGAAACCTGAGTAACATAAAATTAAAGCAACAGCCAACAGCCACTGAAGAAAAACCACCTGTCCCAGCAAGACCTGTCTGGATTCTAAAGATTGGGGATCTGGTCAGAGAGAAGATCGCGGTGAAGAAGGAATTTGGGCCTTCTTACAGAAAAGCAGTACCTGTCTTAGCTGTCAGCGGAACAAGATCAGTTGTACTACCGCCCCTTGCTGGTAAAAAGGAGAACCGAGTTGTATCCATCGACCTGGTAAAACCACAATCATGTGGCCCATGATAAGTAGTAGGCCCAGTGGACTCCCAAGAAATAGCAGAACACCAAAATTTGCTACTATCCAAGAGGTTCAAACTGAAAGACTAATCACATTTGACAAACCTGCAGTGAATAAAAAAGGACTATGCAACAAAGCCATGGAACTTGTGCCTCTTGAAACCCAAATTGCAACAGTTCGTCAAGAAACACCTGTCTACAACGATGTAGCCTCAGACTATGCTAATGAAACAAAGAAAAATCTAAAAGCAAATGAAAATCCGGAAGCAATCCCAACAATTGACAGAACTGCATCTGGCTACTTCATCAATTTTGATGACTTTTCTGATGATCCAAGTGAACATGAAGAAACGCCAGCAACAAAAACTTACAAAGACAAAGTAACTGAACTCTTTCATCAACTCAAAGAAACCTATCTGATTTCTCCATGGATTGAATTTTGGATTGTGTTAGGTGTACTTTTCCTCCTGCTTTGGCTCATCATGGTTCTTTGTTTGGGAAAATTCATTGAAGGAAAATACAGTACAATGGACACAGCAAGTCAGAACATTAACTTGGTCCTAAAGCCTCACAAGTCATCTCACATCGAGAAAGGAGAACTATCATCAGTGAACATCACAGCCAATCCAATACCCGGTGGGGTAGCATGGGACAAAACGGATTATGAAATTTATGGCCCGATTGAGCTCTTGAAGTATCCACACCAGTTTTAGGTTTCATTAAGTGACTTTGTAAAACCAAGTACTTTCTCTGATGATTGGGACTTTGAAAATATTAATAATATGATGTCAGATTTAGTAATGTCAGCAAAATTTACAGAGCATGATTATCTACAAGGTTCATCTTGCGACCAGGCCTTGCCTAGGCCTGGTCGCCCCCACGCTCCTCCTGCTTCCTGCTACCTGTTCCTGCAGGCGACCCAGCCGCCGCTGAGCCGCCCGCCCGCACTCGACTTTCCCGCCGCTGCCTCCCTGCGGCCCCGCCCCCCTGCCAGCTGCTAGGTCCCCCCGCTCCCGCCACCCAGCGGACCCTCCCTCCCGGCTCCCTTCCTATGACACCTCCACGCACGCACAGCGGTCACGCGCAGCGGGCGCGCCGTTTGTGCGCCGAAGGCGCGCCAAAGGCAAGCCCGTCTGCGCCTGTCCGCGCCTGGACCGCGCCCAGCGCCAGTACCCCTGGCCCCCGAGGTTGCCAGCCCAACCGCGGACGTACGACGCCGCAACACTCAACGCACTCAACATCGGCAGAATCCCCGGATGCTACCGAGCCACCCCGCGACGCACCCACGGACCTTTCCGCTGCCGATCCTGCAACTTCTCCTGCATCCGGACCTGCACCGCACCCGCCAAGCACCAGCAGCAACCACCTCAAGTGCATCCTGCTCAACACCCGCTCCGTCCACAGACACACCGTGGAACTCTGGAACCTCCTCGACACAACATCACCAGACATCGCCTTCCTCACGGAAACCTGGATGAACATCTCCTCAGCCCCCGACATCGCCATCGCCATCCCGGACGGGTACAAGATCATCAGGAGGGACCGCGTCAACCAGACCGGAGGAGGCATCGCCATCGTCCACAAGAACACCATCCGCATCACGACCGACTCCGACACCTTCGCCGCCGCCGATCACCTCCACTTCCAGATACACACCGACCCAAGGACGACCCTCAGAGGCACCCTCGTCTACAGACCCCCGGGACCACGCACACAATTCAGCGAAGACATCACGGACTTCATCAGCCCGCACGCCCTCCCCTCCGCCGACTACATCCTCCTAGTAGACCTCAACGTCCACCTGGAGAACAACAAGGACCGCAACACCGCCGCCCTGCTGGACAACCTCGCCAACCTCGGACTCAAGCAACTGGTCAACACCCCCACCCACAACGCCGGCCACACGCTTGATCCCGTCTTCTCATCCAGCAAGCACATCACCTTCAGCCACTCCACCGAACTCCACTGGACCGACCACAGCTGCGTCCACTTCAACTTCAGAAGAACCACGACCCACCACCACCCGCAACAGGTTCCTCACCGGAGCTGGAGCAAGATCACCGCCGACCAACTCACCACCTCCCTCAGCCAGAACCCACCCGCCAGCACAACGGACACCAACGAAGCAGCCTGCAACTTCACGCAGTGGCTGAACGCCTGCACTGATGACCTCGCACCACTGAAGAACCCTCCCAGCAGACCCAGAAGCAAGAAGGCCTCCTGGTTCACCGACGAACTCAAGGACTCCAAGAAGACCTGCCGCATCCTCGAGAAAGCCTGGCTCCTCGACCAGACCGCCGACAACATGACCGCCCTCAAACACACCACCCGCAAGCACCACCAGCTTATCCGCACCACCAAGAAGAAATCACTGAAGGATCGACTGGACAACAACGCCCACGACAGCAAGGAACTCTTCAGCATCGTCAAGGAGTTCTCCAACCCCAGCACTGGCAACAACGACATCACTCCTTCACAAGATCTCTGCGACTCTCTCGCCTCGTTCTTCCACCGCAAGATCGCCGACATCCACAACAGCTTTGGCGCACCATCCACGCACCCAGCCGCCGAACCAACGCCCCCCACCGCTACCCTCCACACCTGGACCACGGTGACCACCAAAGACACAGCCCGCACGATGAACACCATCCACTCCGGATCTCCGACCGACCCCTGCCCCCACCACATCTTCAACAAGGCCGACTCCACCATCGCACCCCAACTCCGGAACATCATCAACACCTCCTTCAACACCGCCACCTTCCCAGAGAGCTGGAAGCATGCCGAGCTCAGCGCCCTACTGAAGAAACCAACAGCGGACCCCACCGACCTCAAGAACTTCCGCCCCATCTCGCTCCTCCCTTTTCCTGCTAAAGTAATCGAGAAGATCGTCAACAGACAGCTGGCCGCCTTCCTCGAGACGAACGGATCCCTCGACCCCTCGCAGTCCGGTTTCAGAGCCAACCACAGCACGAGACCGCCCTCATCGCAGCCACCGACGACATCTGAGCCCTGCTCGACAACAGGGAAACAGCGGCGCTCATCCTCCTGGACCTCTCTGCAGCGTTCGACACTGTCTGTCACCGCTCCCTAGTTCAACGCCTCAGCAACATCGGCATCCAAGAGAAGGCACTGGAGTGGATCACCTCGTTCCTCGCCGGAAGAACACAGAGAGTCTGCCTCCCACCGTTTCGATCCGAGGCCACCGAAGTCATCTGCGGCGTACCACAAGGATCATCACTCAGCCCCACCCTCTTCAACGTCTACATGAGACCTCTTGCAACCATCGCACGCCAACACAACCTCAACATCATCTCCTACGCCGAGGACACCCAGCTGATCCTCTCCCTCACCAGAGACCCCGACACCGCCAGAACCAGCCTACAGGAAGGGATGAAAGACGTCGCCGAGTGGATGAAGAACAGCCACCTGAAACTGAACTCAGACAAGACGGAAGTCCTCATCCTGGGACCATCGCCCTCCGCCTGGGACGACTCCTGGTGGCCCCCTGCCCTGGGCACCGCTCCCAAGCCAACGGACCACGCACGCAACCTGGGCTTCATCTTGGACTCCTCCCTCTCGATGACCAGACAAGTCAACGCCGTCTCGTCATCATGTTTCAACACTCTGCGTATGCTTCGAAAGATCTTCCGATGGATCCCAACCGAAACCAGGAAGACGGTCACCCAGGCACTCGTCACCAGCCGACTGGACTACGGAAACACCCTCTACGCCGGAACCACAGCCAGCGCTGGGACGCCCCTGGGTAGCCATCGCGCTTTACAAATCCTCATTCCATTCCATTCCATTCCATTCCAAGCTACAGAAAAGACTCCGGCGCATCCAAAACGCCTCCGCCCGACTCATCATGGACATCCCCCGACGAAGCCACATCTATGGCCACCTGAAGGACCTGCACTGGCTCCCCGTCAACAAGAGGATCACGTTCAGGCTCCTCACCCACGCACACAAGTCTCTCCACGACCTGGGCCCCAAGTACCTCAACGACCGCCTGACCTTCTACACGCCCACCCGCCAGCTACGATCTACTAGCCTCGCCCTCACCGCCGTACCACGCATCCGAAGAGCCACCGCCGGAGGCAGATCCTTCTCCTACCTGGCGGCCAAGACATGGAACTCCCTCCCCATCCACCTTCGAATGACCCAGGACGATCTCGCCTTCAGGAGACAACTCAAGACCTGGCTGTTCGAGCAGTAGCGGACCCCTTCCCCCAAGCGCCTTGAGACCCTCCCGGGTGAGTAGTGCGCTATAAAAGTGTTATGATTGATTGATTGATTGATCAAAATATGAAGAAATGTACTGCTATAATCACTTTGGCCATCACTATTTGCATAAATCTGCACAGCCTAGAAATGTTTTTAATTATAACCAATGGGAACATTGTGCAACACCGCCTAAAGGCAGCTCAAAAACATTTTATGAGAAATTCCCATACTTCTCGGGGTTTAACACAAGTGATGCAGAAACGTTTTATTTTAAAATGGTAAATAAGACAGGAAGGAAAACAGTGTTGACAAATACTAAATTGATTTATTTTGATACAATTTTTGAAAAACTACTACATTTGGTTTTGAATTTTGGAAAAATAACATTGAAACAAAAACCATCTGGGGTACAAAAGAATGGCAGGTCCAAGGTTTGGAAGCATTATTTAGAGCCTGCATGATCCCAGAACAAATAATATTCTTGAATGACACCATTCAACAGACAACCTGTCTTGGCCTAGCCAAGATTAAAGACTTAAATAAACCGTCTATTCCGAAGCCCATACCTGATAGTAATAGCACTACAGATGTGGCGATAGACGTATCCCATATTTTACACCAAAACAGAACACATCCTGATTGGAAAAAATGGTTGATCTGGCCCACAGACACAAATAACTGTCAAGATAGATTCCTGAACAAAATACAGGGGTTAAAACTGAGCAGGCCAGACCCTAGATACTCCCAGAGACAACATCCAGGGATAGTTACAACATACAGTGTAGGGAAACTATGCCTCGAATGGCTACAGAAATCCTCACTGGCTGAAATTAAGCAACACTTGACTTTACTTAAAGACGGTGCTGACTTGCGTGATTTCATACTAGGACCACGCAAACTTTTCATAGCGGCCGGTATATACGCTGCATACAACGAGGCTTGGGAAGAAACACAAATTGAAACAGCAGAAAAAATACGAGAAATTGATCGTATTAATTTGGAAAAATCACTTTCTGTTGTGGACAATGGGTTAACGACTCTGTCCTCCAGAATATATTCACTGGACAGTATCGTATCATCTGCTATTGATATAATAGAGCAGGACGTACTAATGTTACAACATGGTCAGTCCCAATTACGTTCTATTGTACAGCTTGGCTGGACGTTGCAAAATCTGCGTTCAGGCTACGTGCCATGGCGTTTAATCAACGTAACGTCATTTTTCTCTATCTTTAACCTTACTGACAAACAAATCAGTTTGGCACAAAAAGGAGCAGACTATACGATTCTGAGCATTGAAAAACTTGAGAGATTACCATTGACAATGTCAGAAAGACCTGTCATTGAATTGATAATACACGGAATAATCACAATTCCGATAACAACTTTCCAGTTTAAATATTGCCAAGAATATATACCAGCGGGCCAGTATGAAAGGTTGGGTAAAGGATACATCAAGTCAACATGGGAATTACCTTATACACACAAATGTTATATTGAAAAGAATAAGGAGGTATTTCTTAGTGGTAATAATTGTAAAAAATCACTAAGTGGTACACTTCTGTGTCAAGGTATTAACTTACATGGAGCCTGCGAAGGGTCTTCGAATAACCTTTCATG
Source organism: Lissotriton helveticus (assembly GCF_964261635.1). Taxonomy (NCBI): domain Eukaryota; kingdom Metazoa; phylum Chordata; class Amphibia; order Caudata; family Salamandridae; genus Lissotriton; species Lissotriton helveticus. The sequence goes on from NC_136065.1 coordinate 1,532,902,099, forward strand.
TCACCTGCACGGCACTCCTACAACTCAGATAGAGCCATTTTTCAGACAACTTTCCAACGGCAGTTATGTTCTAATAAGTGACCACAGCTGTTGTGGCATGGTGCCAGGAAAAGCTTATCTCGTGAGCGTTAGTTCCATGGTCACTAGTTCTATGGTCACTTGCTGTATGCAAGTATTGTATCCAAACAGCAATCCAGACATGGAGGCGGCAATATGGCCTTATTTGAATATCCCTTCTATTCGAATTGATACTTTAAGCAGAATGAAGTCAATTCTTTTACAGACAACTGTGCCTTTGTCCTTGTCCAAGGAAACGTATGATCTGCAAGTTGCAAGGACAGCGGCAGAGATACATTCCCTATTATCAACAAATTGCCCCGTGCATTTCGTAGAAATGTTAAGCCAAATCTTAAACATGTCAGATACCAGTGGCATCGCGCATGTATTTAAGACAATTTTTTCGGGACTGTTAACACCCTTTGAAACAGTTCTGGGCATTATCCCGAATTTTGTGCATTCATTATTTGGCGGTCTGCCTCTTCTTTTGGGACTCGTAGCAGGAATTTTATTTTTGATTCTTCTGCTCCGATATGGCAAGCCAAGCCACAGACAAGACTCCAGCAACGATGGAAGAAACGATCCTAGCAATACGCTACCGGGACTGCATAACTAAAGTCCTCGGATTAGCCCGGCTAAGAGATCTGAATATGACCTGGTTTCTTTCATTCAGACCAATCTGGCAAAATTGCATCTTACCTGTGCTTCGATGTATGCAATGCGGAGAAGAATGCGTGTTGGACATCTGTCTTACACTACCATCAGCAGTACCAATGGATACAGATACTTTGCTAGGTCCTGTAACGGCTCATGCATCGTGTTGTCCCCAGAGGCTACCTATTCTGATGACGGCATTCGTTGAGACTTCACCACTACGAGTATGTGGCGGTGGGGTATGAGATGAAAGCAGCACCACACAGGTACAACCTTCTGTGAGCATTGCTGATCCTGACATCGATGATAGCAATCATTCTCACACATGCACTGTTACAGCATTTTCAAACTTGGTCGAACTTTCACCTGATGTCATAGACCAATTTTTTTGCAAGCCAGTCTTATATGATGTTCTCGCCTGAACAGAAAGAATAACTTTTTTAAAACAACGTGCACACAGCGTTCCCTGAACTCTGAAATTCGGCCTTCAGCTTTGAAAAACAAAAGCTACTGAAAACAGTTGGAACTATTTTTTCCCTTGAAAGCGAAATGATTTTTTTTCCACTTCCAAAATATTTACCTTTTTTCTGGCACAAAGTACTCTGCTTAAAGTAGAACTATTCTTAGAGAACAGAGCTTCTATTTTAGGAACTCTAGAGACAATATTTTACCTCAGCCTCTAGCACATGTACAGCATTTGTATAAATATGTGATGGAATGGTCTCGACTTTCTCTTCTGTATTCAGAGCCATTTCATGTGTAAATTTCGCAATTCATTCAGCTGATATATATATATGCATTTAACTGAATGATGACACTGCTTAATAAGCGTACAGTACCAATACTCATTTTTGTGTATTTACCATATACCATTTCAAATGCGAATTATGTATTTTGGGGTGGGTTGGAAAACCCACATGTATCGATTATGTTAATATTGCTTAGTTTTTAGTAATGGTGGACATCAATTCGTGGAGTGGGTGTTGTGTTTCTATCTAGGACCCTAATTCGATATTCCCGATTTATGCCCTTATGTGGCTATAATAAATAATATCCTTATAAAGGCATAAGAATCATATCCATATTTAGTAATAGCCCATGCAGTCCAAATACGGCAAGGCTACTCCCCCTGACTCCTAGAAAGTACAACGCGTTCTTTAAACAAACCAAACCTCCAGCAACCTGGGAATTCCCCATGCTTTTGTTTTGATTTGTCCTAGAACTCCTGCGAGCACTGAAAGAACGGCCAGTTCTTAGTGACATCTTTTATTGACGTCTTATGTCCAACCTTACGTCAAACCTGGCACCTTTCAGGTATAAATATACCAACGTTGCCTTAAGCAAACACACGGTGGTTTGGAGCAGAGTGGCTATCTACTTGCCCGAGAGCCCAGCTGATGCGAGAGCCCACGGACGCCGTCCCTCCCTTTTGACGCACTGAGAAAGACGCTGTCTTTTTCTCCAGCCGAGAAAATCCAGCTCCGGTGTTTCCAGCCGCCCTTGCGGGTTGCTGGGATATCGAGTCCTGAGAGAGAGATACCAGACCTCCTGCTTTCTATTACCCAGGTACGGAGCTGACTAAACCCTTAAGAGAATTCTTGATTCAGATTCTTGGCGAAAACCAACTTAATTTAAACTGCTACTTACTTACTCCTTCCCACGTATTAGGCTTAGGTCAGGTACACCGGGGTAGGCGTAGATTAGAAGCACCAGTTGAGTACGTTAGTCAATGTATTTATGTATGTATATATTTTATCCATTTTAAAGTATCATATGGCTAAGAAACCATATCAATGCTTTTACAGTATTATTTCATAATACTCCTTTTACTGTACGCACTTTACTTTATGTTAATTATTGCAATTGTGGCAATTCATTTCTCTAGCATGAGAAAGAAGACTGCTCAATATATAACCCCTTTCATTGAAAACGCCTGTCTCTCTATTCTCTGCACTCTGGTGAAACTAAGTATGCACAATTGACTGAGTGAAATAGCTGTCTATTGTTTTCACACGACTCTAGAGATACACTCTTATTCTTAGGGATCAAAGTTGTCATGTTTTATGGTTGTCAGAAGCTAATCCCTTTTTGTCTATCCAGGGAAGTTAAACTCCTCCTTGTTTATTCGAGAAAGTTTCTAGTGACCTCTGAGCTAGCTGGCAAAACTAATTAAGTCTAATATAGTCAGTAGAGACCTAGTCGACCTCAGTCCTACGTCTACACTGCTGTTTATATTATTCCAATGCGTAGAGCCTTTTGGGAATATAGGAACTACTCTACAGGAGGAGGTAAGACAGCAACAGTCTGGCCAGCATCTGGAGTGTAGGGGGGGAGGAGTAGCCCCCTCTGCCCCTCCCCCCCCCCGGAGGTGAAGAGGCCTGGGCTGCTGCCATAAATCAAAGGCTCCATCTCCTGCTGAGTGATTAAGGACCCAGGCCCCCACTATCAAAGGAAGAAGGTGTCACTGGCAGGGAGACACCCAGAACTGGTTTGGACAGGGGTCTGTGCCCCCCTAAACCCAAAGACTTCAAAGACATTTAGAAGTATAACTATGAGAGCTGAAAGCCCTGGACTTTGGACTGATCAAGACTGAAAAGGATTTAAACTACTTCGTGGGGGGCGTGGCCAAGATAGCGGCGAGCTAGGACGTGTTTCTCTGTGCTCCTGCTCGCCGCCCGCCTTAAACAGCTTCGTTCAGCATTTGCCGAGGCCGAGTGGTGTCCACTAGCCGGCTGGGCACGTCGTGACACCCCCGGAGTCAGCATACGTAGCGGGCTGCACCGAGGAGCCGCAATTGGCGTCAGATGAAGGAAGCGGCCCGACAACCGGGCGACACATCGTGACCGCGGCCTCAATTTAGGGCCACTGTAGTATCAAGATTCGTAAATTTTAACAAACAATTCACCACAAAAACAGTTCAAAGTCTGTTCACCAGGAACAGAGGTTTATTCTACTGAGTGACACATTCATTAGATGCTCTTCCAATTCAAAGCATTAATGTTACTTCATGTATCTACTTGAATGTGCTTCAATTCCTTGTGATATTTACAGTGCTCACAGTGTAGTAGAGAGAAAAAGAAGGTTTGTTAGGAAAAGTGAATGGATAAGTGAGGGACAGGGTAAAGGCGTTGTGACATAGACACAATTACATTTATGTACAGTAGAACCTTTAGAGCCTTAAAAAGGTCCTCAGTTCCCCCAAAAATCATAACACATAGGTCGCAATTAATTGATTTCTTCTGTCCTATGGGTTTGAGGGTATGTAGAAGTCTACGTTTCGACCCCTGTTTTGTGAAGGGTTGTTTTTTCCTCATTCTGGGGTCTTCGTCAGGACAACATTTTGTAAGGAGCACCTGAAAATTATAAAATGAATTCAATGTGTGAAGTATAGTGTGGTGAAAATTTCAGGTTGGTAACGAAAGGTACCTACTTTGGGAAAGAACTGTCAATGGACGTTCCTTGTTGCCAACAAACCGCTCCTATAAATCTGTGTTGAGATGTACAGTCTCTGTGTTACAGAGAAGAGGTGGCATTGAATGTCCTTGGTAAAAATGAGTGTAAGAAAGAAAGAGGGGGACTCACTGTGGTGGACGATAGAGATGTGGGGAAGTGAATCTCCCACGGCGTGTTGCTTAGACAGTCAACATGACAGAGTCTGATATCTCTGTGGAAAAGGGGTCATTACTCTCCCGATGTATGTTGCTGGAAAGTCAGCAAGATTGAGTCTGTGGATAACCGACAAACGTATTGGATCAGGGAAAAAAATGTGTGGCACTAGATGGCAGATCACCAAGTGCATAGGAAAATCGGCGATTGTATTACTAAATTTCTACCGCATTTGAGACCACATTCGTTTACATGGTGGTGGCTGCTCGTGATAGGACTAGGCACAGTTTTCCTTGCAGGGCAGATGGACCCTGTGGTCTGTGCTCTACATGGGTGTGCTGGCTTGAACTCTGCTGGTGGTCAGCGTGTCGTGAGCATGCAGTAGCATAGGGGTGTTTAAAGGGTTACTGCTTCTATCGTTAGTACGTGCAGAGAGAATCAATAGCGTGAGGTGTCCTGCGACTCTGTTGCTATGATATGTGATCGAATCAGCTAGGCTGAACATATTATGTCATATGTTAAAAAACAGAATAACTCATTGGGACCAGATCGATAAAAATCCCGAATGTGAAATGGGCTTCCGTATATACAGTGCTGAGCTCGGCTGGGTTGAAGCTGTCTTCGCTCAATTGTAAGAGAGATAACGTGCTAGACCGCTGCCCTGCGCCCCGGAACACTACATTCCTTCTAACCTTTAGCAAAATAGAGAAAACATCAAAATTACAGTAGATTATAAACGATGGATCTGTTACCAATCTGTTAGTGTTCATGCAGGGCGTCAGCCCACCAGGTAGTCAGCCAGCTGGGAGGATGGTGCAGGATTCCGCCGCAGTCCATACCTGGACTGTCCCCCTCTGGATACCTTTACCCTCGGTGTCCCCGGAATCGGGGTACTGTTTCCTCCAGCCAGAGAAAACGGGCTCGACATTCTGCTTTCAGGGGTGGCTGGAACCTGAGAGGTGTCTTGGTCTCTCCGGCCTTCTTCCTCCGAGATGTACGGATCAGTCTCAGGCTCCTCTCCTTGCTGAGGACTCGGGCTGGACTGTGTTGGGCCTGGTGAATTGCTCTGGTGCGCTTTCTTGAAGAATGAGATGTCTCTGGTAACTGTCTCGGCTCCTCTCTGGGCTGTCACCATGGTACCGGTCCGGCGAGAGACAGTCCAAGGTTGGTGTTCGAACAGGAGTCGGAACTTGCTTCCTGGGTAGCGATCCTTGACATAAACCTGGTCACTTGGTTGGATCGTGGATTCACGGGCCCCTCGTCGTTTGCTGGCCTGCTCATTGGAGTGAGTTCGCTTTGCCAGGGCCTTTTCTTTGTTGGCTCGCTCGGGAACCCACGTGGAGTGGTTCGGGAGAGTGTCTTTCACTATCCGGCCCATGGTCGACGCACTAGGTGCCGCCTCCGTTGTGACGTGTGGGGTCATGCGATATTCCCTCAGGAAGCTGTAAATGGCCTTTTCTAGGGGTGATCCGTCTGCGAGGGCTATGCGGATGGTCTTGTTGAGCGTGTGCATGAACCTCTCGACTTCCCCATTGGCCTGGGGCCAGCGCGGGGTTATCTTGCGGTGATGTATGCCCCAGCTCTTGAGGTACTCTGCGAACTCTTGACATTGGAAAGGTGGTCCATTGTCAGTCTTAACCACCCCGAAGATGCCATGGGTGGCGATAGTCTTCTCGAATTTGGCGATGACTTCCGTGGCCGTTTGGCTCCCTACGATCTCTACCTCCGGATACTTGGTGAAGTCGTCAATTATCACGAGCGCGTATCGCCCGTCAGGAAGGTGTCCAAAGTCCGCACTGACGCATTCCCACGGCCTCTGAGGGTTGTCTTCGGTCACAACTGGATGAGGGCGGTCCGGCTGCCCCGCGGCTTGACACCAGTTGCATGCTCTGACAGTTTGTTCCACCATTGGGTCCATGCCCTGGAACCATACCTTGGCTCTCAGTCGGCTCTTGGTTTTCACCATGCCTTGGTGTCCTCTATGCGCTAGTTCCACCGCTTGATGGGTTAGGCTGGCCGGCAGGACTAGGCGGGGACCCCGCAAGAGGCATCCTTGGCTGTCGAGGGACAGTTCCTCCTTGATTCTCAGGATGGACTCTAGGGTTGCTTTCGCCTGTGGTGTCCTTTTGCTGAGGGAGTCCTGGATGGGGCGCCAGTTCCCTGACTGGACTGCCTCAGCGACCAGTTTGAGGCATTCATCGGTCTGAGAAGCTTCGACGATGGACTCGAGGCTCATAGGAAGTGGTCGGGATCTTTCCGTCACCAAACAGACATACTCCTCTGTGTCTTACGCTATTTCCTACTCTTTCAGGGTGACTTCTCGGGGGTGCCTTGACAGGTAATCCGCGGGATTTGCCGACCCTGGCTTATACTCCACTCGGTAGTCGTACCCTTGTAGCTGAGGTATCCACTTCTCGATTCTCGGAGGTGGCTTTGATACTGAGCCTTGGAACAGGGGTAGGAGAGGCTTGTGGTCCGTGGTCACCGTGAAGGAGTGGCCGTACACGTAGACATGAAAGTGTCGGCAGGCCCAATGGATGGCTATGGCCTCTCTCTCAATCTGCGAGTACCTCTGCTCTGTATCTGTCAATGAGCAGCTGGCGTAGGCGATGGGTGCCCACTCCCCGTTGCTCTGAAGCTGTGTCAGCACCGCCCCTAGGCCCAAAGGGCTAGCGTCCATGGCCACGTTGGTGGGCTTGGATGGATCAAAGTATGAGAGGGTGGTGTCTGCTGATAGGGCTGCCTTTGTGTCTCGGAATGCTTTTTCTTGTTCCGGGCCCCATTGCTACGTGGTGGCTGACTTAGTCAGTTCTCGGAGTGGCTTGGTGAGGTTGGAGAGATCAGGGATGAAATGCCCACAGAACTTCACCATACCTAGGAAACTCCTTGCCTCCGAGACGTTCGTTGGGGCTGGGGCCTCCTGGACATCCTTTACTTTGTCGGGGTCCGGCGCTACTCCGTGGTCTGAGAAGGTGTACCCAAAGAAGCTGATTTTGTGCTGCAGGAATTGGCACTTTTCTCGGTGGAGGGTTAAACCTGACTCTTTGATTCTCCGTAGAATTCCCCATAGTCTTTGGTGGTGCTCTTCAATGGATGTCGCATAGATGAGTAGGTCATCGCTCACGTTTAAAACTTCCGGGAGTCCACTGAGGACTTCTTGGATGGTGTTCTGGAATACTTCAGCTGCACTCGATATCCCGAAGTTGAGGCGCCGATATCGTCTTAGTCCTACATGAGTGGAAAAGGTGGTTATGTACCTTGAGTCAGGGTGGAGCGGTAGCTGATGGTATCCTGATCGAAGATCCACCTTGGAGAACCACTTCGCACCATTGAGTTCCCCATGGATATTGTCTATTGTGGGGGTTAGGTGCCGCTCTCTCTTCACCGCTGCGTTCGGGAGGCGCATATCCACACAGATGCGGACTTGTCCGGGTTGCTTGGGTTTTCGGGCCACTACGATCGGAGATACCCATGGGGTGGGTCCACTGACCTTTTCTATGATCCCCTGTCTCTCTAGTGTTTCGAGTTCCTCTTCAACCTTTTTCCTTAAGTGGAAGGCAATGCGCCGATGCCTCAGCGCGACCGGTTGGACTGACGGGTCGATGTGGAGAGACACCTCTTTCCCTTTTAGGCATCCGATGCCTTTGAACACGTCCTCAAACTCTTCCATTATGGTGTCTAGTTCTTCTTCGAGTACTGCCAGGGCGTAGGATATGGGTGTTAGATCTTCAGCAGACTGTCCGCTTAGCAGCATGCCACTGCCTTCTTTCGTGACATAGATCGTTGTGGGCACCGTTGCCTTTTGGTGTTGTAGTTCTGTTTTGAAGCACCCGATCAGAGGGATAGGCGTCTTCTGGCCGTATGCAAACACTCGGATCTTTGCTTCACGTAGTGGAGGCTTTGTCCTTAGTTGGTTGTATACGCTAGCTGCCATCAGTTCAATAGACGCCCCCGTGTCAATGGTGGCTCTCACCTCATGCTGGTGAATCTTAAGGCGGCACTTTGGGAGGCGGCGTTTCTTCCTTTCTGGTTGATTGATAGCATACACGTAGTGGACTGGATAGTCCTCTGTGTCGTCATCCATGTCTTCACTGTCCCTTTCTTCTCTCACCACATGTGCAGCCTCCTTCTTGGCTCTCGTAGACCTGCATACCGCTGCAAAGTGGTTCATCCATCCGCATGCGCTACATTTCTTTCCTCTCGCGGGACAGTCTTGCATGCGGTGGGGCTGGCCTCCACAATATCCACACTCTTTCTTCTTGTCTGGTTGCTTTCTCTCGCTCATTTGTCTTCCCTTGGGTCTTACTACGTTCACCTTTTCTGCCGTGTTAACTTGTTCAGTTTTGACAGGTCGGTGTAGGGCCGACTCCATGTGGGATGCTCTTGCCTGAGACAGTTCCTTAGACCGGCCAAGTTTGAGTATGTCTGCAAGGGGTTTATCGTCTTCTTGGAGTATGGCGACCCGGAGTTTGGACGAGAAACAGCCTTGGATGATCTGTCCTCGGATTTCCTCCTGTTCGTCCTGGAATCTGCAGGAGCTGGCCAGTTCTTTTAATCTGCCGTGGAAGGCGTCTAGCGACTCGTCGGCCTCTTGTTTCGCTTGGCGGAAGATGAACCGCTCATAATCCTTGCTCGCCATGGGTTCAAAGTAGGCGGTCAGTGCCGCGAGGAGCGTTTGGTATGTCTTCGGTGTGGCTTCTGTTAACGTTTTGTAGATGCGATGTATGTCTTTGCCTCCTAGGTGTAGGAGTAGGGCTCTGCGCCTTTCTCTAGAAATTCCCGCTCCCTCAAAATAGATTTGGAGGCGGTCCGGCCAATCCCTCCAGCGTGGAGCAAGGGAGGAAGGAGCTCAGTCAACCACGAAAGGTTCCAGGGTGGGAATGGATGCCATTTTGGCACGTGCGCGGTGCGCCGCTCCGTTTCTTTGACGCTTCTGGGAGGTGGCAGTGGCCCAGGGGAATAATGAATGTCCCTTCTGCGGGCTGATTGGATGGCCACTCTGGGTGCAGGGCACGCTCTCACGACCGAGCTCTGGTGCTTCCGTGGCGATGCGTGTATTTGCCTCCTGTGGGGCGATATCTGGCCTGAGTTGGCGGCGTGGTGTGCTGTCCTTACCCACTCTGTCATCGTGGGAGGCGCTGTTACCGCTCAGCGGGCCTTGTCCTCGCCTCCTTTCTCTGTTTGCCGGCTGTGTTGCGAGCGAGGCCTCTGTGCACGTGGCCTAGGGCCTATAAACCGTCTTCCTCACGTGTTGCTCAAGAATGGAATTTGCCGCCCGGAGAAGCTGCAGGGCGAGGAGGGCGTCGTGCAGGTAATGAGGTGGGTTCTGTGGGACCCTCGTCGCCAGTGTAGCGTTTGTGCTGAGGCTAGAGCCGTGTGAGCGGCCTCCTAACGCTAATGAACACAGGATCCGAGATTGCTGTTTACACGCGACTCCGACTGACTGCCGTGGCCACGCCTCTTTATTTTATACACCCCCGCGTCAGCGCAGGGACGCTCCAGTGGCGCGGGTCAGCTAGACCGCTGCCCTGCGCCCCGAAACACTAGAGGCATCTCGGGTGCATAAGTGCTCGTCAGCCTGAACAGCGAGGTCAGTGTTGGTACAAAAGAACGTTTAGTGCGCTAGCATATTAAAGCGTGACACTGATACATCTGAAGCGAACCATTGGCGTATTGCTTAGAAGTTGCTATGTTTCTCCCAGTGGAGAGAACATTGGTATATTAGATTTATAGTTGCCTATAAACCAAACTCTGGTCTGTGATTGGGTACACATCGCATAGGTTGATGGGAATACACACAAAAGCAATACATGTCTGTTACAGAATAACGTTGTTACATACATTACATACAAAGTTTGGCATACATCAGTTTTCCTCCGTTAGAAGCCTGACTGGTCTCAGTCGTGTTGGCACAGTACTTTGGGAAACATGGTGGCTCAACGAATGGGTTTCTGATCATGCAATGTAGGTGTGGATCATATTATGTGTGATACAGTGTCCTGTATGTGCACCTATTCTGTTTCTAGGCCCGCCATTTGGGCATATGTGGAATCCAATTAATTGAGGCCATTGTTTACAGTGTCCAATAGGTGCATCCACTTGCATTCTCTAGTGTTCAAAATGGGACTACGGTCCCCTCCTCTTGGACCTAGGGTCACCTTTTCCAATACGAACCATTTCAGTGATTCTGGGGTGTGGGACTTCAACAGAAATGCTCAACTAGGGGTGCTCCGCCGTCGGGCATTTAATGCGACTACAGTGCTGAAGGATCCGATTTTTAACCCTTTGTATCGTCTGTCCTACGTACATTAAGTCGCATGGACAAAGAATGGCATATATCACCTCACTGGTATTACAGTTTGTGTGTGATTTCAGGTTGATGGTGTGGTTCCTGTAGTTCAGGGTTTTGGTTTCTAGGCACATTGCGCATGCTTTGCATCTCGTACATTTATAGTGACCCACTACCTCTGGTAAGTTCCACATTGTTTGAATCGTTGGGGTGTTCGGTGTTTCGAGCATTGAGCGGACCACATGGTCCCTGATGTTCTTTGCCTTTTTGAAAGCTTGCATTGGAGGTTCTGGCATGTCGTTGTGTCTGAAACGAGTCCCCAATGTTTGTTGAATGTTCTTTTTATATCATTGCTTTTGGTGCAATGTGTAGTCACACATATCATTCTGTCCTGAGCAGTGATGCGTTCTTGGGTACCAGTAGATTCTCTCTGTTGTTGTACCAGGCCCTCTTTCTGGCTCTTTTGACTAGTCTTTTAGGGTATCCCCTCATTAGGAGGTAGAAGATCAGTTCATCTGATTCTTTAAAGAAGTCCTCTTTTAGGGAGCAGTTCCTCCTTATCCGGAGGAACTGTCCAAATGGTAAATTGTCACAGAGTCCTCTCGTGTGGTGACTGGTATATCTAAGCAATGTGTTTCTCTCCGCTGGCTTCCTGTATAAGGTGGTGTACAGGTGGTCATCATTGACCTTAATGCTAATATCCAAAAAATCGATGGTGTCTCTGTTGTATTGCATGGTAAACTTGATGTCTTCGGATTGTGAGTTCAGCCAGGCGAAAAAGGAAATCAGATCTTGTTCCTCTCCTGGCCACACAATTAGCACATCGTCAATATACCTGCGCCATTCGGTGATGGTATTCTTGTATGGGTTGGTGGGAGACAGTATACAGCTTTGTTCAAAATCATCCAGAAACAGGATCGCCAAGTCTGGGGCAAACGCAGCCCCCATCGCCACACCTCTGCTTTGAATGAAGAATTATTTTTGGAAAACCAAAATATTTTTGGTCATAGCTACTTCCAGTAATTCTATCAAGAATTTAGTAGGATCCGTAGTTGATTGCGGTCTTCTTTGTAACAATCTTGTCATTGATTCTAAGGCAGATAATTGAGGGATGCTCGTATAGAGCGAAACAATGTCTATTGTTACCAGTATTTGCTTACTTTTATCGAATGGCATCTTATCCACCAAGTTGATAACTTGTGTGGTGTCTCTCAAATACGTTGCAGTTGTTTCGGCCAGTGGTTTTAAGAAAAAGTCCACATATATGCATGTAGGTTCCTGGAGGGCCCCACATCCCGATATGATGGGGCGACCCAGTGGTTTTAATGGGTTCTTATGCACTTTGGGTAGAGTGTAGATTGTGGGGGCTCTTGGGTGATTAACATTGAGATATTCGTATTCCTTGTCTGTAAGAAAACCTGCTTCCTTCCCCTTCTCGTGATGTCTTGGATCCTCATCCTGACCTCTTTTTGTGGGGTCAACATTGATCGATGTGTAGCTGGTTCCATCTCTTAGTTGGTAGGCATTTTTTTTTTTTAAAGAACCTTTATTGTTACTGCAAAGGAATACAAGCATGGGCCTACAACCACCTTGGCCGGCCGCTAGTCAAGTCAGAAGTACAGTAAGTCAACATATAAAAATACAGCCGCCCAACAATCGGGGTCTAATAAGTGTCCAGGATAGGATTTGCATTCTAGCGCACTGTGCAAGAATCAGGATTCGATAAGGTTCATTTTGCAATAAAGAAAAATCAAAGTCGATGTCATACGCTCATACTCGGCCCCACAGTAGCAATCATGAAGCAAGAAATCCGCAGATAGAGCAAATACGTTTGAAGTATTGGGGTTAAGGCATACGAGTCAGGATAAATGTGTAAACAAACACGTTTCATAGCGAACTGTACCCCACCCCCAAGACGAAACATACTGTAGGAGACATGAAGAACGACGACACCAAAAAGAAGAGAGACAAAGGGCCATAGAAACAAAAAAAGGACAAAGGAACAAACCCCATCCCCCTACCCCCCACCCTGCACCCCTGCAGAAGGCTACGGCCTATCCCCCCCCTCCAGCAGCGTGCCTGTCACCCTAAATAGGAGACCCGAAATATAGAGAAAGGGAAAAGAAGAAAAAGGGAGGCAAAATGTGGGGAAGGGCCATCAATCTAGCCATCCGGCCCCCTCTCCACCACCGCGTACAGTAAACGTCCTAAAAGCAAGATCAGGACAGCCACGGAAAACAGCAATCACCGACAGCACAGTCAATTACATCCCCGCCGATTGTCCCCCAAATCACCATCAGCCAACAAATAAAGTCCACCGAGCCCTATATGGTCTCACCCCTGGCCTTTTCTATCAGGAACACCAACATATGTCCACCTATCAAGCGGCATAGAGAGCAGTGTGGAGGATCCGAGTATTCCGGGCGGACCGGGCAGAGCCGGTATTCCAAGAGACCTCAGCCACCAAAACCCAGCCGAACATGTATGGCGGAAATCCGTCCGTGCCAGCATCGACCCCGAAGTCATCCTCCAGTCCGAGCACAATCTCTTCAGCCAGGGAGAGAGAGGCACATCTTCCGACAAGCGCCGAAACGCCACCGGGGCAGTCCAAACCATAGATTGACGATGTACCCCCAACCGCCGAACAACGAAGGGCGCCGACAAGTCACTCACATGCACAACAGATCTGGCCAGAGCGATCTCATACACCGGGTCTTCCAGGGTCTCCACGATCACAGGCGCTGCTGGAGCTCTCAGCATTGACACAGAGGCGGACACATCGGCGCTTATTTGAGACCGAGCCATGCCCGTGTGGAACGGCGGGACAACAATGGCGGCCATCCTCCGTCCCAGATCCAGGGCGTCCCGGAGTAGGGTCGTGTGCAGGGTTGTTAGTGCAGCCAGGATATCTCTGGTCGTGGGTTCTCTCTCGTGTCGCCAGACCACAGGATTCTCTCTCACAGCGCTTCTCTACCCGGGGGTGTTGTGCGTAATTGGGCGCCATCCGCCATCTTAGCTGATCCGGCCTCGTCTGTTCTCCACCTCACCCCGAGACCTGGTGCCACACAAGGGGGGCAACAGGAGTCACCACGGGGACCCCGAAAGTCAAGGCAGGCGTCACAAAGGAGGGCCACCAAAAGGCTAAACAAAATCTCCGCCGCTCCCTGGGAGCCGCCCGTTGGTTCCAGGAGAGGCCGACAGTCCTGCCCGGACACAGCACTGGAAGGGGGGCCAAGTATCGTGCACTCCCCTCGACACTGCACCACCGCACGACCCACAAGGCACTCCGCTAGATGAACTGTGTCGGCACTCTCGCCATCGGCCCATCAGGTCCCGGTCTTCTCCGGCCGACTCCGCACCGCCACCTGAGGCCGTTGTTGGCGCAGTCGCGGCCGGCCACTCTCCTCACTCGACTCCCCGGTCCCAGCTCCTTGAAGGCCGGAAAGCAGATGGGGACTTTTCCACGGGACTGCCGCACGTAGGAGCCCCAGGAGCAGACGGTAAGTGAAAGCTATCCTTCGCCTACTTAAATATGCCGTTACGGCTCAGGATGATCGCCAGGATGTAGGTGCGGGGTGAGAAGGCTCACGGAGCCGAGCGTTTATACATCCATCTCGGTCGCTATCTTGGCTCCTCCCCCCTGGTAGGCATTTTTTAATACAATCGGCGATTTTCCTACGCACTTCGTGATCTGCCATCTAGTGCCACACATTTTTTTCACTGATCCAATACGTTTGTCATTTATCCACAGACTCAATCTTGCTGACTTTCCAGCAACATACATCGGGAGAGTAATGACCCCTTTTCCACAGAGATATCAGACTCTGTCATGTTGACTGTCTAAGCAACACGCCGTGGGAGATTCACTGCCCCACATCTCTATCCTCCACCACAGTGAGTCCCCCTCTTTCTTTCTTACACTCATATTTACCAAGGACATTCAATGGCACCTCTTCTCTGTAACACAGAGACTGTACATCTCATTACAGATTTATAGGAGTGATTTGCTGCCAACAAGGAACGTCCATTGACAGTTCTTTCCCAAAGTAGGTACCTTTCGTTACCAACCTGAATTTTTCACCACACTATACTTCACACATTGAATTCATTTTATTATTTTCAGGTGCTCCTTACAACATTTTGTCCTGACGAAGACCCCAGAATGAGGAACTAACAACCCTTCACAAAACAGGGGTCGAAACGTAGACTTCTACATACCCTCAAACCCATAGGAACAGAAGAAATCAATTAATTGCGACCTATGTGTTATGATTTTAGGGGAACTGAGGACCTTTTGTAAGGCTGTAAAGGTTCTACTGTGCATAAATGTAATTATGCCTATGTCACATCGCCTTTATCCTGTCCCTCATTTATCCATTCACCCCCATTTTCCTAACAAACCTTCTATTTCTCTCTATTACACTGTGAGCACTGTAAATATCACACGGAATTGAAGTACATTCAAGTAGATACATGAAGTAACATTAATGCTTTGAATTGGAAGAGCATCTAATGAATGTGTCACTCAGTAGAATAAACCTCTGTTCCTGGTGAAAAGACTTTGAACTGTTTTTGTGGTGAATTGTTTGTTAAAGTTTACGAATATTGATACTACTTCGACCCTTTCTTGAACGTATTGTTGTTATGACCCAGGTCAGGTAGTTTTATGGGTTAACCCCGTTAAAACTCAACACTCAATTTAGGGGCGGTCCCAGCTGAGGATCGTAGAGGCCTGCTTCACCTGCGGAGGCTAGCGGGGAGCGGTCTGGTTGACCTGGAGGCAGACGCATTGGCACAGCGCATCCAGGGAGCGAAGGCGTGGGGCGTGGGGGCCACAGTCGTAACGGCAGAGGTTTGATGCGGCGGAGCGGCTTCGGAGTGGTGGAGGATCGCGCTGCTGGGACCCCTCTCCACTGCGGCAATCTGGGGGAGACCTGGCTTCAAGGTGGGCTGCACTAACCCTTGCTGATTGGAGGTGACCAGGTTGCTGTTGAGTGGCTGGTGCACCCTTGCAAGCGCCCCTGGGCTGTGGCAGGTCTCCACAAGCTATGGTACGGGACTCACTCGATGTGATCATACTGTTGTGCGACCAAGCCCCACATCTGCGGACAGACGGTTCGACTGCATTGACGGGGAGTCGAGCCCTGGCCGGCGGATTCCACGCATAACTGCGCCCCTGAGTATGTCAACATCCAGGACACGGAAAACAAAGGCCCAAACAGACATATTTGGCAGAGCTCTCCCCAGCCTCGGTGGGTCGGCGGCCACACCTAAAATGGCGACCCCGCAAACAACTCCAACCGTGAGCGAAGAGCCCAGACCAAGGCCTTTATGGAGTCACTCTTCAATACCCTACTTGCGGACATACAGACTGTTAAAACAGAATTAGCGGCTGAAATTAAGGAGATCCGTAGGGATCTAGACGGAGTGGGAGAAAGAGTAGCTACATTGGAGGACAGGAGTGACGCAACCACGACCGAAGTCGCCATGTTGCAGCAAGAAACCATACGCCTCCAAGACCAACACCTGGACACCCAAGTACACCTCGAAGACCTAGAGAACAGGTCACACAGGCATAACATAAGAATTCAGGGAGTCAAGGCCACAGACGACACTGCGGATCTCTTCACGTTCACGGAGGGCCTCTTCCGCCACATCCTGGCAGCCCCTGACGACATGGTCATTGTACTAGATAGGGCACACCGTGTCAGTCGTGGCAGAGTGGGCTAAAGAACGGTGATGGATTAAACCCAGATCTGTTGACTGGGTGTGAGTGTTTGATTGGTTCAGATGCTCCGTCCACCACCACCCCCTTTTGTACCGCTTTGTTAGCCATAAGTTGGCAGGGAATGCTCAGACGTGAGTCCCTTGCTCACTTTGCCACTGGATTCAAGCAAACCTGGCTGAAGACGGCTGTAATGCCAGAAACCGGTCCTAGGAAGCTTGATTCCGGTCCAGGGAAGGCATGGCTTGACAGTTCGGGCTGGACTGTTCCCATGAGGCACAGGGTCAGACTGATTTGCATATGGCCATGTCTGAACTGGGGTGGCAGAGTGGGCTAAAGAACGGTGAAGGATTAAACCCAGATCTGTTGACTGGGTGTGAGTGTTTGATTGGGTCAGATGCTTCGTCCATCACCAACCCCTTTTGTACTGCTTTGTTCGCCATAAGTTGGCAGGGTATGCTCAGATGTGAGTCCCTTGCTCACTTTGCCACTGGATTCAAGCAAGCCTGGCTGAAGACGGCTGTAATGCCAGAAACCAGCCCCAGGAAGCTTGATTCTGGTCCAGGGAAGGCATGGCTTGGCAGTTCGGGCTGGACTGTTCCCATGAGGCACAGGGTCAGACTGATTTGCATATGGCCATGTCTGAACTGGGGTGGCAGAGTGAGTTAAGAACGGTGATGGATTAAACCAGATCTGTTGACTGGGTGTGAGTGTTTGATTGGTTCAGATGCTCCGTCCATCACCACCTTCTTTTGTACCACTTTGTTCGCCATAAGTTGGCAGGGTATGCTCAGATGTGAGTCCCTTGCTCACTTTGCCACTGGATTCAAGCAAGCCTGGCTGAAGACGGCTGTAATGCCAGAAACCGGTCCTAGGAAGCTTGATTCCGGTCCAGGGAAGGCATGGCTTGGCAGTTCGGGCTGGACTGTTCCCATGAGGCACAGGGTCAGACTGATTTGCATATGGCCATGTCTGAACTGGGGTGGCAGAGTGGGCTAAAGAACGGTGATGGATTAAACCCAGATCTGTTGACTCGGTGTGATTGTTTGATTGGTTCAGATGCTCCGTCCATCACCACCCCCTTTTGTACCGCATTGACCAAGACAAAGCAGAATACGCCGCTCTCCGGCTCCGTCATTCCTATTTTGTGGGAGGGGATAGATGCGGCAGCTTGTTAGCAAATAGGCTGCGGGAAACTAGGCAGCGACAGGGTGTCCACGAGATCCGAACATTGGGAGGGGAGTTGGCCACCGAAGATGAGATCATAGCAGAGACCTTTCGGAGTTTTTACGCAGATCTCTATACTGGGGATCCTTTGGATAACCACTCCAGTGCCTAATGCATAGCTAAAGCTCATATGCCGTCACTGTTGCAGTCCCAGGCTGAACACCTCTATTCAGAAGGAAGAGGTCATGTCCGCTATCTCCCGCCTTAAACTAGGCAACTATGCAAGTCCAGGGCCCAGACGGATATTCAGCCGCCTTTTATAAAACATTTTGTAATCAGATAGCACCGACATTAGCGACCCTATGTAATACTTTTGATCGGGAGGGGGGCATTCCTAGAGACATGCTAGAGGCAGCGATAGTGGTTATCCCTAAGCCAGGGAAGGATGCGACGGTCTGCGGGTCCTACCGGCCTATTTCCCTTCTAAATATAGACATTAAAATATACACTAGCATCATAGCCGCTCGCCTTGCCACGTACATGGCCCAACTCGTCGAGCCTGACCAAGCAGGCTTTATCCCGCAACGGCAGACTAGTGACAACACTAAACGCATCCTCCACCTGATTGAAAAGGCATCCCGCACCCAGGGAGAATATATGCTCCTGCCTATCGATGCGGAGAAGGCCTTCGATAGAGTGCACTGGCCTTATCTTGAGATGGTCGTAATGGCGGCTGGGTTCGGCGAGAAACTACGGACCAGGATCTTGAATTGCTACCGGTCCCCCTGGGCAACAGTTCGGGTGAATGGCCACACATCCTCTAAGTTCCCTATTGGGAGAGGCACGAGGCAAGGGTGCCCACTATCGCCTCTCCTCTTTGCGCTATATATGGAACCGTTAGCACTCAGAATACGGCAGCATCCCCTGATAACAGGGATTAAGTTTGGGGGGATACCCACACCATTAGCCTTTACGAGGACGATATTCTCCTTTCTCTCTCTGACCTAATCCCTGCAATGCATGCCCTGTTTGTTGAATTACAAGGCTTTGCTCTGGGATCAGGCTTTAAGATCAACATGGACAAGTCCATAGCCTTAGACATCTCCCTGTTGTCACATACTCTTGCCCATCTATAAGAGGAGCACCAGGTGCTCGTGGCATCGACGACGGTCCCCTATTTAGGGACCCAGCTGGCGCCCACCCATCCCCGCCACAGCTGAGATTAACTACTCTAACCTTCGGAAACATATCTGTGCAGTTCTCAATAGCTGGCAACACTGCACCATGTCCTGGCTGGGCTGGATCGCAGCCGTGAAGATGACTGTCCTCCCCAGATCCTATACCTCTTCCAAACTCTTTCCCTCCGACCCCCACATGGCTGGCTCCAGTGAACACAGGCAGACTTATCACGCTTTATTTGGCATGGCCGCAAGCCGTGATTCCGCCATCAGGTAGCGGCTTTGCCGCCGGAGAAAGGAGGGGTGGGAGTTCCCGACATCCAACTCTACTACTACGCAACCCAGCTTAGGTACTTAGTGGAGTGGCAACGCCTTGAGTCTAGTAAACATTGGCTATTCCAAGATCAGGCAGTGGCAGGCAGGCCACTACAGGGAGTGCCCTTCCTCAGCAGATAATATAGACCTCCAAACCTCTACGCTTCATACATCACAAGCACAGTCCTGGAAACTTGGGACCATACGAACATATCTAAACAGCTCACCACTTTTCCATTGCCCCTCACTCCGTTATTCGATAATCCGGAGTTCCACCCCGGCACGGAGGCGTCCGCCTTTAAATCATGGCGTTCCTCCTCCTGCAGATCACACGGACACCTCTTTGATTTGGATGGCGTTCTTCCTTTTCCGCGCTTTAGGGACATCTATGGCTTCTCAGAGCAAGAGCGATTGCCATACTTACAAGTCCGGCACCGGCACTGCACCCCACAGTCAGGCCACAAGCGCAGCATCTTCTGAATGTAGAAAGGTGGATATCTGACTATATAGTTACCCCAACTTTTTGCCTACTGTTTAGCTGGTTTTCAACTTAGTTGGCCTGGGATCCTGCTATTCAGGGCCCCAGGCTATCTGCTCTCTCTGTAAAATGGACTCCATGTACTTTAGGTACATATCTAACTGGCTATTGGGTCACCTTGTGAGCTCCTGTACAGTGTACCAAGGGTACCTAGGGCTTAGTTGCATCCAAGGCCTACCAGGGGCTGCAGCATGAATTATGCCACCCCAGGCTGGCCATCCAAACTGACACCACAGGCTGATCACTAAGCTTGGGCAAGGTCATGTAATCACCCCTTGCTTAGACATAGTATACCTATATCTAACCTTATATAGAGACACATATGTACCTGTAAGTCACTCCTATGGCAGGCCTTAACAATCCTGGAGGCAGAGTGCTTGTTTTTTTGTGAGATGGTGCTCTAGCATGAGCTGAGCCTGTCTGCAGCTTTCGGAACCATGTCCTTATAGCTGTTCTATGATATAGCCATACCATATACTCTGAAGTGCATTATAATCCTTGCTGTTATTGCTAACTTTGGTTTGGCTTTATCAAAACATGTTGTGTAAGGTGTCATACGCGAATACTACCCCCCCCCCCCGCCAGTTCTGGCGGTGGGGGTAGCATTCCACACTTCTAGAGGGAGAAGACATGTAGTTACTGCTTTACCCAGATAAAGTTAAACAGAGCCTCAGCATCACAAAATGGATGCTGCTGCCACAGACACGAGTCTGACCTCCTGCTGCTGGACGAAACTCCGGCAGGGGAGGCCTGGACAATAGGTTTCCTGCCTTGGGAGGTGCTAGCACCTCCCCAGACAGGCTTTTAGTGTATTGGGGCAGGGAGGGCTGAGAAATAAGACACTGCCTGGGGCACACAAGGTGCTCCACGCATAGCCCGGTTCAAACCAGTTGCTGGGGCACTACAGCCCCAGCTCTGGTGCGAAACTGGACAAAAGGGAAAGGGGTGTAACCACCCCCTTCTCAGGTTCCACCCATCGGAGGGGCCTAGCAGGTAATCCAGCCCCTTAGTTTAGTATAAAGTTAGGAGCTGAGTCTAGAGACTTTACATTTATCCTGGAAAGAAACTCTGAAATGAAACTCTTGGACCTTCGATGTTCCACATCGACTGGAAGACTGAAGAAATCTCTCTTGTGGTCAAGGAGTGACCACCCTGTGCAAACAGACACCAACAGTAACTTGCTGGTTTGCTTTGTCGATGCTCCAGCCGGAACCCGAAGACTTTGCGATGCAGGAACTGGACTCCCAGACTTCTCTGACTCCGACCCACGTCCACAGCAAAGCTGAGACCCGTGGCGGACACGAGCGATGTGGGACCAGACATCCTCGATTACCTATTTTTTGCTACCCGTGCAGCTCCTGAGGTACCCTCGAAGTTGTGCATTGGGGTTTGAGAAGCCCCAGACCCGAGCAGCATTTTCACCGAAGCCCAGCCCTGCATTTTCACCGAAGCCCAGCCCTCCACACTCTAAGAGTGCCACGTGGGGCCTGCGCCTGCATTTCAGCTCAACGCGTCTTCGCGGTTGCTACCCGTTGGCTAGTTGGCCCTCTGAAGACATCCTTTTGAAACTACACCACTATCCTAGTTGCTCCCGGCTTATCCAGCTTCCCTGCGAAGGAGAAGCTCCCCAGACCTTGCTGGTCTGAACTGAAGCCAATCTTCCCATCCTGCGTGGGTTGCACTTGCCATGGTTTGTTGGGTCCAATCCGGATACCGACACTGCCAACAGTGAGATCCGTCATGGGACAGCTCGACTCCAGCTCCTGGTTGTCGTCGATGCCTCCTGGTCCTTGTGGCTGCAGAGACAAGCTTCACCTCTTCACCTGATTGCATCTCGACATCGCCTGGTTCCTTCCTGGTTCCTTCCTGGTCACTGGCTAGTGACCCAGACTCTGCCCCTCTGCTTTCAGGTTCTTCTCAACTCCGATCCACCCTTGGATCTACCCGGACACTTTTCTCCCGGTCGCCTGCAGCACTTTCTTGCAGCTCTCCATAGGAAACAGCGACGAAACCCAACACGAAAGAACACCTATGCACCCGGCTTCCCTGGGTGAGGTAACTCGAGTACTCTGCTGCTCCCATGGGTAACAACTATCCAAGTGTCCTAGTTTAACTGGGTTTTCCCGTAGTCCATCCGGAAGTGTCAGAAATCTACTACTTTGTAACTTTTACGTTCCCATTGAAACTCTATGGTAACCTGCGTGTGTGTTTAGACACTGCACACGCTTCCTGTGGGCCTCCTACTTCCAATTCCTTGGTTGTTCAGTGTAGCCCCAGCGATTTCCTAGGCTCTAGGCCTACTCACCTTTCCTTAAGTGGTTTTTATACCACTTATTTAGTATATGGTTCGTGAGGCCCCTAGGGCAGAATTGTATTTGTGCAACTTATAGTATGCTTATTGAGTAACGTGTGCTGTATCTCAAACTTTGACCTCATAAAGAGTGCAGAGGGGTTGTGTTAGTAATAAATACATATCTATTTGATATATACCTTGTGTGGTGTCCTTTCATTTGGTAGTCAAAGGATTATATATGGTAAAACAGCTGGCTTCACATGCATGCTCTCGGAAGTTTTAGCCTAAGTCTGCTTAGTCCATGCTACCACTAGGATAGCTGGTCTATAAGGTTGACTTTACAACCATCACCATAAGGGTTGTTTGGACTGGTGCAAGGTGCCCACTAGAATAGTGGACATCATATACCAGGCCAACTTCTCACATTGGTGGCAGCGGTTGGGATAAGAGCTTGCTGATTGTTTTACCATATAATCTTAAGATATCATTTGAAAGATCACATTAAGGTACCAAGAGGTACATATAAATCAAGTCTTAAATACTTAAGTTCTACTGAACTTAGTTGTAGAGCAAAGGGCCTAGCACACCCTGACTACAACTCCTAGAGAGGTTTAGTAGATAACACTTAGTGTAGGTAGGTGCACACACCACACCTCACTAGAAAGATGTCATTGAGAGGAGAACCTAATGGATCCCTCCCAGCAGAAGTTGACCTTCCCAAGGCACCTTCTAAATATGACACATTTACCTTCCATGAGTTGAGACACTTATGTACAACTAGGAAGTTGAGGCAAGGTTCAAATCCTTCTCTTAAGCATCTTATAGAGATACTAGAGGAGTATGATGTAGCTAAAGCAGCTAACCCAGTCTCAACACGTAGTACAGGGGAGAGTCACTCATCAGCAGAAGATTTTCCTGATGAAAATCAAGGGGATGTGTGATGATGATGATGAGGATGATGACACTAATCAGGTCCAAGTTTTAGAACTTAAGTAGATCAACCTAAGCATGCATGGGGCTGCAGAGGGCATAGCCCCATTCAGACCTCCAAACAGGCTTAACTCTGGGCCCAGAGGGAGGAGATCCCTGTCCAAGTAATCTCACCAGTCTAATGGCTCAGTAGGCTCTGATGCCTCTGCTCAGAGGAGAATGACTTCCTCCTCAGAGGAGAGAACACCAGGCCAGAATGAAGGACGTTAATCTGAGGATTGAGAGGCAAGAACTTGCCCTAGCCTAAGAGAAACTGGCTCTTGCAAGAGAGCAAAAATTGAGTGGATTAGATTCCGCTGGTGGCAGCAATATCGCTAGAAGTAGGGAAAGGTCAGTTGACCATAAAGACCTAAGTAAGATTGTCACTCCCTACAAGAGTGGGCATGACATCCACAAGTGGATAACTGCTTTGGAGAGGGCCTGTAAAGTACAACAGGTACCCCAGAGACAGTGGGCAGCTATACTATGGCTCTCCTTTTCAGATAAAGGCAGAGATAAGCTCCTTACAGTTAGTGATAAGGATGCTGATAACTACAAAGTCCTGAAGAGTGCTCTAATAGATGGGTTTGGCTTAACCACTGAGCAGTATAGGTTGCTGTTCAGGGATACCCAGAAGACACAGACTCAGGACTGGACTGATTTTGTAGATTGTGCTACTAAGGCTCTGGAGGGCTTCGGGGCGTGGCTTACCTGTGTTGCGGAATGGCCGTTAGTTGAAGCGGCTCCGCTGGCCGAGCCCCAAAATTCGCCAGAAATCCGTCAATTTGGGCACTGCACGCAGCTCCTGCCTGGGAATTGAAAGCGTAGCCCCCGCGACACCCGGAGTGGAAATCTGGCGGCCCGTGCATGCCGGTAAACTAAAGTGAGGCAGACTGCTGGCTGCGGAGCGGGCGAGGCCTGAAGAGGCGTGTGACGCTGGGACCTGGCGTGGCGGCTGATCCGGAGGAGGCACACCGGCGGTCCGGTGCGGGTTGCGTCCTCGAACAGCTGGGGAGAGTAGAGACACCGGCAACCGCCGCCGGCGCTGCGGGTGTTGTGACGCTGTGGGACAGAGGAGCCGCCTGCTGCTAATATTCTACCCCGACTACCCGGCAGTTCACTTCGACCCCGATACAGCGGACGGCGTGAGGAGTCCGCGGTGGGGCGCGGGCTGGGAGCAGAAACGGTAGGCCTGGAGCAGAAGACTGCGAGTGGTGGGTCTGATGAGCCACTGACACAGAGGACACATTGATGGTAGCCGGGAGGCTGGCGGAGCACATTGGGGCACAGCAGGCTGAGCATGGCTGCCATTTTGAGAGGCCTTGTGGAGTCTGAACGCGGCTCTGTGGGGGAATTGGTCAGGCCCAGTGAGGCTTTTTGGTGCCGCAAGCAAGAGACGCCGAAAAGACTCGTCGCAGCATCCCGGGGCTCTGCAGACCAGACACAGGGGGAGGAGAGCCAGGAACCCAGAGTGTAGGTGCGAGGACGGCCCCAACGGCACGCTCTGGTGGCCTACTGCAACAGGGGGCAACTGAGGCGAAACTGTGAAAGAAGACCTACGTGGAGGGAGTAGTAGAACGCCGGTGAGGCAATTGGCGATGCAGAGGGCTGCAATATTGAGACACACGCCTGATGATCCCCTGGGGCGCTGACGTGATTGCTTTGGTCCTGGGACAAAAAGTTGCTTGCATCCCCCCCCCCTGAACATAGCCATCAGAAACCAACTGTTGATGGAAGCACTGTGACAGGCCAGAGAGCTACACGAATCAGGACACGGCGGTCAACTTAGACCCTAACATTTTATCGGCCCTGAGTCGAGGGGTGCGGCTGGCGCTTGTGGGACAGAGTGAGTGCCATAGTGCAGGGTGGATTGCGCCACGGATACCACTGGGGCAGCAACTCGGCTGCCACACCTGGCCTATCTATTCTTGAGTACAGTAAAGTAAAGTCCACATTTGTAAAGCGCACAATCACCCGTAAGGGTCTCTAGGCGCTGGGGGCCGTCGGGAAGATTAAGCGAGCTATTGCCCAGAGTCACATGGTGCTGGGCTAACCTGCCGCCGGAGCCGGGGATCGAACCGTGGTCCCCAGATTCCAGCGTCAGTCGCCCTGGCCGCGGCGCCACACCTCTTCCACTACAGCGCCTCGACCAGCGACATCATGGGGAAACAGGACATGCGGCAACCCCGCATCAACTTTGAGAAAAAGGGGAATAAACTGGGTGAGGCAGAGGATGGCGGCCGGGACCAGGCGGTGGAGGGCGCTGCGAGCCAACTCCCAGTGGAAGATGTTCGAGTGATGTTCCAGGAGCTTAAATGGACTCCCTAGCTGAGCGTATGGATAAAATTACCCAGCGCATGGACAAACAAGGACGGGTGAGTGTCCTTGAAACGAGGGTGACTGAAACTGAGGCGGGACAAACTGAGGTGGAAAAGAAACTTCGAGGTATGGACAAAGTTCTGGAGCTCATACATCAAAAGAATAAGGATTTGGAAGCGCGCTCGAGGAGGAACAACGTACGCATCACTGGAGTGGCGGAATCCACAGACATCCCTAATATGGAACTATTTGTAGAAGGCATGATGAAAGAGCTCTTTTGCCCCGGCCTGTCCCCGATGTTCCTCATAGAGAGAGCACACAGAACCTTGGTTCCGCGGCCCAAACCGGGACCGCCTGCACGACCAATCTTGGCGAGATTGTTGAATTATAGAGATCGAGATACAATACTCCATCTAGCACGTGAAAAGCGTGCTATACAATATGTTATGTTATGTAATGTTATTTGGTGTTTTATTAAGCGCTCAGCTACTCGAAAAGAGTGTCCCGGCGCTATCAGACCCAACACAACACGACCATGCCAATAGAGGAGGATTATTTGCAGACCAGTCATGTTTTAAGCTCTTTCCTAAAAGACAATAGATTCTCGCTTCTTCTTAGTGACAGTGGCAGTGCATTCCAGGCCCGGGGTGCAAGATATTTAAAAGAGCGACCCCCTGTGCGAACGCGCCTAACTGCCGGGACAGTGGCCAGGGACAGAGACGCAGAACGTAACGCTCTAGGCGGACAGTGAAATCCCATCCTCTTCCTTAGGTAGCCAGCACCTGAGCCATGGAGTGCCCTGAATGCCATAGTCAGTGTCTTAAACTCGATGCGTTTCCGTATCGGTAGCCAATGAAGGAATTTCAACAAACCCGCAGCGTGAGACCTCCGGCCAAGGCCAAAGATTGCTCGAGCAGCCGAGTTCTGCACCACCTGCAAACGCGATAGGTGATACTCAGGGAGGCCGAGGTAGAACAGCTACTGTATGATAAAAAGGAGCCCACACACTAGATTAAGCAAAATATTGCTTTTTTATCCCACAGATACAAGATACATACAGCCCTGATGACAGACCAGTGACTCCAGTCTGGTCTAGAAACGCGTCGGCAGTATTGGTTGGGAGATATAAAGTATTACTGTTGCGCTAAAGCTAGGACCGGCTGGTCCAGCACTAAAATATACAAGATATTTAACCATTTATCTTCCCAACCCCTAGTTTCTCTCATTCAGTGTTTGTTAGCTTTTTGTTGTTCGTAATTGATATGTTTGTATTATTATTTTTTCAATAATGTCTGATGTGAGAATATTTTCTATTGTGTGTTCTAATGATTTCTAAATGTGTAAATAGTCTTTGCCCTTAATGTTTGCTAACATTAGTCCAGCTTTGTAAATATTTGTAAATATTTGCAATCAATGTCTTTTTTCTGTCAGCAATTTTTTCAAATTATAGAAAATACAAAATGATTGACACAAAATAATGGTGTCCAGGGAAGCGATAATAAAGTGTTTCTTACCCTATATCAAAAAATTGTATTGAGTAACTGTGGTTTGGGCATTTTGTGTTGGTTACTAATGTTATTAGGTCTAGCCCTCACCACATAAAGGACCTAACCCCTTTTGTTCCCAAGAGGTAGAGCATGTTGGCATAATCGAGCCTGGATCCTACCAAGGCTTGCACCGTACTTTTCCTGTGGGCAATGGATAGGAGAGGGAGAAATTTCCTGAGCATTTTTAGTATCCTGAATTGTCCCACCAGGCCCAGAATCTGAGGTTTGAGGGTCAGGCCAGTGTCCATCTTAACTCCGAGATTCTTAGCTATCCCAGTATCGGCAGAGGGAGGGTGCATAGCCGCCGGCCACCAGGACTTCCAACAAGGGTCCGGTGGGCACCCAAAGATTTGATTTGTCTGAGTTGCATTTCAGCTGGTTTAGATGAAACCAGCCAAACACCGCACCCAGGCAGTTCTTAATGAGATCTCCATCGAAGTCCCTGTTCTTACTGCAGGTGAAGAGAAGCTGGGTGTCATCGGCGTAGGAGACAATCTGGGCACCATAAGACTCAGCCAGCGCCGCCAGAGGGGACATATAGATATTAAAGAGCGTGTGGCTTAAAATCGACCCCTGAGGGACTTCCACTTCCAAAGGCGGCACTGCAGCCGAGTACGGAGGGGCCCAGACTGTCTGTTGACGGTTAGAGAGAAAAGACTCGAACCACCTAAACACCGTTCCCCTCACCCCAATCTCCAAGAGTCTTGCCAAGAGACGGTCATGAGGAACGGTGTCAAACGCCGCCGACAGATCTAACAGCACCAACAGTGCCTTCCCTCCGTTGTCCTGGACCTCCTTGATTGCTTCCGACACCTCTAGCAGTGCCGTCTCATTGCTCATGTTAGTCTGAAAGCCGGATAGGTGTAATGGAGGCTGCCGTGAGACTCCACAAAGTCCGCCAGAACTGTCTGCACATGCTTCTCCGTCACCTTGGCCAGAGCCGGGAGCAACGATATGGGTCGATAGTTAGCATGGATGCCTGGGTCTAGTGACGGTTTCTTTAAAAGAGGGAGGACCAAAGCTTCCTTCCAAGCTGGTGGCACAACACGGGTCTCAAGGGAGTGATTCAAAATAGGGTTGACCATAGGGTTAATCACGTGTGCCATCTTGGCAAAGTACTTGGCAGGACAGGGGTCCAGTGGTGACCCGATCTCATTTTGGATAAGATTTCCAGCGAGACTTGCGGTTCGATAGGAGGGAAATTTGCCAGAATGGGCTGCCCCTCTACAGGCAGGAGGGAAGGCAGTCCCATGTTGGAGATTGCCACCCCCACAGCAGGAGAAAAAGTTGCCTTAATGCTAGTGATCTTATTAGCAAAGAAGCTTGCCAGTTGGGTGACCCAAGATTCCGCAAAAGAGCATTTAGGAGTGATAGAGGCCGGAGAGGTGAATTCATTCACAATCAGGAAGATTTATTTGCTGGTGTATATCAGGGAAATGAGATTGCCCTATACCCGGATTTGACTCTACAGGTTCAGGCGGCGAGGAGGGAGTTCATTCCCGCCAAGAAGATCTTTCAGCAGATCGGGACCAAATACGCCTTGATATACCCAGCTAAGCTGAGGGTGCAGGGCCCTGGGAGGCCCACCTTCTTCACCGATGCCAAGGCTGCATTGACATTTGCGAAACAGATGGCTAAGGAACATAAAATGCAGAAGACGCATGCTGATGGACAATCGCAGGATAGACTAAGCGACAATGACTGACTTTTGGCTGGCACGCACGGACAGTTGTGGAGACAGGAAGCGATTGATGTAGATGAAGCTCCTTTGAACAGATACTCTGGGGTAAGGTGAAAGCTCTAATGCAATGTGAGGAGCAAGATATGTTTAATTAATCGGGGGCTACCTTAAATGCCTGCGGAAGGACATAGACTAAGGGAGGGGTAAGTTGGTGCGAGTGTACCAGATGCGGCTTGGCCACCCTGCCAAAAGTGCAGGGGTGTATGCCGGCAGACCCAACGCACCCCCTGGGATGATTCCCCTTGTCTGGATGTTTTTTTCGATTTTGGGGCAGCTTTGGGAGAGGGGAGGGCGGGATACACAACCTGATTGGGGGGTTGGTGTGGGAGGGGTTGGGGGGGAGATGTTGTTTTTGTTTTATGCACTGTCGTTCCAAGCTCTGATAAGTTGGTGGGGAAGACACGTAGATCACTGTATATGCTGCTGTTGGCTATGGCTGCTTAGTACTACCCTGGAAATACAAGGCACGATATTTAGTGGCGTTACGATACCACGCACAGATTTGCTGGTGGACTGTTACTATTCTAGGTACGATGTCTAGCCCAGGCGCTGTTGACACACTGACATACATTACGTGGAATGTGTGCGGACTGAATGATCGCAGGAAAACTAGACTAATACACTCCTATCTGACATGACACAAGGTTGATGTTTGTTTTCTGCAGGAGACACACCTGACTGGTGCAGCGGCGGGGATATTAAAAAACAGGCGCTGGGAGATGGTGGTAGAGGCTGACTATTCCAGCTACTCTAGTGGAGTAGCAATACTCATGCGCAAGGGGCTACACTGGTGCACAACCAACACTGTCATTGATAGAGAAGGCAGATTCATAATACTACAAGGAGCACTATGCAATACACCTCTGACCTTAGTCAACACGTATGGCCCGAACACCGACAGTCCACATTTTTTCCACCATATATAGCACAACCTGCACAAATTGGGACACACCACCATACTGTGGGGGGTGACTTTAATGTAATACTCTCAACAACACTAGATAGGCAGGGAACCTCAAGGACACACCACCCACAAGCAGCAGAAGCGCCTAATGCAATAATAGATGACCTGGGACTAACTGACTCCTGGAGAGCCACCCACCCCACGGCTCGGGAGGGAACGTGCATTACGCACCACAGAAATGCATGGTCATGGCTTGATTTCTGCCTGCTCTCCAGAGATTTGCACGCATGGTTGGTGGATGCCACGCATCTTGCTCGTACTTTCTCAGACCACGCGCCCGCCCAGATAAGGCTGCGCCTTCCTCCGGCGTACACTCAGCCCTTTTCCTGGAGGTTTCCCTCGGGTGCTTTGAGGGACCAGGTCTTCCGAGAGGAGCTCCGCACCAGAATCGAGGGGTACTGTGCTATGAATGAGGGGTCGGTTGATTCGCCGGGGGTTCTATGGGAGGCCTTCAAGGCGGTAACAAGAGGAGATTGCATAGCACTAAAAACGGGGGTACTTAGAGATCTCCGCAACACGCTGGGTCGACTGGAGCACGAAATTGGGGACCTGGAGAGACTGCAGATACAAAATGCATTACCAGAAACTGCGGCTAGTATACGAACCAAGCTTACAGAGTTCCAGGTAGAGGCCGATAGGGAGACAGCATATTTGTACAAATATGCACAGGTACGACGCTACGGAGAGAGCGGTAGGCCGGGTAAGACATTGGCGGGACTGCTACGCGCACCTAGAGGTGCCACATATATACCTGAACTTCACACAGAGGTTGGGGAGTTACTTAGAACTCCGCCTGATGTATTAGAGAAGTTCGTACACTATTACTCTGACCTGTACACTTCAAAAACGTCCCCCTCACAGGCAGACATCAAGGACTATCTAGACGACATACTGTTAGCATGGTTCAACGATGGGGCTCGTAGATATATGGAACTGCCGATAACGGTGGAGGATGTAAAGCAAGTTATTAGTGGCATGCCCGGGGAAAAGGCCCCGGGGGCAGATGGTTTGACGGCGGCCTTCTATAAGTAATACGCGGACATCTTGGCCCCCAGGCTATTACAGGTATACCTGGAGGCCATGGAGACGGGGGTACTGCCACCCACTTTGCGCGAAGCTACGATCATTACTATTTTAAAGCCAGATAAGGACCCTACCAGGACGGACTCATACCACCCTCTGTCTTTGATAAATATAGACGTGAAAATCTATGCCAAGCTAATAGCGAACAGACTACAGCCCATGCTACCGCAAATTGTCCTGACAGATCAATCCGGTTTTATACCGGGCCGTTCTACCGCCCACAACTTACGCACCATATTCGGCATGCTACACTACTTAGCGCCACGGAGGCCTTACTAGACGCCACAAAGGCATTCGACTCTTTAGAGTGGAAGTTTTTATTTGCCCTCCTTGCAAGACTCAGCCTAAGCCCAGTTTTTATGAGACAGATTCAGGTCCTGTACACAGATCCGACGGCAACAGTTCGGGTGAATGGGCAAATCTCCCCACCCTTTAGCATAACTAGGGGCACGAGGCAGGGATGCCCGCTCTCACCCTTGGTATTTGCGATCGCCACAGAACCGCTCGCAGCGAAACTCTGCCAACACCACACTAATAAAAGCATAGGGTTCCGCACGAGGGGCATACTCGTCTCAATGTATGCAGATGACATGCCGATTTATCTGACCAACCCTCGTGACAACTTCGATGTTTTGATGAGGGAATTTATAAGATATGGGGGTTTAACAGGAATCCAAATTAACTGGAAGAATTCCACGACGCTACCACTTACTGACGACACCGCACCCTTCACGTCGGAATTCCCGATACACTGGGCGAGTGGAGAGGTGCGCTACTTGGGCATATATATCAGCAGAACGATGCAAGACCTGTGAACAGCAAATTATGGCATGGCAATAAACTGGCTAGAGGGAAAGGCCGCGAGGTGGAAAACACTCCCACTATCCCTAATGGGGCACATAGCTATTGTTAAGATGGTAATTCTTCCCAAATTTC
Organism: Lissotriton helveticus; assembly: GCF_964261635.1. Lineage (NCBI taxonomy): Eukaryota > Metazoa > Chordata > Amphibia > Caudata > Salamandridae > Lissotriton > Lissotriton helveticus. Next base: position 1,532,933,480 of record NC_136065.1, read on the forward strand.
TTTATTTGTTCGTAAACATTCCTATGCCACTGAATGTACAATTTTTCAAACGCTTACGCACAGCTATTATTGAGTTGGTATGGGCGGGCAAACAACCCCGAGTCTCCAGCCACACGTCGCCATAGAAAAAGACAGAATAGCGCCACTTCCGCTAAATACGGCTGTGTTTCAAGCTTACAAACAACCGCGGCAAGAAATTGACACTGTTGAGACTGTGCAGTGGGCATGGAAAAGTATTGCGCAGCGAACACATCAAGACGTCTTATATGCCCCGTCTATGCCCCTGGGCGGCAATCAACTATTTAGGCCCCTGGTAGACAAAGCCATCACACTCCGGGCACAGGCACATAATTTAGACAGAGGAGGGGATTTATTCCCGGCCGGTGAGTTCCTGACAATGCAGGAAATGTGCAGCTCGCAGGTCCCTACTGCCTCAGATATGCTACTCTATTATCAGTTGAGAGCGGCATGTAAGTCCACATATAAGGAGTTCCAGAGCGAGCCTCCTAGCCTGCCTGCATTGGAAAACGTACTGTCGAACTCATCGCCCGAAAGCTTATCACTCGTATCTATAGTATCACACAGCACGAGTCCCCGCTTGTTACCACTAGCTCCAGGAAGGCATGGGAGGTGGAGGCTACTCTGCAAATAACAAAGGAACAATGGACGTACTGCTGTACGCAGTTAGAATATCTCTTACCTAACTACCGCCTTAGGCTTATACTTTTAATTATCTACATAGACTGTACCGCACCCCGGCACAAATGCATCGGATGGGCCTACAAGAGGACACTAGATGCTGGAGGTGTGGCTCTTCTGACGTCACATTTACACACATGGCATGGACTTGTGCGGCGGTGGCGCGCTATTGGACGGATATATTCACACACATAAGTCAGATTACGGTGGGGGACAGTGACGGAGTCATTGATGCTTGCATTACTGGGCTACGTGCAGGGAATTGAGAGGGATCACCGCAGACTCGTGGTGATGCTGTTGCTAATGGCAAAAAGACAGATAGCGATTCATTGGAGGAAACAGAGACCGCACAGGATTGCGGACTGCATTAGTGAAGTCACGTATTGCAGGGACCAGCTGACGATTTTCTGGGAGATGATGCCTGGTAGATCTCGGCCGTCTGATATTTGGGCACCATTCACAGAGTGGCTGCGCTCCGGAGGCGCAGATTACCGGGCTGACTAGATTAAGCCTAATTGACAAATGTTTCTGATAACGTAGCATGTTGTAGAGGGATTGAAGGGCAGCGGATTTCTGCGTGTATGGGATTGTGCGATGTGCCTAGAGCTTGCAGTGCTACAGGTGATTAACAACGAGACAGTTGGAACAAGGCAGAATTAAGTTTCCTGTGATGGGAGATGGCTAAGAGGCTTGGGACGGCGGGGGGGGGGGGAGTCGGGGGTATGAATGTTGTTTGGGGTTTTGTTATGATCACGCACACTACGCTTTGCTTTTGCATGTGCCCTATTATGAAAATCATTTTGCTGCCTGCCCCCGAGGTTGTTGGAAATACAGCTGTGTTAAACGATTTCTTGGATGATAGCTGCCGGCCTCCGGGTTGTAGGCAAATGGCAGTGTATTTGGTAATCTGTGCAATAAACTGTTTAAAAAAAAAAAGAATGCAACAACATGATAATGAAAAAAAAAGGCTCTGGAGGGCTGGTTATTGGGCAGCAAAGTACATGACTATACCGGATTGTATAATTTGATTATGAGGGAGCAGATCCTTAGTAATTGTCAAAACCAGCTTCTACACCAGCACCTGGTGGACTCTGATCTGACCTCTCCCCAAGAATTGGGTAAGAAGGCAGACACATGGGTCAGAACCAGGATTAGGCCTAAAAATCAGGGTGGTGACCAGAAGAAAGATTCTACCAAGCCTCAAGAGAAAGGTGGGGATAAATCTAAGGACAAATCCACTACAGGGCCCCAAAAATCCTCTGAGGGGGTGGGTCCCAAAATCCTCCCTCTAACATTAAGAAACCTTATTGCCATGTGTGTAAGCAACCTGGCCACTGGAAGACTGACAGCAGTTGCCCCAAGGCCAAAACTTAGGAAAATATTCCTCCAAGTAATACTCCAACACCTCCTGTTACTACTAGTAGTAAACCCCCAGGTGGTGGGAGTGCCCCCAAAACTGTGGCTGGGTATACTTGGGGAACTCGGGTGGACGCTGGCCTAACCAGGTCCCCTACTACAGAAACTTTAGTCTATGAGAATGGCATGGGGTTTGCCAACTTTACTGATTGTCCCAATACCTTGGGCAAGTATAGACAGGAGCCCCTCATCAATGGTCAGAAAGTTGAAGCCTATAGAGACACAGGAGCTAGCTGAGAGGCTAGTCCTCTCAGGACAACTTCTACCTGGGTTCACATACCAGGTGATAAATATTGATGGAGTGCAGAAAGATCATCCCATGGCAGTAGTAAATCTCAGCTGGGGAGGTGTCACTGGCCCCAAAGAGAGTGGCAGTGTCTACAAACTTCCCTGTAGATTGTCTACTAGGAAATGATCTAGAGCTCTCAGGCTGAGGTAGAACAAGAAACCCATTCCAAAATGGTAGGCCTTCCTGAAAAGGTTTGTGGGGCTGTGATGGTTGCAGGCCCAGCTCAAGCATATTTTCTCCCTGAAAAGGTTGGAAGGGCTGTGATGGTCACAGCCCAAGCTCAAACAGAGTCCCTTCCTGAAAAGGTTGGTAGGGCTGTGATGGTCACAGTCCAAACTCAAACAGATTTTTGTGTTGTGAAGCCTGAAACTATGGATCACTCCATACAGACAGAGAGTATTGGGGAGCAATAAAAGTCTTCCTCCCACCGGACAATAGTGAGAGTCAGCCTCCTCAGGGAACTGACCCTACCTCTTGTGAAGGAACTGGCCCAGAGGTGGTCAGGCATAGCCTGGCAGAGCCCCTGATGTCAGTGGGACCCAGTCTGGAGCAGGTAACCTGCCCCTCTCTACCCTGCCTCAGTCAGCCCAGGACTGTAGAGGTCAGGGAGGCCGGTGGACCCCAAGGGGCCCCCTGTCCAAAGGAACCCCCCCATCAGCAGATTAGGGGCACCAAAGCCAGCAGCCCTAGCAAGGTGAAAATTCTAAAAACTTCTGAGGGAGCTCCCTTCCCCTTAGGTAGGAACCTCCCCGAGATGGACTCTGTTGGGCTCAGTCAAACCTGGGACCTGGTGGCCCCAAGCCTGACCTGTCCCTCCAGTAAGCCAACAAAAGGGACCCAGCCTCCAGCTGTAGGTAGCCAGAGGTTGACCCTGAGAGCACAGTGCAACTCAGTCATGGAAAGAAAGGCATACATGGTGAAGAGTGATTGGAGGAAGCTGAGCCCTACATTAGAGGAGCCTCACTTCAGTACTCCATCTCAACACCAGCCTTTTATTTTGCCAATACACACCACTGGCAGAGATTCCCTATGGTGGAGACCCTATGATACCCTTAGGGTGAGGGATTGCTTAGTGGACCATGAGATAGGGGGTAACCATGCTAGTGCGGGTACTTCCTTATGGCCACTTAGGCAATATAGGCTTACCTGGTCAAGGATAGCCTTAACTCCTTTCGTTTGGGGGGGGGGGGGTTGTGTAGGAAAGTGGATATCTGACAATATGGTTACCCCAACTTTTTGCCTAGTGTTTAGCTGGTTTTCGACTTATTTGGCCTGGGATCCTGCTATTCAGGGCCCCAGGCTATCAGCTCTCTCTGTAAAATGGACTCCATGTACTTTAGGTACATATCTAATTGGGTATTGGGTCACCTTGTGAGCCCCTGTACAGTGTACCATAGGTACCCAGGGCATAGGTGCATCCAAGGCCTACCAGGGGCTGCAGTATGAATTATGCCACCCCAGGCTGGCCATCCAAACTGACAACAAAGGCTGATCACTCAGCTTGACAAGGTCGTGTGATCACCCCTTGCTTAGATATAGTATACCTATATCTAACCTTATATATAGACACATATGTACCTGTAAGTCACTCCTATGGCAGGCTTAACAATCCTGGAGGCAGAGTGCTTGGTTTTATGTGAGATGGTGCTCTAGCATGAGCTGAGCCTGTCTCCAGCTTTCGGAACCACTCCTTCGTATCTTCTGGTAGATCTAGTCTCCCTTCACCCCTAGCTTATATAATTATGTATAATTTTGTATTTAGTTTGCTCACAGAAACTATTGTTTCACGTTCTTACCCACAATGGTTTGTGGGTACTCAATTCTTGGTTTCCACTAACGATGCCCTCGGTCACGGTATTGACAATTTGTGTTATTGCACAGCACACCACCAAGTTACACAATGTAAACTATGATATTGTGTGATTTCTGTTTTGTTGCATGCTCCATTGTTATGTTTTTGTATCCTTCCCAGCCCTGAGGATTTGCGGAATTACATTCCTATGCGATGAAACATGTGTCGGCTGGCTACAATGACCATTAAATGAAGATACTTTTCAAAAAGACATTGGTGTTCTTCTTGACAGCTGCAATGTGAACGTTAAGGTGTCCATCGTGGCACAATTATGGACTCTATCCTTTTGTTGTGTGCAGCAGGCATTTAGCTGTGTACATATCTAATTGGGTATTGGGTGACCTGGTGAGCCCCTGTACAGTGTATCATAGGTACCAAGGGCATAGGTACATCCAAGGCCTACCAGGGGATGCAGCATGAATTATGCCACCCTTGGCTGGCCATCTAAACTGACACCACAGGCTGATCACTCAGCTTTGGCAAGGTTGTGTAATCACCCCTTGCTTAGACATAGTATACCTATATCTAACCTTATATAGAGACACATATGTACCTGTAAGTCACTCCTATGGCAGGCCTTAACAATCCTGGAGGCAGAGTGCTTGGTTTTATGTGAAATGTTGCTCTAGCATGAGCTGAGCCTGTCTGCAGCTTTTGGAACCATGTCCTTATAGCTGTTCTATGATATAGCCATACCATATACTCTTAAGTGCATTATAATCCTCGCGGTTATTGGTAACTTTGGTTTGGCTTTATCAAAACATGTCGTGTAAGGTGTCATGCGCTTTGGAATACTACCCCTTCCCCCGCCAGTTCTGGCGACGGGGGTAGCATTCCACCCATGTAGTTACTGCTTTACCCGGTTAAAGTTAAGCAGAGCCTCAGCATCACAAAATGGATGCTGCTGCCACAGACACGAGTCTGACCTCCTGCTGCAGGGCGAAACTCCGGCAGGGGAGGCTTGGACAATAGGTTTCCTGCCTTGGGAGGTGCTAGCACCTCCCCAGACAGACTTTTAGGGTATTGGGGCAGGGAGGGCTGAGAAATGAGACACTGCCTGGGGCACACAAGGTGCTCCACACATAGCCCGGTTCAAACCAGTTGCTGGGGCACTCCAGCCCCAGCTCTGGCGCGAAACTGGACAAAGGGAAATGGGTGTAACCACCCCCTTCCCAGGTTCCACCCATAGGAGGGACCTAGCAGGTAATTCAGCCCTTTAGTTTAGTATAAAGTTAAGAGCTGAGTCTAGAGACTTTAGATTTATCCTGGAAAGAAACTCTGAAAGAAACTCTTGGACCTTCGGCGTTCCACATCGACTGGAAGACTGAAGACATCTCCCTTGTGGTCAAGAAGTGACCACCCTGTGCAAACAGGCACCAACAGTAACTTGCCAGTTGGCTTTGTTGACGCTCCAGCCGGAACCCGAAGACCTAGCGACGCAGGACCTGGACTCCCAGACTTCTCTGACTCCGACCCACGTCCACAGCAAAGCTGAGACCCATGGCGGACACGAGCGACGTGGGACCGGACATCCTAGACTACCTGCTTTTTGCTACCTGTGCAGCTCCTGAGGTACCCTCAAAGTTGTGCATTGGGGTTTGAGAAGCCCCAGACCCCAGCAGCATTTGCACCGAAGCTCAGCCCTCCACACTCCACGAGTGCCGCGTGGGGCCTGCGCCTGCATTTCAGCTCAACGCATCTTTGCAGTTGCTAGCCCGATGGCTAGTTGGCCCTCTGAAGACATCCTTTTGAAACTACACCGCTTGCCTGATTGCTCCGGGCTTGCTCCAGCTTCCCTGTAAGGAGAAGCTCCCCAGACCTTGCTGGTCTGAACTGAAGCCAATCTTCCCATCCTCCGTGGATTGCACTTGCCAAGGTTTGTGTGGTCCAATGCGGATACCGACACCGCCAACAACTAGATCCGTTGTGGGACAGCTCGACTCCAGCTTCTGGTCATCGTCGATGCCTCCTGGTCCTCGTGGCTGCAGAAACAAGCTTCACCTCTTCACCTGACTGCATCTCGACATCGCCTGGTTCCTTCCTGGTCACTGGCTAGTGACCCAGACTCTGTCCCCTTTGCTTTCAGGTTCTTCTCGACTCTGATCCACCCTTGGATCCACCCGGACACTGTTCTCCTGGTTGCCTGCATCACTTTCTTGGAGCTCTCCATAGGAAACAGCGACGAAACCTGACACGAAAGAACACCTATGCACCCGGCTTCCCTGGGTGAGGTAACTCGAGTACTCCGGTGCTCCCGTGGGTGACAACTATCCAAGTGTCCTAGTTTAACAGGGTTTTCCCGTAGTCCATCCGGAAGTGTCCGAAATCTACTACTTTGTACCTTTTACGTTCCCATTGAAACTCTATGGTAACTCGTGTGTGTGTTTAGACACTGCACACGCTTCTTGCGGGACTCCTACTTCCAATCCCTTGGTTATTCAGTGTAGCCCCAGCAATTTCCTAGGCCCTAGGCCTACTTACCTTTCCTGAAGTGGTTCTTATACCACTTTTTTAGTATATGGTTCATGAGGCCCCTAGGGCACAATTGTATTTGTGCAACTTATAGTATGCTTATTGAGTAAGTTGTGCTGTATCTCGAACTCTGATCTCATAAACAGTGCACCGGGGTTGTGTTAGTAATAAATACATATATATTTGATATATACCTTGTGTGGTGTCCTTTCGTTTGGTATTCAAGGGATTAAGGGCCCGATGTAGGTAATTAGTATTTATCGATTTGTAAATACAGAATTTTACCGATTCGGTATTTACAAATCGATAAATCCTATGTAGGTATTTTTACCGATTTATTTACTGAATCTGTAACATTCTGTAAATACCGAATCGGTATTTACCGATTCGGTAATTGCCATTGATTCCTATGGGCCTTATTACCGAATTGACAAGGGAGACAGGGTGTCATTTTGACACCCTGTTGCACCCCTGATTCAGGCTTGTGTGCCATGTGACACACATACATGCCCTAAGGGCATGTATGTGTGTCACATGGCACAGGTGTACATGCACAGATGTGCATGTAAACAGGAATTCGTTATTTACCATCAAATAGTATTTGATGGTAAATAACGAATTCTGAAGGGCCGGTGGCACTGTTTTCAGTGCCACCTACATCACAAATTAGCGATTCGATAAATTAACCGATTCGGTAATTTACAGAATCGGTAAATTTACCGAATCTGTATATTTACGGAATCGGTAAATTTAAGGCACCCTACATCTGAAACTCCAAATACCGGTCGGTAACGGCCGAAATCGGCAGTTACCGACCGGTATTTGGCCTCTTACTTCTGGCCCTATATATGGTAAAACTGCTGGCTTCACATGCTCTCTGAAGTTTTAGCCTAAGACTGCTTTGTCCATGCTACCACTAGGATAGCTGGTCTATAAGGTTGACCTTACAACTATCACCATAAGGGTTGTTTGGACTGGTGCAAGGTGCCCACTAGAATAGTGAACATCATATACCAAGCCAACTTCTCACACTGACAGCATATGAGAAGTGGCTAGTAACGCGCATCTCTGACAAGAAGTTACTATCTGATCTCTACAAAATGGTAGACCGCCAATACACACATATACAATGCTGGCCGCACTAGGTGGGAACGAGAGCTGGGAAGAACCCTGAGCCACAAAGAGTGGGAGGGAATCTACTACAGAGCCAGACACTCAGCGTACCACATGGGCCTTACAGAGACACTGACTAAAGTAGCCACATATTGGTACTACACCCCTGAGCGCATTCACCAGTTTGACAATAGCAGGAGTGACCGATGCTGGAGGGAATGCGGGGAGATAGGCATGCTAGAACACGTCCTCTGGAGCTGCCAGGTTATACAACCCTACTGGAACCAGGTCATTGACGAAGTAGACATGCACCTTGACACGCAGATCCCACGTTTTCCCTCATATGTTCTCCTGGGTCTGCCCAATCCACTCACATACCCCCTCAAATCACGCAGAGGCCGCTTGATTGCTATTGCCTTGGGAGCGGCGACTCAAAACATCCTATCTCACTGGCGCTCTGCTCAACCACCAACACACACGGGCTGGCTCCAGAGGCTATGGGCGGTTTTAGATATGGAGAAACTTACATTGACATTGGCAGGTAGAGGGTCTGAGTTTCCTGACCTATGGCGACCCTTTCTCACACTATTTGGGTCAGAGTATCGGGAACTAACCTGTCCCCGGTATTTGCGACTCCTTCGCCTCCCAGATACGCAAGTCCCAGAAGCTAAAGCCCCAAAAACGCGCCAAACTCGACGTTGAGGGACATTTCTTTTTGTTTTAGGTGGACGAGGGGGGGGGGGGGGGGGGCAGGGTGGGAGGGGGTGATATTCTCCTATCTTGGGGTGTTTCATGTTCTGTTTGTTTGAGGGCCCGCTCCATGCTTTTTACCTTGGTAACACTACTTATCACGACCTGAGGGTCACTTATGTGTACTATTAACAGAGCTGAGTGCCTACCTTCTTTCTCTTGTTTGTTGAATATCAATAAAGAGATTTAAACCATAAACTAATTTGTGGTCAAGAGGAACCTCTGCCAAGGAAGAAACAGCTGAAGAGACTAAAGGAAAGGACTGACCCTTGCTGTGTGTTCTGGGGCTGGCCTGGGGCTGGGGCTGGCCTGCAGTTTTCTGATTTACCCACGGAGAGGCTAAGGGACTTTGCCGTGTGCTGTGTCCCCCTGCTTGAAAAGACTTTACTGTGTGCTGTGTCCTGAAGTAACTTATCTCCAAGGGCCCGAGTGTGGAAACTCAGGAACATAAAAGTGTCCAAGTGTGTCTCAGCGATGCTGTGTGTGTGTGCTTTTTGCAGCCTGAGACCTTCGTAAGAACTGCCCCGTGATCGTGTGCACCTGGAGTCCAAGTGAGTCTCAGCGACGCTGTGTGCGTGTGCTTCATGCAGCCTGAGACCTTCGCGAGGATTGTCCTGTGATTGTGTGCACCCGGAGTCTAAGTGAGTCTCCACGACGATGTGGGCGTGTGCTTTGTGTAGCCTGAGACCTTTGTGAGGATTGTCCTGTGATCGTGTGCACCCGGAGTCCAAGTGAGTCTCAGGGACGCTGTGTGCATGTCCTTCATGCAGCCTGAGACCTTCATGAGGATTGTCCTGTGATTGTGTGCACCCGGAGTCTAAGTGAGTCTCAGTGGCGCTGTGTGCGTGTGCTTTGTGCAGCCTGAGACCTTCGTGAGTATTGCCCTGTGATCGTGTGAACCCGGAGCTCATTCAGTCTCAGCGACGCTGTGTGCATGTGCCCTGTTGCAGCCTGAGACCTTTGGGAGAAATTGCCCGGTGGCTGTGTGTCCCAGAGCAGTTGTGTTCTCTGTTTCGATCGACAGCGTGACCAGAAGTGCTGCGATCGTTATTGCCATTGGCCCGGACCGGCATTCCCAGAGGAGCTGTGAGAATTCACCGTTGCCGGCCGCAGCCTGCCTTTGCTAAGGAGAGACCTCGAACCATCACCGTTGGGGGTCCGTGTTCCACTGCCCTAGATCAACAAAGTCGCATTGGAGGCCGAAGCCACGAGGAGAGGAGAGTGAGATCGTACCCCTCAGGTAACGTTCAGCAAGCATGCGTGTGTCACCGCCTGGGGCGGGGTGCAGGGTATGAGAAAAACGCCCTCTGCCTTTCCCATCTTTGGAGTGCGAGCCTCCGTTCAAGTCCGTATCGCGGCCCTTACTTGCCGAGGAGTGGCAGTACCGGGCCCGGAGTGTGTAGCTGCACTTTGTTTTCAATCATAACAGTGTTGGGGGCATATTTTGGCAGTAGCTGACCGCAAGTCAGTAAGAGTGGCATAGAGACCGTCCAGAGCACCACAATCGGTGCCGGAGTACATTATTTTGGCATTACGAACTGCCTGATTGTTGCATCACGAATTGCATTATTTTTGGCATTACGAACTGCCTGATTGGTGAATTACGAATTCCATTATTTTTGCATTATGAACGGCCTGATTGTGGCATTATGAATTGCATTATTTTTGCATTACGAATTGCTTGATTGTTGCATTACGAATTACATTATTTTTGCATTATGAACTGCCTGATTGTTGCATTACGATTTGCATTATTTTCGCATTACGAACTGCCTGATTGTTGCATTACGAACTGCATTATTTTTACATTACGAAGTTCCTGATTCTTGCATTACAAACTGCATAGCATTGCATTAGGACTGCATTGGATCATTGAGAATTGCTCATTAATACTGCAAGAATCTACAAGGGCTTGCTGGCCTAATAAACGGCAAAGTGAAATATTCCAAATATGCATATGTTGGGTTTTTATCGTGTGGTCTCATCGTATATCCTTGTTTTTATAAACATGCTAGCTTACCCGTCGCGCGTTGCTGCGATATACGAAGAAAGGAAATTCAAGGAAACTCGTTATGATAACATTCAATTTACATTGTGTCATTTTTATTGAAACGTATTCATTTTAATATGGAAAACATTTCAAAGTGTCGTTTTAATTCTATTTATTTATTCGAGTGCTTGTGGATACATGATTTTTTGTTTTTCCGGCTTTTGCGTACATCAGTATTCGAAAGATTATGAGGGCCCTGGGGGGCTGATATTTAAAATAAATTATGGCAGAAACCTTCGCGGGAGTGTACTCAACAACTTCCCAAAGTTTCATGGCGATCGGATGAATGGTGTTTTAATTCTATTTATTTATTCGAGTGCTTGTGGATACACGATTAGTTATTTTTCCGTCTGGTGTGTACATCAGTATTCTAAAGATTATGAGGGCCCTGCGGGGGCGATATTTAAAAAAATTGTATACCAGAAACCTTCGCGGGAGTGTCCTCAACAACTTCCCAAAGTTTCAGGGCGATCGAATGAATGGTGTAGTAATGCATAAAGGACAAACAGACAGACAGACATACATTTGTTTTTATGTATATAGACTAGCTTACCCATCGCCCGTTGCTGCGATCTCCAAAGAAAGGAAATTCAAGGAAACTCGTCATGATAACATTCAATTTACATTGTGTCATTTTTATTGAAACTCATTCATTTTAATATGGAAAACATTTCAAAGTGTCGTTTTAATTCTATTTATTTATTCGAGTGCTTGTGGATACACAATTTTTTGTTTTTCCGTCTTGTGCGTAAATCAGTATTCGAAAGATTATGAGGGCTCTGGGGGGGGCAGATATTTTTTAAAAATGTATGCCAGAAACCTTCGTGGGAGTGTACTCAACAACTTCCCAAAGTTTCATGGCGATCGGATGAATGGTGTAGTAATATGTTGTACCTTGTACATGAAGACACTAATAGCCAGGTTGTAATTTCTTGAAGTCTTCTTTATTAATCCAAGTCTTGTAACATCAAACAGGGATCATCCAAGTACAGCTCTTAATCCAGCTCTAATAACTCCTATTCCAGCCCCACCAGGAGCAGCCTGCCTAGCTGCTCAGCCCATTTCCAACTGTCACACACTCATCCACACAGTCACCCAGGCATTCCATTCATCACAGGCACACCAACATTCCGTCACCATCTCTCGCTCTGGCTGAGCAGCTAGGAAGTCCTAGGCTGATTCACATAAGAATGTAAATCTTAGGATACAACATTATCCCTTTCCTTTAAAAATGAAAACAAAACTTACAATCTTTAAAGAAAAGAACTATAACACAAGAAGAGATAATGTTCATAACTAAGGGATGAAAATGAATTTAAAACATCACCAAAGAGAGAACAAAGCAAACAAGAAAAGATGGGCATAATACGACATATTAAAAAAACATGCATCAAAATCCCCCATCCTCCCTCATGAACATTGGTAAGATACATTAGATATGAAGCATAAGACAATATCAAATTGGGAAGGAAAAACAGCAATATTACATTTCAAATCAGGAATAACCCTGTCCTTTCCCAATAACACAAAATAACAATTTATTAGTAAAGGGTGCACACACCCCACAACAAATACCCGAGGCCAGAAACCAACACCAAAGGTGAACAAACACTACAAATACACGTGTACCACAATATGGACCACATAGAGGGTACACACACAGTGAGGCGGAGGGCGACTTACACACGACAACATCTGAAGCGCAGGACGACTTACACAGAACAACATGTGACGTGCAGGACGACTTACTCATGACAACTCCTGAAGCGCAGGACGACTTACACAGGACAACCCATGAGAAGCAGGATGACTTACGCACAACAACATCTGATGCGCAGGGTGACTTACAAAGGACAACATGTGAGGCGGAGGGCGACTTACACACATACAAAAATATAAGACGTGCAGCGCAAGGTGACTTACCAACACAACACAAGAACATGGGAACCACCCGCCAAGACCAGAACCATCCTCAACTAAGAGAGAACCTGTGATGTCCACCCACCAGGAGACTAAGACTACCCAAGCTAAAAATAGCGTAAAACTGTGGCATCACAACGTAAACACAACGTAGAGCATACACAATATCTTTTAAACACAGCATTAAGTTTAAGATAATAACCCTCATAAAACTCATGTGCCCCTTATCAACACGTCGGCAGAAAATTTAATATAATGCCCCTCATAAAACTCAAAAGATTGCAATTAAGGAACCAATACCGGGCACTCTCTGTGTTACATATTTGCTGTACCTACATGAAAAATAAGACTGAGATGATGAGATCAAAGAACTCTCACACAAATACCAGGAAGGTTAGAAAATGACACCTGCTCAGAGTGAACTGCAGTCCCATAGAATCTCACGACGTGAGGAATTGACTCTTGCTCACAAAAACCTGCAGTACTGTAGGGTCCCATAACGTGATGATACATGAACATGCTCCCAATCTTCCCAAACACACTGAGAAATTACTAGTGACAGGCATTCAAAATTCGGAGCTTGCCAGATGACAGACTGCAAATAAACCCACACTGCAAGTTTAACTTGAAAGACTCTTACACTACGATCTACGATCTTCATCATACTCTCTAAAGATGGTGGCACGTTTTCGCCGCAATGCTGAGTGGCTCACGGCACGTTTGTGGTGCCTGACATAGATCCGCTGCTCCTTGCAGCACTGAAGAGACAACATGGAGAAGGCTGACGTGGACAAACAAAGATGATGACGCTACCAGCTTGCCGAAAAACCACGTGACTACGAGTGCAGGTAAGCTTGCGCGTGGGTTGAGAACAGCACACAGTGGAGACGTGTGGCTCAATGGTTAGAGCGGCAGACCCTGATGCAGAGGTCTGGCCCGGGACCAGGGTTCAAATCCCGCCTCGGCGGGTCTTGGGCTCAATTTCTTCGGACCTGATAATTCTCGCCTCGGTGCCTATTCTAATACATGGGTCCCACTCTGCAACTCTGGGCAATAGCTTGCTTAATCTCCACAACGGCCCCAAAAATGCTAGGATGCCTGGCTTCACCTTGGGGGTGCCCAGGAGTGGGCACTTCACAGGGAAAAACCAGGAAGGGTTCCACAGCGGTATGCGTATAAGCGCCGAGATGCCTCATGGGTGATTCGTGCGCTATACAAGTACTACTACATTTACTACACGCGCCGTGATTTTCAAACCACTAAGGAGCGGTTTAACTGCCATATGTGCATAGGGCTGCCACGTAGAACATTTTATCAAAATCTGCAGCGTTACGTTTTAAAATGTGACAGACAATCCAAGTCTCACCTGACATAGCTCACTGGGCTAAGGTAACAGCTAGGTGCAATTCTCAACGCCACATAGGCAGCTCAGTAACGTGTAGAGCCAAAGCGCCAAAAACATCCACAGTTTTCCAACCACAAATCCTCCGTACCAAGTACAGGCCTCTCTGCCTAGTAGCAGGAAAGTGACAACTTGTAAATTAAATTAAAACAAGCAATATGCTGACAGTTACCATGTAAACTTAACTTTGTGGTAAGGCCTTTTATCCATGACACTGTCAAAAACTACATGAACAGCAGCAGGAGCAAGAAAAAGAGTAGATAAAGACATTTATCTTTATCGGCAAAATTCTTGACCAGATGTTCCAAAACACACACGAAAAAATAGCTCCTCTGTACTTATGCCAATAGGCAAACATTGTATAACATTAGTAAATTACATGGTTCCATTAGGTATTTCTTGGACTTAAAAAGATCCACAGGCACATTACTTCTACATCGTTGATAGTCCATGCTTGAACTTCCTATGTGCCATCATAACACCAAACTTTGATGAACCACACCGCTCCTGTGTGGTACATGTGAAATCATTCACAGCATTCAGACTTTAACTCACAGCTCCTGTGTGGTACATGTGAAATCATTCACTGAGTTAAACAGTAACTCATAACTTGAACAGCCACAGTTCCCTTGCACAGTGGATAGATCCATACAGCAAGTACAAAGGGAAGTGGTAGGGTGAAAGTCAGTACAATCATACCCTAACATACAGACCATACCTGTGGTCCAGTCCATGGAGTAATATCAGGCAGGATACAGGTTGGGCCGTCCGATGACAGGACACTGGTGGGGCTGACTTGCCTTTTACTCCATACTGCTTCATATATTTTTCAGGTTTCTTTTTCTTTGTAATTGCGCTGGTTACATTGTTTTCTTAGTAGTCTCTGGGTGACTGTTCAGTCCATAAGTACGCTTGGGTCCAGGTCCTCGTCGCAAAAAATATGTTGTACCTTGTACATGAAGACACTAATAGCCAGGTTGTAATTTCTTGAAGTCTTCTTTATTAATCCAAGTCTTGTAACATCAAACAGGGATCATCCAACTACAGCTCTTAATCCAGCTCTAATAACTCCTATGCCAGCCCCACCAGGAGCAGCCTGCCTAGCTGCTCAGCCCATTTCCAACTGTCACACACTCATCCACACAGTCACCCAGGCATTCCATTCATCACAGGCACACCAACATTCCGTCACCATCTCTCGCTCTGGCTGAGCAGCTAGGAAGACCTAGGCTGATTCACATAAGAATGTAAATCTTAGGATACAACATACTGCATAAAGGACAAACAGACAGACAGACATACCAACAGACATACATTCGTTTTTATATATATAGATAATTGTTTTTTTAATGAAACTCGTGTGGAGTCCATTTGTGGTGTCATCTTTGGATTACTGAGAGCTTGATTGCAAATACTTTATTACACATTTGCCTTGGAGATAAGACTGGCTGCTCGTGCCAAGCTACCGAGGGGGTGAGCAGGGGCTATCTGAGAAGGTGTCCTTCCTTTCCCTGACTTAGAACTAGAGACCCCCAGTCCCAACATCGTACCTATCAGAGGCGGTTACTCCAAAGGAGCAAAGGAGCATCACCGCCCGTACTGCTGCAGAAAGTGTGAAAAAAGAAATGGTCATAAATTATTTTATTACCATTTTATTTTTTACTCTCTGCTGAACAGAGTGTGGGGGTGGGGCCAGTCCTTCATTGTTGCTGATTTGCAGCAATGAGGAGTTGCCACTTCAGTTTGAAGTGCGCAGGTAGGTTTAGCCAAATATCTTACTACAGCCAGCCTCACATACGCAATTCAAATGTCTCTAGCCCAGCTGTCTTAGACAGCTGGGTTGAAGAGCAGGGACAGGCCTCCAGATCCTTTTGGAGTGCTGATGCAGCCCAGAAACTTCACTTGTGCTGTTTAACATTATTAACAGCATGAGAGCAGCATCTGGACTGGATAAGGTATCTGGCTGTGTGATGTTACCCCGTGCTTGGAAGTGGCTGGAGCCAGGGACTGGAGAGCATCGAGGACATGCTGCAGGATAAGGTAAATTAAACTTTAATTTTTGCTTTCTTTTAATTTTTAATGCCATGTAGTTTTATAATGTGTGTTTGTTTGTTTGTTTTAATGTATGTGGCGCCTCACCATTTTGTCACCAACTGCCATTGGCACCTATACAAGTTCAAAATTGCCGTGATTTGCAAACATGGGTCACTTTATTATCTTTCTAATTCACTAATGAGGGCCACTTTCATTTTGGAGACCAGATGTAGCACTCCTCAATAAATCTACCACAGGCATGAGGGTGTAAGATTAAATGGGTTCTTTATTCATAAAGGTAGATCTAGTCCACATATCTCACAGCTACCCCTGGGCCACTGTCACCCACCACACATTCCATCCCCTCATTGTAAGTGACATCCATAGCGTTCCAACATTACTCAGCTGGTAGATGACATCCATAGCATTCTAACATTAGACAGCTACCACACACCTTCTCTCCATAATAAAATAAACAAGTATTTAAAAATATACATAAAACCTAAATTACAAGAGACTACCCTAGGTTATAACAACCGTACAAACATCCAATGTCATTGAGCATAGACTTTTAAACAACCAAACCTTACACGCATATTAAGTCATTAAACATAGTCTTTTAAAATAACCAAAATTTTCTCACAATTCTATTAGGTTTCTTTATTTCTGCTCTCTTTTCACTTTCTTTGCCACTCCACCCACCTCCTCATTGTTAGAAGAATTCAACATTCCTTGATGCAGCGCTACTCCGGAAATATTTTCTAAAACCATATCACCTTTCCCTGAAGTACCAAAACATACATCTACTCATCAGTGGGGCCCATAACACGGTGAGTTACTCACAAAACACTTTCATCCTACCTCATGGATCGGTGAGATTCAAAGGAGAGCTGCTGTATCATAGTGGAGTGTCTAAATTAGAACTAAATATTTATATTATTTACACCTGCAATTTTAATAAGTTTTACCATGGTTTTATCAACAAGACATTTTATTCAGACACACCACCGTTATACTCGATGAATCTGCGAGTAAAAAATGAGGCGTAGGAAAATACAAGACCAGCTTAATTCTCCATTTATCTAATTTTTATTAAAGCAAAGTTTAGCATGTCTAACGATTTTATTCCCTTTATTTGTTTCTTTATTTAGAAACAACTTTAAAAGAAGAAAAAGTTTGATCTCAAACAGCTATATTCATTTATTTCAGAGATTCAGAAGTAGACATTATTATTTAGATTTCAGAACAGAAATATTAGCAAAAGACAGATAGTTCCCAAAAGTCATTTTCTCTAAACTTCCCTAACTAATAACCTCATCTAAAGCTCAGTTCGCACTCAAAGAAATAAAACATTTATTCAAGAATTCTTACATCTCAGGATAAATCAGCATACCGACAGCATCTCAGGAGGAAATCGGAAGAGAGTTTTTTCTTAAGGAAAATCATGGCTTTTTATACCCTTTTTCACTAACTATATCTATCTACAACAGTAACTATCAGCACAAACTCAAGTTCTGATTGGACAATTTGAGGGTGGATGAGCATCACCTCATCATCCTAATATTCAATTTCCGTAGCATCAGCTGAATTTTAAAGAGTCCCTTGTTTGAGAAAGTCTTTCGCCTAGTCACATCCTCAACTAGCTACTACATGAACTTTTCCCACGATCAGTAACTCAAATGTTCATTCTTTTGGCAGTCATCAGGACTTCCAGGTTGAGTCGTCCTTGAACCGCTTTCGTTCAGGCACAGGCAGCTCACATTCAATCTCGGGCTTGGGCTGCGCCTGCTCAGTTCTTCTTCTATTCACAGTTAATAAAGCAGCCATATTTTCACTAGGCCTCACGGGCCAGAACGGGAACTATCATAGAAACAAACACAAATAAATGTTAATTATTGAACTATAGCCCTTCTTTTTACCTCCCCCCATACTAAGGTTTCCCTATTAGTTTTTACCTAGCAAAATAAGCAACACGTATGCGTGATATACTCACTTATCTCCCTGTTTTTGCCACAAAACACATGAACTGAAAGCCCATTTATGCCGGTTTTGATTAATTTAAAGCTTTGCATTAGTAAACAACATCACAACATTACTAAATTAGTCAGTTATAGTTCTCCATGCAAGCAGATTAGTATTCCCACGTGTATTTGTGTGTGCATTCTATACTATGTTGATTAATATTTTCCACACCACACAATTAATAAAGGTTACAGTTAGGAGGAAATGACTTCACGAGGAGTATACACAATTTTGTTACTCCACCTCGCTCCATCACTTCCTTTGTACAACACAACTCTGTTAAGGTTCTATACCTGATGGTCCTGTGTTTTTATAGCACCGTTAGAAGTCTTTATAACCTGTATTGGCTTAGAGAATTTAAGATATTCACCGCTCCTTCCAGGGCGTTTAATCCCTACAAAGTCTCCCACCACAATCTCTGTTTTCTTTACTGCCTTGGTTTAATCAAAAAGTTTTTTCCTTTTACCGATTTTCTCCGCTTTTCTTTCACGCCAATTACTCTCAACCTGATCTTTTCCTAACCAAACTCATAATTGTTAACCCAAGTGGGTTCTACAGAGGTATTGGGATGCCTTCCTCGAAACCGTTCAAACTGAGTTTTCCCCATTATGCTATGAGGTGGGAATCGGTCCATTTAAATTTTCTTTCCCACTTCCTCCTTCCAATTTAAAGAAACTGACTTTGCTAACATGAAGGTTTCATTGAGTACTTTATTCGACTTCTCAATCATACCATTCATCTCTAGGTGATATAGTGCACATTTCTTGTATTTTAGCCCTCTGTTCCCAAGAAACTCATCCATTTCTTGGGATATCAGTTGGACAACATTGTCCATGAGTAATGTGTCAGGATATCCTTCTCTTTCTATAAGATTCCTTAAAAATGTGGTTAAATTCCTAATTTCTATTGCGCTTGTGAAATATATTTCTGGTCATCTTGAAAACACATCAATCACCACTATTACATACATTTGTTGTCCCTCTTCATGAATCTGACCCAAAATGTCTAAAGCACTTTTCTTCCATGGACCCTTTGGCTGTTCTCCAACTACCATGAGTTGTACCCTAGTTCTCCTTAACTTCTCACAAAGCACACGTGGTACGAAGCATGTATGTCCATCCTTGGCTACCAATATGATGATCCTAACCTTTCCTTTGTCTTTGACATACCTTTATGAGACTCATCAGCTAAGGCTATTAAGTCTTCTCTGAGTCTGTACGGTGGTATAAGCCTAGTTCCCCTAAACAGGAGATCTTTGCATGTACTTAATTCATCCTTTACTCCCCAATATAACTTATATCCACCAGACCCTTATTTTTTGTTACTTCACCCTTTCTGCACCAATTGCATAATTTTGGCAAGAATCTTGGCAGAGTTCAATTCCTCACGCCATCTTTCCTATGAAATAATATTGCATTCTACCTCACACACACATTGTTTCCTCATCAAATTGGTCTTTCTTATCTGGTTTTTTATGCTCTTTAGTAACCAACCTGGAAAGTGTGTTAGCTACACCATTTTCTATTCCTGGAATGTATTTTATTTCAAAATGGTATTCCCTTAAGGCAATTACCCATTTTTAGTTCGAGCCTAGAGCAGTGCGCATGCGCTCCTCTGTGAGACTTATTGTAAGGGGCTTCAAAAAGTTCACCACATGCTCATGTGTGTGTGGCGACCTATTGCTTGCGGTTACATGCACAGGCACCATCTGTTTTGAATTATCATGCCCAGACGCGTCCGCGATAATGCAAAACAGATGTTTCGCTGTGGCGCGGATGCGCGCACCACTCGCATGCTTGTTACGTTTCCGGTAGCCTTCTTTGTTATCACAACGAGAACGACTATGAATCTTCCCCGCGGTCGTTGGTTTTGCGCATCTCTCGCTCCTCACACTCTCTGATTATTGCTTTATTTTACTTGCCTTTTCGTTCTATTCGCAACTCGCCCCCACCGGAGCCCTAATCCCCATTCCTACCCTGCTTTGTTGTATAGTTCCGTGCTCCCTGACTGAACCCCTCAGCCATCCTCCTCCGCCTCCTTCAGTTTATGGTTCAGTCTCCCGCCGCTGGCCTGAACTGTTTACCTGAGGAAGTCGGTGGCGTGGCTGAATGAGCACCTTGTGCCTGTGTGGGGTTTGTGGTTTCATGAGTAACTGCTTCGGGTGCTTGCAGTCTGTGCCATCATGGGATGGGGAGGGGAGGAGACGGGAAGAGAGGCACCCACAGAGGTAAATCACTGGAGTTTTCCAGGTTCAGCTATTCATCCATGTCCTTAATCACGTGGAGATAAAATGCATTGAACTCCTCAATGAAAACAATAGGTGGCTACATTCCAAAGTGAGGGACTCACCCGTCAGCTGGAGGAGAGTGCGCAGAATTATCGAATTCCCAGACAAAAGAGAACAGAGTATCACATAATCCCAGAAGAAAAGTGAGTCATGCCAAAGTGGTGAGTCTCAAGCTGAAATGTTGTTTGTAAACAGAAAATATACCTGGCAAACAGATGCACTTTTTATGGACTGGGTGCAAGGGAATGGGTTTTTTAATAATTTGATTTAAGGCTGTGTGAACTGTTCTCCGTATTCTGTTTGAATTCCTCATTGCAGGACTGACAGTCTTTCCCTTACAGGAGACCCATGTTGTGATTGCTCTATTATTTTCTAGTGATGGCACATTTAGTAGCAAGAGATTAAATCTAAATGACCATTTGCTAAGAGCATTGCACAAGTGTACAGGAAAATGGGTAATGCAGCTTTAAGACTTAGGATGGAGAATTGGTGTAGCAAAGAACAGTTTTGACCAGGGTGATTGAGGTGCGTAGAAGCATAAAACGTAGAAATAATTTGCAGGGTTCAAAAATCAAAGATGTGAACAAAACTTAGTATTTTTTGTGTGAATATCCTCACAAGTGGGTACTGAACCCTTCATAGGTATCCTCAGAGCGAGGGCACTCATGGCAAATTTGAAAAATTAATTAGCCCTCCATTGTTGCAGCGGGAAAAAACTGACAAACTCAATGCACTGAATGGCCCTTATCTAGCAACAGAGTTACAAAAACATGGTACGTCTGGACAATCAGTCTCTGTTCACCTTTAGATTTGAGACAGGGGTATCTCAAATGCAGCCATGCTTCATGTTTGACAGACTTTTAACATGCTGAGCACCACGGCGGCTTACATCACAAAATCAGTAATGCTTCATTTTTCATCAACAATAGAAGAATGATTGATTTCTTCAGCTAGAATTATCTCAGATCAGCAGGCTGCAAATACATTTTTGAAAAGCTGCATAAACCGGTGGGCAGTTTGAAGACTGACTGACTGACTCTCTCACTCTCACTGACTTACTGACTGACCTTCACCCTCCTGTTATTTATGCCCCCCTCTTAACAAAAAAAAACCATAACAAGCAACCATTGGGACAGGTAGATAAAATGTTACCAGCATTAAAAGGACAAAAAAAATTCAAGAGAATATCTATTGTCAATACTTTTTTAATTTGGTCGTTCAGTTGTGCATAATGCTTTCTTGGTCGTTTATAAGGTAAGAAAAATGCTTCTGACACTTCTTTATTATAACTTTTCAGCATGCTGCAGACTTCTGTACAGCACAGCTTTAACACATAGGCAAAGTCAATATCTCTGGCTAAACACTTATAAGGTCCAGAGGTGAGACCAATTGGCTATGCCAATGCTTGTGTTATCCTTCCTGACATGAAGTCTACCCCTTTCTTCTTAAAAATGTCACAAAGAAGTCCTTATTTCAATGTTGCACCCCATAAAAACATCTACAATTTCTTCACTGCCCAGTACACAGTAAGTTTTCTCTCAATAACAAAGTATCTTGAATCATTATCTTTTAATCCTCGTGAGATAAACATTGTGGTATTCATGCCATCATGCCAATTCTGCAGTAATACAGCTGCCAATCCTTTAATGCTGGCACCTGTTATAATTAGAGATTTCTTCTTGGGGGTCAACATTTTCAAGTTTAGGAGCTGCACTGTGTTTTTTAACAACAAGAATTCACTCTCACAAACACCATCCCTTACAAACTCAACACCTTTTCTCAACGTCTCATATTGACACTTAGCTCATCAACGTTTTTAACAAACTTACTGTAGCATTCTACCATGCCCAGAAACATTCTGCAACTCCTCTTGTGATGAAGGCAAACTCATGCGCTGGATAGTATCTACCAAATCTGTTTTTGGTATTGTAAAGACGCATGAAACTTCAGGTAAGTTGGGATGAAGTTTATTATGTCCGCGGAACACAGGGAACACAGGTAAGGTGCGGCTTCTCCCCGCGCCTGCAGAAGACCGTTAGCCGCCCTGATGTTTTTCTTGAGAAGATATCTGATGTCGTAAGTTTTACATGCACAATTGGGAATGAAACAGGAACGAAACTCAATGAGGCCCATAAATGATCTTAACTGATCCTTGTTGTTAGGGATGCCGAAATCTTCAATGGCTTTAACCAGGCTGTGTATGGGTTGCCCTCCATCAGAAGATAACATGTAGCCCAAGCAATCCACAGTAGTGCTATTAAGTTTACATTTATCAATACCAAGGGTAACATCTTTGTGTTTTAACAAAGACAACACTTGGAACTACCTATTATTGTGTTGACTTTGATTCTCACCGTAAAATAAAACATCATCTTAAAGGGTCATACCCCAGGCATGCCATTAAACATACTTTTGACCACTCTTTGGAAGACGGCAGACACGGAGGCTAGACTAAAGAGCATGCTTTTAAGTTGAAAAAGGCCTTCAGGAGTGATGAATGCAGTTAGGTGCCTTGATCCAGTGTGTAAATCAGTGTGATGATACGCAGATGACATATCTAACAAACTGAACAACTTGGCTCCTTTGAGAGTGGATGGCATTTGTTTATAGTTGGGAAGGGGATGCTGATCTATCCATATGTTCTTATTCAGATCATGTAAATCTACAAAAATGTGCAGATTACCATTAGCTTTTTTGGCCAGAACCACAGGGGACACCCAATCAGAAGATTCAATAGGTTCAATTACATCGCTTGAGCACAAGCTGTCTAATTCTTTCTTTAAGTCTGATTGCAACACTAGAGGCATCCTCCTGACCTTGTGTACCACCGGTTGAGCCCCATTTGTTAATTTAATCATGTGTTTGGTACCTTTGAAAAGACGCAATTATTTTTTTAAACACTTCTGGATACAACAATTCCCATGAGCCTGCCTGGACTGCTTGTGCTTGTACTTGGAACGAATCTTTCTTCAACATCACTTGTTGAATATTATTAAGATCAAGGATGATACCAAGATTACCTTGGTCTCCCCAGCTGAGGAGACATGCCTCATCCCTTGCTACGTATATGATGCCCATAGATTTGCTGTCCCTGAATTCTAAATCAGCATAGAATTCCCCGACAACATCAATGATTTTCCCACCATAACCAATGGGATATACACAAGACTGATTCAAAGTTTGCTTTTGGAAACATTCTCTCCAGAGTGATTCTTTTATTAGGGTGAAAGGAGACCCAGAATCGGCTAACATTTGGACATTAACAACGTTCACAATATTAGTACATAGCGGTCTCTTCAGTCCTTGAGGATTGACACACCAAATTCCTTTAGAACAATCCATGTCCAAATGGTGAGGATTTCTTCTTCAACCGTGGCAAAGGGCCCTTTCTTGTAGCACTTGGCACATATTTTGTCAATGGCTGGGCACGGTTTGGCATTACCAAGGTGATTGGTACTGCCGCATCTGTTACACACTGGTACTTTCCCTGTTGTAGTATTACTGTTTTTTTAATCTGGCTTTTCCTTTGAGTCATTAGATCTCTTATATCTAGATTTAATTGCACATACGTTCTGATTTTTTCTGTCCGTTCAAGTACCTTCAATCCTTGTAGCAATTTCTAATGCCTTTTGTAGAGTTAGATCAGGTTTAGATAGAAGCACCTCTTGAACTTTCTTGTTGTTGGTCTTTTCTACTAGCTGGTCTTTATGTTATGTTATGTTATGTTACGGGTTTGTTGAGCGCGACAGCTGCCCTAGCAACGGGGCGTCCCGGTGTTAATCATTTCCTCTTCGAATGCTTTGTATTCGCAGGAAGTAGCAAGAATGCGAAAAGCACCAACGTAGGTTGAGGCAGATTCACCTTGCAATTGTCCTCTTTTGTAAAACTTGTGTCTTTCCAAGGTTACATTTTTACAAGCTTTGAAATGATTGTTTAAAGCCTTGATGGCAGTAGCATATTCATCTACTACATTGTCACCTTCACCATTGTCTACGATGACAATATCTTTGGGAATGTATTTTAAAATGTTGCGGCCTACAGTACCTAATCAATGTCTGAGAACAGCATATTTCTTTTTACAAGTCCTTCACTGTCACCTATACCATCACCCACGATGACAATATCTTTGGGAATGTATTTTAAAATGTTGCGGCCTACAGTACCTAATCAATGTCTGAGAACAGCATATTTCTTTTTACAAGTCCTTCACTGTCACCTATACCATCACCCACGATGACAATATCTTTGGGAATGTATTTTAAAATGTTGCGGCCTTCAGTACCCAGGCAATGTCTGAGAACGGTATATTTCTTTTTACAAGTGAAGGACTCTCCATCAAGAGCTTCCAGATATGCTTCAAATCCTTCCTTCCATTTTTCCCAATCTATTTCTGGAGAAGCTGGATTGGGTAGAAAAGGCGCAGGTGGAGTAACGGCCTGAAACATGGAAAAATTGGGTAGAATAATAATATGCGGAAAATTAGTGAATTTGTATGCACATCAAAACAAAAACAACAAAAAAATTGAAAATAAATATATGCAACGCAAAAGAAATACAATTTGAGTATGATGTGACAATTACTGACATGAGCACTTGCAATATTAAAGAAGAAAAGTTTGCCCATCACCAAGATAAACTGTTTAAATTATGAATGGATTAATATGAATGGTGTGCAGATCACCGAGATCAGCACAAATGAAAGGTACATGTTCCAAGTGTGAAAAACGGTGTGCAGATCACCGAGATTGGCACAAATGGAGAGATTGCCAGATTTCAAAATGGCAGAATATTTTTTTTTATAAATCTTTTTATTATTATAACACAAGAGGAGAAATATATATATCAGATGTCATAAACGAATACAACACAGCTGTGGACGGGCAAGTGAAGTGAAGAAATACCGTACAGTCAGAATCAGCAAAGAAATCAATACCAGCGTAAAGCAGAAGCAAAACAATTAGATAGCAATGACCGCAGGCACCCCCCCACAGCGCCCGCCCACCAGGAGTACAGGATATACGAGGCAGACATATGACACCCAGATACGTTTAGGCAAAAATCAGGAGAATATGCCACATCTCTTGTGAAGAAAGGAAAAGGGAAATAGAATGGTCATAGAAAATAACAAAGGAAAAATAAACCCCCCCCCATAACCCCCCACCCTACACCCCTGCAGATGGCTATGACCTAACCCCACTAGCAGCGTGCCTGTCGCCCCCTAAACTACGCCCCAAGGAAGGGAAAAAGTTGGAGGAGGAGAATGTTGCAAAACGATACGAGCTCCCGGACTCCCATCCCCCCGCCAAAAGCAGACACCCCCCACCGTAGTGTTAAGCAAAGTTTAGCAAATCAAAAGACAGTCCGTAGGGGAGCCGCAAATAGAAAAAGGACCACCCCGCCCGACCCCCGGCACCGCAGAGGCAGCAAATCCCTTCCCGAGCATATCAGACTAATAATCAGACAATCAGATTCACATCTGGCCCTCGCGCCCACAGATACCACCCAGCAAAGACAAAAGAAACAGTGCATCAAAGTCCAATCAAGTTCAGCCCAAACCCTCGCGATCCATCACGATGACCCCGTCCAGTACAAATAGGTCGCTGCGTTTCCCCACGCAGGCTCTGTCCAGCCGATCAGCCATCACAACACGATTAATAGAAAATAGTAGAGTGTCAAGATCAATTCGATAGGAGGGAAAACAGGATAGACGCCACAGAGTCCAAAAGTCAAAGCAAATCCACTGCCCTCCAGCGAAAAATCAGCAAAGTGGTTTTGATCACTCACAAAAAGAGGCAAAGGTGTAGTCCGACAGACGTTGGAGAAGTCAAAATGGCTTACGAAGATAGTCACATCCATCTCGGGCGGGGTCGACATAGGGCTAAATAAACGTCCAGTTCTTTCGGGCTCGATAGCCGCCATCTTAGGGTCGCAGTAGATTTCCGTGTCTGTATCCTGCACAGGGTCCTCGGTAACAATCAAGGCGTTCTCCGCGGAAGAAGTATCTCGGCTCTCCAGGAACAAAGGGCCGGAATCCGGTCCCAAGCCTATACGATCAACAATTATGATCATCTCCTGGAAGGTGGCGGTGAATCGTGTGTGGAGCTCCAAAATGGCGGCCATTACAGTGCGTAGCGACGGTGTAGTTTCAGCCCGCTCCATCGCCCCTCAATGAGCGACCGGGCGGGTGTCCGACCCTCGGAGGTCGACTTCTCCGGGGCACAGGGCAGAAGCAATGTAGAAACCACCGTTAACACGTCCAAAGCACGATAGCAGTACCGTCACCGCCCACGAGGAACCGAGCCCAGAAAACCCCGGGAGCCCAACGGGGCCTCCGGGCAGCGGAACCCCGAACAAATAGTCGGTACAATAGGCCACTGTAGTTGCTGGGTAGAGCTGTCACCAAATCACCATCCATAACGGGAGAGGAAAAACGCCACTTCGGGAGACCGGAACCGCCCACGGTCCGCGGCCGATGTTGTTCAACTCCAACCCGGCCGGGTTAAAACTCGAGGCCCCGGCTTCAAATCTGGGGTAGGCCAAGACCGGCACACGACCTATCTTTGTCGTCCGAGCAGCTACAAATTCCGGGATTGCACCTTTCGAGTCAGGCGCAGTTCGCCTGCGCGGGAGTCCGGCGGGAAATCAGGATAGGAGTCAGGATTCATGAGCTTCTGGTGGAGGTCGGCGGAGCCGGGAGCTTATTCGGCCATCTTGGTTACGAGCGTAGCTCCTCCTCTCCAAAATGGCAGAATTGAACTAAAACGATGCCGGCATAGAAATAATGCCTGATTTAAAGATGGCTGCCACATAAAGGGCATATGCGTGATGATGCAATGATGTAGGGAGGCGTGGTGTGCGGGTCACCGTGAACCCCACTGGAAGACGCAGCGGTTCCTTCTCTGGAAGAACATTAAGTGGAGTAACCGGAAAAGTCACTGGAAAAAGAAACCAGTACATTAGAGGCACCTGAAGCAAAACAACTTGGATGCAGCAGGAAAACGAAGAAAGGAACAGCACCTTATGCGACTGCCCAGTTGCCACGCCAAGTCTTTGCACGCATGGAATTCCCGCTGACTGGCCACTCGTTGCCAGTGTAAAGACGCATGAAACTTCAGGTAAGTTTAGATGTAGTTTATTATGTCAGCAGAACACAGGTAACACAGGTAAGGTGCGGCTTCTCCCCACAACCGCAGAAGACCGTTAGCCGCCCTGCTCCCGAATCCAGTTTCCCCAAGATTCTCCTCATTCTCCTGGCACGCGGTAAAATGCCTTGAGAGAATGATAGAGAGCTCAACACAGATGAATCAGTCTTTGGTACCAAATCTGTATTTCCCTGGTTTTATCGTAAGATTACAGCCACTTGGCCTCTCAAAACCTCAAAAACCTCTCTGAGACGAGTATCATGTTCCTCAGTGTCCCTACGAAATAACATAATATCATCCTGATAGACACAAACTCTATTAGCTCCTTTCAAAAGCTTTTCCATGAAATGCTGGAACACTGATGCTGCAGAACCTACCCCGAAAGGAAGCCTAACAAATGTAAATGTTCCAAAATGTGTTGCAAAAGGGGTGTAATCTCTCGAGGATTACTTCAACTCAATCTGATGGTAGGCCGAGGTAAGAGCAGTATTATTAAACTCTTTTGCCCATCCGAACAACAATTACAGTTCCGTAACAACATTGATAACATCACAAGATTCGAGCATCTCATTAAGCTTAAGGTCTCAGCTGTCCCAATTGTAAATAAAGTCAGACCAGTCCCTATGAGTGTGAGAGCTGAACTGAAATCTTTACTTTTCAAATTGTTGCAGAAGGTGTAATTCAGTCTTCAGAACCTTCAGAATGGGTCAGTCCAGTTGTAATAAAAAAAAAAAAGACCGGCGAGATCAGTTTGTGTGTAGACCGTTGCACTTTGAACAGGAGCACCGTCGTCGATTGCCACCTTTTACCTAAGGTGCAAGAACTTTTGGCAAATTTGGGGGGTCAAAGTTGTTTACGTATCCCCAAATACCGCATGCTGCAGAGAGCCAAGATCTCACCACGTTCATCACCCCATTTGAGGCATATACATTTCTGTGGATGGCCTTTGGTTTGACTTTTGCTGCAGGTGTGCTCCAGAAGTTCATGGACACTATATTGATAGGGATCCCTGGGGTTCAGGCGTTCCAGTACGATGTTCTCATCTTTGCTGAGACAGTTCAAGAGCACAATCTAATACTTACGAGGGTGCTGAGTAAGTTTCGAAATGTTGGCTTCAAGACAGCAATCCACCTGATTGTAAAGATGCACTCTATTCATTTTTCAGTCTCTGTGAATATTATTCAGGCATCATTCATGGGTATGCCTTAATAGTACCACCCTTAAGGCTCCTTCTCAATAAAGGACAGAGGTTTGTTTGGTCTAGTGAAGCTGATGAGGCATTCTAGAGAATCAAAGCCCTCCTTACTTCTGCTCCCATTTTCTCAGTGTTTACTGCTGGTGAGCTTTGTTTTGTGATGATTGATGCCAGCCAGCTGGGGTTGGGTGCTATTTTCCCAATGGGAGAACAGGAAAGAGGGTAGATAAGATAATGACTTTATTGCATGATTAATTAAAACCTTCGCAAACAAGTAAAACATTAATTCGCAAGATACAGCTTCACCTTTAAAAGATGCTAAAAGATTACAAATGTGTTGTAATTCAATAAAACAACAAAGGAATAAAAGCTAATGGAAAAGATAGATCTTCATGATTAAAAAGATAGGTCAGCATAAAGCTTGTACTCGTGGATGGATGCACCCCATGAAATGCTGTTGTAGAGAATACAAAGTCGTTGAGCTCGAAGTCAGCCCGTACTGTCTGCTGGCAGATTGTCAACCAAGGAAGTATTCGTAGGTAATAATCAGAGTACTAATAGAGGTAGTCGTTGTACTTGACTCATAGGCCCGCTGGCATAGCAAGAAGACCGATAACTTGTGGGTCTTCCAGACCTAACTTTGCGTTTGCTTCCCTCATAAACCGCACAAGGCTGCAAGACAGGCGGATGTTGCTGCCCTCGAAACAGGCCTTTACCGCCTCCCTACAAGATCGAACCTGACTTGCAATCAGGGGCTGTTTTAAAAACTGTCTCCTTTCCGCTCTCAAACCATTGCAGATGCATAGTAGATGTATTATGTCTTCGTTAAGATCTCCACACAGTCTGCAGCATTAAGAGGAGATTGTACGTTTCCATGGAGGAAGGTGGGGCTTTGCTGATAAGATTCCCAACCTCAGATGAAGGAACCGTTCTTTTGTTGTTCTTGCAAAACCAGCTCCTAAGTAAAGTTGGGGCTTTATTGACATATAGCTCTGAATTATGAACCAGCCGTGGGCCCTCCTGCTAAGGGCAGCTTTATCTTTTGCGAGAGATACAATCTTTACTGATTTGTTTACCAAGACCTTAAAGCCTTTTCTGGGATAAGCGAGAGTCCCATATGTCCTGTAAAGCTAGCAGATTGATTGCTGAATGAAGGTAATTCATCACTGGGCTATCTTTTCTCTTTGAGATTTCCAACCACAGGTGTAAATTCAGTGTGCCCGGCTCGGCCCCCTTTATTTTGAACCAGCATTTGGCGTAGGCCCCTTTCCGTGAGATTTCCTGTTTTAGCAGTCCAAATTCTAATCTTATTTGTGCTGGTGAGGTAAATTGCGGAAGATTGAATATTATTCTTAGGGCCTTACCCCCACATGCATCATTGTGTTTTGTATTCGCAAACGGTGCGAATCGGAGAATTTGGCCGTTTGCGAATGCAAAATGCAATATTGGGATGCATCATGTTGTTTGTGAAAAATCGCTATTTAAGAATTCGCATATCGGTAGCGAATTCTTAAATAAGTCGCAAATTTAAGGAATCGCTGATTTGTTTGAAAAAAATGGCATGCATGAAAAAACGCTATTTGCGAATTTCTGTAAATTCGCAAATAGCATTTCCTAAAATAAGAAGAGCTCAGACTTGGTGTTATTTTTTTCTTAACCAAACGCACATGTGTTTTTCATTGCTCTTGCTATAAAAGCGACACTCTCACCATTCCTTTTTCTTTCACCATGGCTGCAGTGATTGTCTTGGCATGTAGGCGGAGATTGAGAGCTGCTTTGAGGCGCAGAGTAGTGAGTGAAAGGATATTTAGGGTGCGCATTAAATTATTTGGGCAGACTGAGGCAGAAATTTATGACAAATACAGGTTAAATGTAGATTCTATACTGGAATTAATTGCTGATTTGGATCCTATACTACAGAGGCCCACCCTTAGAACACAAGCCATTCCTACTCATGTCCAAGTACTTTGTTGCCTACATCTTCTGGCTTCTGGTTCATTTCAAGGTGTGATTGCCATTGCTGGTGGTGTGTCACAGAGTTCCCTTTCAAGGTTTTTCAGAAATTTTTTAAATGCTATGTTGTTGAGGATCAGGCATTACATAGTTTTTCCAAGTACTCAGCAAGAACTTTTACAGACAAAGTTGGACTTCTATAATATGGCTCATTTCCCTCATGTCATAGGCTGTATAGATGGTACTCATATTCCCATATGCCCACCCTCTCACAATGAGTACATTTTTAGGAATAGGAAATTGTATCATTCATTGAATATTCAAGCCATTTGTAATTCAAAAACCATAATCACAGACCTAGTTGCTAGTTTTCCTGGAAGTGCTCATGACTCCTACATATTTAAACAGAGTGCCATATACACTAAGTTGGAAGCTGGACATTTTGGAGATGGATATTTATTGGGTAAGTTATCATGTTGTGCTGTTCATATTGTTTTCTGCCAAGTAATGTTTTCACGAATTTACATTCCAATGAAATGTTTTATAACTTTTCCATAGGTGACAGTGCTTATGGTGTGAGAACATTTATCCTGACACCTTATCTCAACCCTACAACCCGCAAAGAGCAAAATTATAACCAAGCTCACATCTCTACCAGAAATGTGATTGAGAGGACATTTGGAATAATGAAATCCAGATTCAGAATACTTCATAAAACTGGAGGTGCATTACAATATCGTCCTGATGTCTGTTGCAAAATTGTTGCCACTTGTGCCATGCTCCACAATGTAGCCATGAAAAGAGGACTTGGATTGGAATTTGAAGACAACATCCCAAACAACCACAACCAACCACATCAACCCCAACCTAGAATCAATGGTCCTGATGCTGCAGAGGGAAGGAGAAGGAGAGCAGAGATAACTCAGCATTACTTTTAAATAAAGGTATGACACAGAACAAACATGCTTTTGCTGTAACTTTGAAATTTAATTCAGGTCAAAAGTAATGTAAAGTGAGCAGTTATTCAAACATATCTGCTGTTTTTCAAGAAAAATGTCATTTAAATGTAATCTTCAAAGGTATGGATATTAACATTCATAAACAGTGCAAAGTAAGGTTTCCAAAATATCCCCCTAATTACTCATTTTTTCCTTCCTCTTAACCCCAATGCTTTAACCTGCACAGGGTTTGAAATAAGGGTTTTAAAGGTATCTTTGGCTACATTTCTCACACTTCTCCTTTCTGAAGCACCTTTGCTTTTATTATTTGGATTTTCAGCAGAAGATGCAGTGACTGCAGACTGTGGTTGAGTTATACTTTGCCCTTGATGGTGCTCTGAAATGAGGCCTTGCATTGACTTCATGCTAGAGGACAGCTCTCCATAACATTTCAACATTTCCTTTTGAATGGCAACAGTGCTTTCTATCATTTTTGAGGTGTTATTGCACATTCTGTGCATGGCTCTTGTGCTGGAATGCATATTTACTACTGTTGCTCTTTGTAAAAGTGCACCCTGGTTGCCCTGCATTGCTTGAGATAGTGTCTCTATTGCTGATGTCATGCGTTCCATTTTGTCTGAGGACACATTCACCATGTTGACAAGTGCTGTACTCATAATGTTCATGTCTTTGGCCATATTGGTGATTGTACCCTTGATAACCCTAATATCCTTTCCTTGCAGGCGCTGTACTTTCAATAACTTCCTCTCAATGACACTTCCATTGACAATGTCATCCATTGATTCATGATTTTGAAAAGGACGTCTGCGACGCCGGATGAATTGTCGCAGTCTTTGACGCCTGCCTGGGCCCCTTTGTGCAGGCTCTGCATTCACTGTTGTATTTGGGACTTCATTATTCACATTATCCTCAGCCTCAGATTCTGAGTCTACCAGTTGACGCAGTCTGCGTCTTTGATTTTGTGGTTCCACAGTGGGTGAAGGTGGTGGGTCAAAATTGTTACCAGTATCATTTAATAAGTCTTGTGTAAAGGACTCTGCAAATTGAATGAATTCAGCATCCAAATCTGCATCTGAAAATGAGACAGTGGGAGTAAATTGTTAGAAAATTTATCCCAATGCCTACTCTTTTTTTACATGTTAACATATGACACTCATATATTGAGACATGGCTCACAAATACTCTTTAAAGTGGCTCTACATATTGCCTTAAATAAACCCTGCATTTGTGATTTCAATAAAGAAATAATTTGCAAACTACATGTCCCATGATGCAATTTTTTAATGCTAAATGTATCAAAAATGTCATGCATTTTGAACAAAAAATGTAGTTAACACATTTTTAACATTTCTAAATTAATGACTATTAATGCAGTCAAAAATAGTACCCTGATTTCAGGAAAAATGTACCTTGACTTGGTCCTGGCTGCTCAGAGGTGTCTATGTCAAACACTCCAATCACTGCTTCTGTTGGTAAAGTCCCTTCTACTAGTTCCTCCCAAGGGGTAGTTGGTATGTCTTTTGGAGGTCCCCCACCAGTTTTCCTTGATGATTTAATGCGTGTTGCAATCTTCTCTTTGGCTCTGCTGCGCAAATCATACCATCTCTTCTGGAGATTGTTGATGTCTCTGTGGGCAACACCTACAGCATTGACCTTTGACTGAATTGTAATCCAAATTTTTCTTTTCATAGCCTCAGGTACTTTTAGAGAATTTTTGCCAAAAAGCTGTTCATGCTTAGCTGTCACTTCCTCAATTAAAATCTCCAATTCTTTGTCACTAAATTTAACTTTCCTTTTCCTGGGCTGTTGCTGCTGCTGTTGGGGCTCCAAAACCTCATTGCTTGGCTCCATTATCACAGGAGAAAACAGAAACCTCTCCAGCACCCTCCAAACACTCTTTCCAAACTGCCAAAGTCAAGTTGAATGTAGCCCACAGGTGTCTGTAATTAGCTTCAGAGGCAGGCACACTTCAATCACTTCTGTATTCATCATGTGTGTGTTTTCCTTATTAGCGAATTCGCAAAATGCGATTTCGCTATTAAGGAATCGCATTTTCCTTGCGATTCGGTAAAAATTGCGATTTTTACCGAATCGCTATAAAATTGCGAATAATTTCATGCATCTCATTTTGCGAATTCTTATTTGCGATTCCTTATTTTTCGCAAATAAGAATTCGCAATTTATCACCTTGATGCATGTGGGGGTTAGCAACCACTATGTAAAGGCTGACCTCATCTCTTCCTCTCATTGCTTCACTTCCGTAAGTTATGGAGGGTAGGAGCCGTGCTCGAAGCACTTCTAGCAAAGGGAGAAGGCTAGGGCCGGTTATTTTTGCTTGATGTTTTTTAAAGCGACTGCCAATACAGCCTTTGATCGATGCTTTCTGTTTGGAAAATGAGCCATTTCTCTCAAATATGATTCCCAAGTACTTGTAATTTTCTGTAGGGACCAGCAGCCGATTGTTCATTGACCATTGTGGATAGGTTTTGTTAGGACCTTGGTTTAGTACCATTACTTTAGATTTGTCCAGGTTTATGGTCAGCCTATTTTTTTCAGCAAAGGTACTTGTGATGTTTATCAGATGCTGGAGGCCGATTGGAGTACGGCTGATTAGTAGAATAGAGAATAGCCGTCGCCTTTTTCTTCTCATTCCCTCAGATCCACTGAGTGCAATTATAGCACTATTGAACGGGAAGAGTTGGCTTGTTTATGGGCGATCGAGAAATGTAAAACTTTTCTGTAGGGCACAAGGTTTAAGGTATTGACTGATCACAAGCCATTGATCTACATGCTCTATGGCAATGGGACTGGAAAGGCATCAGCCAGGTTAATAAGATTTTTTTCCAGGCTTCAAGTGTACTCTTTTTGCATCACGTACCTACCAGGAAGCAAGAATGGTAGGTTGACTATCTCTCCAGGATGTCTTTAGAAGCTGATTTAGTTGACAGTAGGGATGATAATGTAGAGTATGTTGTGGCGCTTGTGGGTGATGAAAGTTTCAATCTTGATGGTGCCATTTCCAAAGAAGATTGGTTCCGAGTCTTGAAAAAAGACACTGTTTTGTTGATGGTGTTTAAGTACGTTAAAGAAGGCTGGCCAGAAGAAAGAAGTCTGGAGTCTAGTTTGAAGAACTTTGTCCAGGTTGCCACTGAATTGTCCATCGTGGAAGGATTTCTGAGATCAGACAGGATCTTCTTGTTCCACCTGTAACGTTGAGGAAGTCATTGTTTAACAGTTCTCATGAAGGTCATCTAGGAGTAACGGGCATTGTATGTAGCCTTAAACAATAGTATTGGTGGCCGGAAATGGATGCCCAAGTTAATAAAAGAGTGTGTGATTGTAAAATGTGTTTAGTTTGTGATAAGTGTGGTAAATGAATGATGCAGAGTCCACTTGATAAGTTAAGATCCTTTATTGCAGGTTCCTTCCAGATTAGATAGATAGGTTAAGATTGTAAGGAAAACCCCACCAGGAGCCAGCTGTTAGCAGCTCAGCCTGAGATGACCAACTGCCACAGTAAGTAATAGAAAGGCACAGTGAGCTAGAGGGACACCCAGGCATTCTATGATGTCACAGATAACATAGTACAGTCTATCCAGAGGAGAACAGTGGAGAGGACATTTACTACACATCCTCTTCCCTTATGGAATAAGAACAGAATAAAGAAACAATCGGCAAAATACCTCAAATGCAACATCAGCAGGAAAGTACAAAATTGAGATGAACTAAAAGTAAAAATGTACGACAAAAGATGACGTTAGCATGAGGTAACATTAGCAGAGAAAAGAACAAAGAAACAATATGCCACATCCCTTTCCCTTAACGAAACGGCATGGTTTCGAAAAACTAAGACGAACAGCTAAGTTAGCTGGTGACACTCATAACCTCCCCACACATGGGTACACCACAGGGTAAACACCCTAGAAATAAAAAATGAGTGTAGACTGGGAGAGACACAATAGGGGTAAGACTCACCTAAGATAACCCAAGAGAACAAACCCCTTTAACAAGAATTCACCAAAGAGAACAATTTTTAAAAAAACTACCCCTGGTAAAGATATGATGACACTAAACGTATAATAAATACAGAACTCAAAATCTTACCAAAAAGAAGCCCTGGCCAGTAGCTGCAAGAAGGTAGACTCCGACAAGAACATAGTGTACAAACAAACTTCACCAAAAACAGGGGACAGCGCAAAGTAAGGAGAATGGACTACCCACAAACACTGAACCTCCCCTCAAGAGGGTACACCACAGGACAACAAACCTGGGAATAAAAATGGGCGTTGACTACCCACAAACACACAACCTCCCCTGAAATGGGTACACCACAGGTTAAACAAAATAACCCTGGGACGGAAAATGGGGCATGGACTACCCACAAACTTCCTACCTCCTCTAAAAAGAGTACACTGCAGGACAGAGATCCTGAGAACAAAAATGGGGCATGGACTACCCGCAAATACCCAACCTCCCCTGTAAAGGGTACACCGCAGGATAGGAACAATTACCCTGGGACAACAGATGGGGCATGGACTACCCGTAAACACTCTAAAAGGAGTACACTGCAGGACAGAGATCCTGAGAACAAAATTGGGGCATGGACTACCCGCAAATACCCAACCTCCCCTGAAAAGGGTACACCGCAGGATAGGAACAATTACCCTGGGACAACAGATGGGGCATGGACTACCCGTGAACACTCAACCATAAAGGTTACACTGCAGGAAATTAATCTTGAGAAAAAAAAAACATGGGGCATGGACGACCCTCAAATACTCAACTTCCCCTAAAAAAGGGTACACCGCAAGGTAAGGACAAAAGCCTTGGGAAGAAAATAGACTAGAGGGGATACACACCCTGTGAACTAGTATGGACATTGACTACCCACAGTGACACCACACTCACACTGATAAACAAAACTACACCAAACCCTACATAGGATACACTACGAGGTACATCATAACCCTAGTAAACCGATTTTGACTAAGCTTGACACAGGGCTCCCCCAAAGAAGGGCACACCGTAGAGAAAAAAGATGTAGACCTGATCCCACAAACAAACGATAGGGCAAACACAGAAGAGACCACTGTAGTAGTTTGAATAGACCAACAGGTTAAGGCAACAAAACAACAGATTATGCTAAGACAGAATGCAATCCTCACACACACTAAGAAGCTAAGCACTTCAAAACAAAATATTAAGTAATGCCAGCTCCGGTGAGCGATCTCTCACCTGGGGTATGTGTACACTGCTCCCTGCAGACGCCGTGAGCTCTCTGCAGTCGCCGCTGAGCTCTCTGCAGTCGCCGTGGACCTCCATCAGACAAGAAGAATGTGATCAAGACCAAAAGAAAAGTCCCTTCCACTCGGTTGCTCTAGTCCCGCAATTGACCGTGAAACGAAAATGTTCCAGGTGCTGATCAAAGAATGAGAATGCTTGTGTCTCATCAATGGTCGGCTCGACAGCATGAAGGCATAATGAAATCATCATTATCAGCGTATGCGGGACACTGCCGACACAAATCATGACCTTGACATCGGGAAATTGAAGACTACAGTGTGTGTGTGTTAAGTTGAAGCCACACTGAGAGTACCACATAGAAACTTCGAGCTTCAACTTCAATACGCTGATCTTGAGGAAGATGGCGGCACGTTGTTACGCGACCGCCGGATGGTTCACGGCCAAGGCGTGCTGAACGAAGACAACAGGAAAATTGCAGCATGAGAGAAGGTGTGACGTCACAGAAGATCTTTGCTAACTCCTAGAAGCATTCTAAGCATGTCATCAGAAGGACGGCAGACGGGAAGAAGGGAAAATCGCTGCTGGTCAACCGTCGACCAACGGACATCAGTGTCCAGGACGGTGAGTAAACGAGCTTGGAGAGGCACAGAAAGCTGAGGCCGTCCAGTCTTTACACACTGCCATAATAGTGCAGCGCCCCCTTGAATCCGCTAGCCAAGAACAGCACCGGTCCCTGAATGCGCTGACACATATGTGCGCTGGGAATAAATACAGATCAATATCGTTGATGCTTTCCTCCAAAGTGTAATAATTGCGCTTGTTCGTGAATGTGCTCACCTGGACTGGCACTACGAAGCCAGTGAAGTAGATGTGACGTCTTCCTCAAATTGTAGGGCACAAAAGAGATGCTCAAACGCCCGCTTCTCCAGACAAATAATTTCCTGATGAGAGCAGAAACAGCCACAATAGCAAACGCCAGGTTGTGGCAGATACCAAAAAAAAACACACGCCCAGGGTGCAGACTGTGCACAGAGATATGAGCACATCCAGTAGGTAATCAGTACACAAAACTCATTGGTGCACAAGACTACTTCACACGCAGACTAATAGCAGACATCAAGGTGAAACACACACCCTGGGTGCAGGCTGTCAGGTGGAACAGGACACTGGTGGGGTTAGCAGGGCGTTACCTTTAGTCTGAAAATGAAGTCTCTTTGAATTTCTTGATTTCTTAAGTTGCTTCCTTTAACTTGTATAGTTCCTTAAGTAGTCTTAATCTTTAGATCACGCGTAGGTTCATCCTTTTGAGAATCGTCGCCAAGTTGTGGTAAATGAATGATGCAGTGTCCACTTGATAAGTTAAGATCCTTTATTGCAGGTTCCTTCCAGATTAGATAGATAGGTTAAGATTGTAAGGAAAACCCCACCAGGAGCCAGCTGTTAGCAGCTCAGCCTGAGATGACCAACTGCCACAGTAAGTAATAGAAAGGCGCTGTGAGCTAGAGGGACACACAGGCATTCTATGATGTCACAGATAACATAGTACAGTCTATCCAGAGGAGAACAGTGGGGAGGACATTTACTACAATAAGCATTGGAAAACGTCAGAAACCAAGTTACATACTGTTTCCTTGCCTGATGGTACCTGGGTAAAGGTCTCCCTAGATTATGAAGGGTCCTTTGATCTGCTGCCAAGCTCTAAACGGTACATGATTGTTTTGGTTGACTACTCTTCAAAGTGGTGCTACTTTGATTTTGTTTCCTCTCCAGACACAGGCTTGGTTATTATTTTTTTAGGGAAAAGTTTTAAGAATGAAGTCCCACCTAGGAAATTATTCAGTGACTATGGTACACATTTTAAGTCTCCTTAGATGAGACAATTTGTGGACAACCGCAACAATAAAACCCATGCAGGTTGCTTTGTACTCACCTACATCCAATGGCCTTGTGGAACGTGATAATAGATTTCTTAAAGAAGGGGTGCAAACAGCATTGTCATCTGGGATGTAGGTTGAGAGTTTTCTAAGGGAAAATAGATGGAACAGTTTGGTGACTCCCCACAGTGTCACAAGTGTGTCTCCATTTAAGTTGCTCTGCAGTAGGTCACCAAGATGTACCTTGAACCCTGACTGGGTTCAGGATCTTTTACCGGATCTGATTATTATTTTGACATAAAAGAGAGGGTCCAAAAAAAACAACATGCGGTGGAGAAATATTTTAATAAAAAAATAACACTAACTTCAATGTAGGAGATTGGGTTATTATTTAAAAAACCAATAAGGTTAGGAAAGGGGAGTCTACATTTTCTCTCCTTTCAGGATTTCTAAGGTTTCAAAGGGGACCATATTGGTTTAGGGAAAAGGATGATGGAAAGAAGGAATTTAGTGAAAACATCACCTGAACAAGCCAGAAAGATTCTAAAGGTGAAAGGCAGTAGCAACTTCTTATATACTGAGACGTTTTAAGGCATGGGTAAAGAGGGCCCCAGCCTTTCAGGGGGGGGCTGATAGAGCCAGCTATGTTCTGCAGAGTCTCTTGCCCTAATGACCTTGAATACTTTTTAAACAGATTGTTGTAAAGAGCATTTTCCTATTATTAATTTTTAATGTGTGAGAGTCTATTACAGACATTTTGCAGACAAAGGGCCCGATGTAGGAAGGCAAATACCGGTCAGTAACGGCCGATTTCGGCCGTTACCGACCGGTATTTGAAGATGGAGATGTAGGGTCATGTTAAAATACAGATTAGGTAATTTTACCGATTCTGTAAAATACCGAATCGGTAAAATTACTGATTCTGTATGTTGACATGTAGGTAGCACTGCAATCAGTGCTACAGGGGTCTAAGAATTCGTTATTTACCACCAACTAGAAGTTGGAGGTAAATAATGAAAACCCTTTAAAAAGCATTTTTTTTGCTTTTTAAACAGTGCCATGTTGCAGACATACATGCCCTAAGGGCATGTATGTCTGCAACATGTGCACCCGTGCACAATTGAGGGGTGCAACAGGGTGTCAAAGTGCCACCCTGCCACCCTTCAATGCTTCCCCCAATTACCGAATCGGTATTTACCGATTCGGTAATTGACATTCATTCCTATGGGCCTACAGGCCCATAGGAATGAATGGAAATTACCGAATCGGTAAATACCGATTCGGTAATTACCGAATCATACCGATTCTGTAATGAAATCGGTAAAATTACCTAAATCCCAATTGCCAGTTCTTAAATACCGAATCTGTATGATTCGGTATTTAAGAATCGGTAATCTGGGATTACCTACATCGGGCCCAAAATGTGTTTATGTTTCATGCAACAGCCATATAAAAGGTTTCTTTTAGATCAATACAGGACCTCACAAATGAGAAATGAGAAGGTGTGACAGATTATTTGCAGTAATATTAGTGAGGTGCTGCTGTGTTACCATACAGTAAACACACATCACTATCCCTGAATATCAGATCTACACACATTTAGAATTTGACCAAAAAGGGCATGAAAGAGCTGGAACTGGATCATAAAATCAAACCTGTTCCGAACAGGGGCACCCAAAATACATTTGACCCAGGGCCCCCAACATCCTTAAAACGTCCCTGCTTATATAATGATTGTTCTGCAGATTCATGTTGGTTTTCTGGAGACACTGAGGTGTTTCATTCTGATGTAGTCAATCACTCTAGAAGTGAGTCTGTGACTTCCTGCAGCAGAGAATATATTTCTGTTGATTCGAATTCAAGGGTTAATTCTACTTCTGTTTTTGATTCATCTAGTGTGAACATGACATCATACTGGTATGTGTCCCTCTCTAGCTGTTAGAAGTAGAGCTTCCACAATGTTTCTGTTCCCACACGTTTCAAAGATGTTTACTTGCATTAGTTGCTGTTCTTGTGCATGTTATAGTTATCTATACTATGTCCTCTTAGCTCATCTGTTTTTTTTGGTTTTTATTTTGTTATAAGGGGAAGGGTGCTGTAGTGTGCATTGATGATACTGTTCCATTGCAGTGGAAGAGGTGTGGCGCAGCGGCAGGGTGCCTGACAATAACCACAGGGTTCACGGTTCGATCCCCAATGCCGGCAGGTTAGCCCAGCACCATGTGACTCTGGGCGAAAGCTCACTTACGGCCACATGCATCATTGTAGGATTTTGCGATTCCTAAATTGCGAAAATTAAGGAATCGCAATTTAGGAATTGCAAAATCCTATGCATCAAGAAATCCTAAAAGTTTTTTGGATTTCTTAATTTTCTGTATTTGCGATTCCTTAATTGCGAATCGCAATTAAGGAATGGCATTACATTGATTCCTATGGGCCTAGAGGCCCATAGGAATCAATGCCTTTTTGCAATTTTTATTTTGCGAATCGCAATTTGTTGATGCATTTCAAGGGTGCGGAGGGGGGTCCAAAGGACCCCCCCCCCCTTGCACCCTTGAAATGTTTTTTTAAGCGCAAGTTTCACACACACATGTCCAAAGGACATGTGTGTGTGTAACATGACACTTTCAAAAATGCTTTTTTGAGC
Source organism: Lissotriton helveticus (assembly GCF_964261635.1). Taxonomy (NCBI): domain Eukaryota; kingdom Metazoa; phylum Chordata; class Amphibia; order Caudata; family Salamandridae; genus Lissotriton; species Lissotriton helveticus. The sequence goes on from NC_136065.1 coordinate 1,532,974,800, forward strand.
TTTTTTGAAAGGTTTCGCAAATTAACACGAGGGTCAACCTCGTGTTAATTTGCTCCTCCTATTTGCAAATTCGCATTTTTTTTTTAAAATTCATGCATTGCATTTAAGGAATCGCACAAATGCGATTCCTTAAATGCAATCGCATTTTTAGGAATTGCAAAAAATTGCGGTTCTTGAAAAATTGTTTCATGCATACCAAAAAGTGATTTTGGAATCGCAAACGGCCGAATTTTCCGATTCGCACCGTTTGCGACTCCAAAATCGTTTGATGCATGTGGCCACAAATCTTTCCGATGGCCCCCAGCGCCAGGACTCCCTTGGGTGTCACCCTGTGCTTTACAAATACTGGATTGCATTGTCATGCGTGACTATTGTGCCGGTGCGGCTCGTGCTGTCACGAGTCATAGAACTTGTTTATATTATGTTTGGTCTTCGTTCTGTAGTTCTGGGTTCCTGACCGTTTGGTTCATGGTTAGAATGACAATTCCTTCTGCTGACAAACCAAGCAGCGCTAGAGGTCGCTCGTGGGCGCTCTCCTTATGAGACATCGATGAAGTCTCCTTCGCCCTTTGCTGTCTCTATCGTGTTCATTTTATGACCCTACAACACAGACCCTGTCTTTTTCACAGACATACTGGACTTTCACCTTTAATAATTGCGATACCTGTTGTGTTCTACATATTGCATCTGAGTTACAACTAGAGTAGGGTTGGACAACTTGAACCCAGCTACCACTAGGGGGGTCAGGAACTCTAAGGGAGTCGAGGCTACCTACTCGAGAAACAATATCCAGGGCGTTGGGGTAGTGGAGAGAAGCCACAGCACTTGACACTGACACTCTCAGTAAATACAGTACATCTGTTACAGAAAAACCTTCTAAACACAAATGTATTGAGTTAAACTTATCTAGAAGCAAACTCATCTAGAAAGTTCTTAAATAATAAGGGAACACTGTGTATGAAAGTATTGCAGTTTATGGCAAATCGAAATGAAAGTCAGTAGGAGGAAAGTGTAAAAACTGGTGTGGGAAACGCGCGTATTTAATAAACTTTATAGAGAGAGATATAAAATCGTCATATATATGATGATTTTCAGCAATATTATGCTTATATATATATATATATATTGTATATATGTGTATGTATTTATGTTCCAGTAAACAATGGTGGTTGCCAGCATCCTTCTTAACCATCAGAGGAGCTACTACAATGTTGTGGCCACCATCCGCGCCTTACATAACATCAATGCTTTCCCAATTTTGAGCAAGGAACAGCACTCAATTAGAGGTAACATTTTATTTATATGAGCTCCGACCCGGTGCAAACTTCAACATATTTCGGCTGCTCTGTAGCCTTGGTCACGATGCGTGATTCCATCTTGTGAATGTTTAAATTACCATGTGAGAAAGTACAAATAACAAAAACAGAGGACATACTAACAGAGCAATCTTAGCTAAAGTATAGTCCACATTTGTAAAGCGCACAATCACCCGTAAGGGTCTCTAGGCCCTGGGGGCCGTCGGGAAGATTAAGCGAGCTACTGCCCAGAGTCACATGGTGCTGGGCTAACCTGCCGCCGCAGCCGGGAATCGAACCGTGGTCCCCAGGTTCCAACGTCAGTCGCCCTGGCCGCGGCGCCACACCTCTTTCTGAGAAATTCCCTGTAGAGAGCAGATATTCGTGTAGACCTCATTCCTGTAGTGGGCCTCCTCAGTACATACTCTGTGAATAAAACGAGTAGCTGCCCATGATGGATGAGGGCACGGGGATGCTGAGCCGGCACTTGGCAATGCCACTCTCAGAAACCCAAATCCAGTGATTTATCCGCTGGTCTCCTCTACAGCTTGGGCCTGGTGACTGCGCCACGTGCATAGCATTCTTGCTGGGCCGCTCCATGCTGGATGTCTGCCACTGTGTTGTTGTTCCATTCACATTCCTCAGAGGAACTAATGCACCCCAGCAACTAAGAGAGATGCAATCATACAAAGGTCTAATGTGAAAGGCCCTGGAGACAAAAGCGGGGTCTTGTGTTTTTCCCATTAACAAAGAATTCGGCAAGGATGCTGTGGAACTGGAATGTCAATGTTCATGAAACTCCAATTCGAACCAGAATGTATAAACCCAGGAAGGGATTATATTGAAGTGAAAAATAGAAAGAACATGTTTGCTTAAGACGCCATGTTGTATACCCTAGTGCACTATGGGTAATAATAATAAGATCTTGGCTAGAGTGCTGGAGCCCGCAGGGAGTTTTATGATGAGTGTGAGTGCTTCACTTGCTGCCATCGACATTTATTGCCTGGTAAATTCTTAAGCATTGCTTCATTCATACGATGAAAAGGCCAGAGCTCTTTTTTGCAGGTGTCCAGTTCTGCAAAGCTTTGTCCTTCCCACGTGTAAGTTTGCCCTGCTTGTTGATTTTGATACTTCCGACCCCACAGTGCCGGCTGAATAGTGCCGGTTGGTGAAGACCAATAGTTCTCCCCATTTCATCCTAATGGAGTACGCTCCCGGGCAGGCCTAGAGGTGACCAACTTTTTTTGTCAATTTATAGAGTGTGGATGATTTCTCTTTACTGTACCCCAATGGTTGGAGACTACCAAGCACCCCATTAAACGTCATGTACTCAAGAGAACACCTTTCACCACAGTGTGTGAGGTGACATTATGCATTGAATGGCCGAGTTCTCAGTTACTGAGATGTCTGGTGCAGCGTGCAGCAGCAGCCCCTGGCTGAAAGGCCACCTGTAAACCAGATAGTTTTTCCCTGTGAAGCCCAAGGCACCATCCTCTATCCCAAATTATGACTTTGGGGCCTACTGTCAAAACTAAGAAAGAAACTCCTGTTCTGGTTGGAGGTGGCTACCCCCAAAACGTAATCCACACTGGACATCTAGGCCCCTTAAGACAAAGTGCTACAACTTGAAAGACATATGGCTGGCTAGTGCTTCCTGGACATTGGGGCTGTATTTCCCTGCTCCCCTCCATATACCTGAGATGGGACCAAACTGAAAATATTCCTATTGTCTGACCTTTTGCCTGACCACTTTCTGGTGAACTTGTCTGTGGGTCCCACAGCAAGTAAGTATTTATTTGTTGATTAATTAAAATCATTACAAACAATAATAGATAAAAGCAACCTACATAAACAAACATATACTATGCACAAAGTTATAATCATATTAAAATGATCATCTAAAATTGCATTAATACAGTCAATTCCATAATAATGTTTAAACGTTTACACACTGTTTAAAATACAGGTATTAACTAGAGTACAATATATTAGCAGCATTCACTGTTATAGCAGCATTTAACTTAAAGTGACAGTGTTGGCAGTAGGAAATACTAGTATAATACATTTTTTGCTGTTTTCCATTTACTAGCTATAGTAAAGTGCAATGTGCATAACTATAGTAGATTATTTTAATAGACCCTTGAACCGGCATACATTTTGAGTTAAACAATTCCTAAAATAAGTTTCTTTTTTTACTTTGGATCACGATAAACAGTTATTTACTTGTTCTTCGTCTTTGAGTTTATTCTCAACAATAATAATGAACTTAACAAAGTGGTAAGTAAGTTTTATATTGGCCCCACTCAAACAGGTAATAATTGCTTGCCTGCATGTTCTAATTCCTATTTCATTAAAAATTGGTTTTAGGATCAACTTCCGAGCCTCTGCCAAAGCTGGACATAAGGTTACGATGTGTGTTAGTGTTTCCTCCCTTTGACTACAAAGCCTGCAAATGCTCAATGCCCATTGATTTTCCCATTTTGGTATACCATCCTTTGTCGGATATCTTCCCAGCCTTAAATACATAAATTTATTCTTAAGCCTAGGTTTTAAATGATACGACAAGTAAGATTGAGGTGACAGCCTACCGAAAGAGTTAGCAACTGTCCAGAAATGACTTCTTTTCCTTAATTCCTCCTTGTCCGCTATAGTCGTTAATAATGCGGCCATTTGATTCATTTCTTTTTTAAAAACTATCCTGCTCCTCAATTCATCAGACAAATTAGAGCAGTCAAAATTACTTATGCATTCATTAAAATACAGCTGCCAATTTTTTGAATATTGCCCTTCTGAGATTTCAAGCCAGCATAACTTTGCCAGTGAACCTTCCTCTGAACGGACTAATGTTAAAAGAGACTTCAAGAATGTAGATTGACGCGCCAGAGATTGGTTTTTCAAACCAAAATTCCAGTCTTATGTTTGCTCAACTAATATATTTGGGGATTTTAAAAACAGTTTTATATATTCTAATCTCTATATCGTCGAGCACTTTCACGTCTTTGCCCCTAAAGATGAATGAGCAATATTCCAAAGATGGCATTAATTTTGCTCGCATCACCTTTATCAGATGGTCGTAATTGGGGCATAATAGTTTCTCTTAATTTTCTAAAAGCAAATGCAAGTGAGCAACCCCTGGCTTCAAGATTCTTAAAATGCTGTCTAAAAATCAAACCATCGTAAAACGTGATTCCAAGGTATTTGTATAATTTCACATTTTCAATTACCATACCATTAATATTCCACTCTTTAATCCTAGGCTTCCCTTTTCCCATAGTCATTATCTTTGTCTTTTTTATATTAATTGTCAGACCGTTTTGTGTAACATAACCATTAAAAGAGTTAATTAACCTTTTTAATCCTATTTCTGTTTGGCTCATTAAAATCGTGTCATCTGCATATTGCATATATTTAATTTCCTGACCATGAATAAACGGCGAATGCGAATTTATATTTTTAAAATGGGCTCGTAAATCAGCCATGAAAAGATTAAAAAGGCAAGGAGCCAAAACACACCCCTGTTTTAGTCCCACATTTGTAGCTAAACGTTGGGTCATGTGTTTACCATCGCCTATTTTGATTTGCACCCAGGTGTTGGAGTATAACAGTATAATCATTTTTAATAGAGACTCTTGTATACCCCAATTCTGTAGCTTCCTCCAAAGACTATTTTGTGGTACAGAATCGAAAGCGGCTTTTAAATCAATGAAACAAACATATAATCTTTGCTTCCTACTTTTGGCTCTCTCACCTAATATCGTTAATAAAATCAAATTTGTATGGGTTGATTCGCCCCTTCTAAACCCAGTTTGAAATTTAGGAATCAGCTCCTCCTGTGAGGCCCAAGTCTCTAACTCATCCAGCAAGCAACTAGCAAATATTTTTGCCTCTACGTCAGTGAGTGTAATTAAACGGTAATTAGCCGGATTATCCTGCGGGCCACATTTGTAAATCGGCTGTATAATACTCCCATGCCAGGATAACGGAAGAAGACCTGATTTAAGAATTTCATTAAATAAAAGCAATAATAACTCCGGCCAATTACTCACTTCAGCCTTAAATATTGCATTCGGGATACCATTTGGACCCGGTGCTCCGTTGGATTTGATCCTTTTTATCGCCTTTTTTACTTTGTTGAGCGACCAGGGTTTCATATCCACTCTACAATGAGGAGGAGAGGTGCCGCCCCCACTCCCTCTATCTTTTACTTTATGCATGTCAACTAATCTATTATTACTATATTTATCATTTTCTGAATATTCTGTATCAATTTTTTCATTAAAAAAACTCACCCAACTCACTTCATCAACATTAGCACTGCTACCTCTATTATTACCATTCTCAATATCATTAATGATACTCCATAATAACCGAAGGTCTTTGGATTTACATGCATGATGGACTTTTGCCCAAGTTGATTCATAATAGGCTTGTTTTGCTATCCATATTTCCTTCTTGTATCTCTGTTTTAACTCTCTAATTTTACATGATATATTGAGACGCGGTAGCCTGTTATTATTCCTGTGAAGTAATCCAATTTCTTTATTAAGTTTTCTTTTTTGATAAACTAAGTGGAAAGAATACCATCCTGGTCGCCTGGGATTTAGTGTTACACCCTTACAGGGCTCGTCTCTAGCAAATTTAGCTACTAATTTATCACACAAATGGGACCAAAGCTCAACCATAGACTGCCCTTCAGCGTAAGCAGAGTGCGTATCCTGAATTAAACAGCCAAGAACGCCCAAGATTTTATCCTCAGTTTTTCCATTCCAAATTAACCTTTTAAGATTAAAGGCTGTTGGAGCTTTTACCATAGTCCTAGTTTCTGGCAGATACTCCGGATCAATGTCAAGGAGAATGACTTGTGGATTGTGATCGCTTTCGATCCTTGGGACAATCTCGTCATTTTTTACTAAATTATATAATTTCTCAGACAGTATAGTATAGTCTATTACAGAGGAACATTCAGCTTTGTTAAATGTAGGAATATTATCAGAATCATGCAAAATCTTTAGGTTGTATTTTTTGAACTCATATTCCGTCCATTGAGCTAACCGTTTTAAGTCAAGAGTCTGCCCATTAAAAGGATCAAAGTGCATATTAAAATCACCTGAAATAATAAATACTGAATCCAAATGCTCATAATATAAAGTTTTTACCATTTCCCAAAGCAGGATTATTTGAGAAGATCTAACTTTCTTTTTACAACTTAAATACACATTTAATAAGATAATTGAGTGATTGGCTATTAATTTAACACACTGGAGCCATTTTACATGGAGGTCAATTTCAAAGTGAGATGCTTTAAGATTTGCAGAAATATATATAGAAAGACCACCACGTGGGCGACCTGAGTTGGCTTCATGTGTTGCATTATTACAGTATTCAATATAGCCAATAAGGGGTTCATTAGACGTCGACCAGGTTTCCTGCAACATTATTATACTGGAAGCTTTCAGGAAATCCATTACCCCTTGGTCTTCAATTAACGATTTTAAGCCATTGGTGTTCCAGGAACAAAGAGTCAGAGGATTTGAACTACATCAATCCTTCTTTTCAAGATTTTGCTTAATTAATATTCCTGGGAGCCAACTCCAATCGTCTTGTAACTCTGGGACTTTCTTCAATGCTTCACAGGTTCGCAAACCGGATTGGCTACTCCTTATCTTAATGCCGTATGCTATGTTTAATTCCTTAGATGCGCCTGATGCATTTTTTAAAACTCTAACCTGTTCTATTCTGGCTGTTTTTTTATCATCACGTTTTTGACTAGCCATACATATTTTATTCTCATCACTTTTTTGCTGCATTATATCAAGGGGCTCTTTTGGAATCAACACCATTGGATAACAAGATTCTTGTGGTCTCCAAACTTTAATACCCCAATTCTCAAATACACTAACATTCGCCATTATTTTGTCTGCAATGTCCCTGTTTAGCCAAGTTGTAATTGTTATCTCCTTTTCGGAGTGTGCATCTTCTTCCTTAAATTCCACTGAATCCAGATCCGTAGTTACCACATCTTTAAGATCTGTAATAACACGTAGTAATTTCAAAGTATTACCACGGTTTAAAATATCGTGCGGGCCTCTAGATATATATTGGGGGCTGAAGGCTACTTTCCTTGTTTCGGGTGACAGGTTTAAATACTCGGTATTCTCTTTCTCCATAATAACAGAGGGGCATATATTTTCCATAACTGGCGACCCATCTCTTTCCGTCGGCAAATTACCTTCTTCGAGCCACCCCGAGACGCACCCACGGACCCTTCACCTGCTGCACCTGCAAGTTCACCTGCCTCCGAACCTGCCCCGCACCCACCAAGACAAGCACCAGCAGCAACCACCTCAAGTGCATCCTGCTCAACACCCGCTCCGTCCACAGACACGCCGTGGAACTCTGGAACCTCCTCGACGCTACATCACCGGACGTCGCCTTCCTCACGGAAACCTGGATGAACGCCTCCTCAGCCCCCGACATCGCCATCGCCATCCCGGACGGGTACAAGATCATCAGGAGGGACCGCATCAACCAGACCGGAGGAGGCATCGCCATCGTCCACAAGAACACCATCCGCATCACGACCGACGCCAACGACTCCTTCGCCGCAGCCGAACATCTCCACTTCCAGATTCACACCGACCCAAAGACGACCCTCAGAGGCACCCTCGTCTACAGACCCCCGGGACCACGCACACAATTCAGCGAAGACATCACAGACTTCATCAGTCCACACGCCCTCCCCTCCGCTGACTACATCCTCCTAGGGGACCTCAACTTCCACCTGGAGAACAACAAGGACCGCAACACCACCGCCCTGCTGGAAAACCTCGCCAACCTCGGACTCAAGCAACTGGTCAACACCACTACGCCGGCCACACGCTTGATCCCGTCTTCTCTTCCAGCAAGTACATCACCTTCAGCCACGCCACCGGACTCCACTGGACCGACCACAGCTGCGTCCACTTCAGCTTCAAAAGAACCACGACCCACCACCAGCCGCAACAGGTACCTCACAGGAATTGGAGCAAGATCACCGCGGACTAGCTCACCACCTCCCTCAGCCAGAGCCCACCCGCCAACACAACGGACCCCAACGAAGCAGCCCGCAACTTTACACAGTGGCTGACCGCCTGCGCCGACGACCTCGCACCACTGAAGAACCCTCCCAGCAGACCCAGAAGCAAGAAGGCCTCCTGGTTCACCGACGAACTCAAGGACTCCAAGAAGACCTGCCGCACCCTCGAGAAAGCCTGGCTCCTCGACCGAACCACCGACAACATGACCGCCCTCAAATACGCTACCCGCAAGCACCACTAGCTCATCCGCACCACCAAGAAGAAATCCCTGAAGGAACGACTGGACAACAACGCCCACGACAGCAAGAAACTCTTCACCATCGTCAAGGAGTTCTCCAACCCCAGCACCGGCACCAACGACATCACTCCGTCACAAGACCTCTGCGACTCCCTCGCCTCGTTCTTCCACCGCAAGATCGCCGACATCCACAACAGCTTCGGCACACCACCCACGCACCCAACCGTCGAACCAACGCCCCCCACTGCCACCCTTCGTACCTGGACCACGATGACCACCGAAGACACAACCCGCACAATGAACACCATCCACTCCGGATCACCGACGGACCCCTGCCCACACCACGTCTTCAACAAGGCCGACTCCACCATCGCACCCCAACTTCGGAACATCATCAAAACCTCCTTCAACACCGCCACCTTCCCGGAGAGCTGGAAGCACGCCGAGCTCAGCGCCCTCCTGAAGAAACCTACAGCGGACCCCACCGACCTCAAAAAGTTCCGCCCCATCTCGCTCCTCCCTTTTCCTGCTAAAGTCATCGAGAAGATCGTCAACAGACAGCTGACTGCCTTCCTCGAGACAAACGGATCCCTCGACCCCTCGCAGTCCGGCTTCAGAGCCAACCACAGCACCGAGACCGCCCTCATCGCAGCCACCGACGACATCCGGACCCTGCTCGACAAGGGGGAAACAGTGGCCCTCATCCTCCTGGACCTCTCCGCTGCGTTCGACACTGTCTGCCACCGCACCCTAGTCCAGCGCCTCAGCAACATCGGTATCCAAGAGAAGGCACTGGAGTGGATCATCTCGTTCCTCGCCGGAAGAACACAAAGAGTCCGCCTCCCCCCGTTTCACTCCGAGGCCACCGAAGTCATCTGCGGCGTCCCGCAAGGATCTTCACTCAGCCCCACCCTCTTCAAAGTCTACATGAGACCTCTTGCAGCCATCGCACGCCAGCACAACCTCAACATCATCTCTTACGCCGACGACACCCAGCTGATCCTCTCCCTCACCAGAGACCCCTACGCCGCCAAAACAAGCCTACACGAAGGGATGAAAGACGTCGCCGAGTGGATGAAGGACAGCTGCCTTAAACTGAACTCAGACAAGACGGAAGTCCTCATCCTGGGATCTTCGCCCTCCGCCTGGGACGACTCCTGGTGGCCCCCAGCCCTGGGCACCGCACCCAAGCCAACCGACCACGCACGCAACCTGGGCTTCATCCTGGACTCCTCCCTCTCGATGACCAGACAAGTCAACGCCGTCTCCTCATCGTGCTTCAACACCCTACGTATGCTTCGCAAGATCTTCCGCTGGATCCCGACCGAGAACAGGAAGACTGTCACCCAGGCACTCGTCACCAGCCGACTGGACTACGGAAACGCCCTCTACGCCGGAACCACAGCCAAGCTACAGAAAAGACTCCAGCGCATCCAGAACGCCTCCGCCCGACTCATCCTGGATGTCCCCCGACGCAGCCACATCTCCAGCCACCTGAGGAACCTGCACTGGCTCCCCGTCGACAAGAGGATCACGTTCCTGCTCCTCACCCACGCACACAAGTCTCTCCACGACCTGGGCCCCAAGTACCTCAACGACCGCCTGACCTTCTACACACCCACCCGCCAGCTACGGTCCACCAGCCTCGCCCTCGCAGCTGTACCACGCATTCGAAGAGCCACCGCCGGAGGAAGATCCTTCTCTTACCTGGCTGCCAAGACATGGAACTCCCTCCCCATCCACCTTCGGCTGACCCAGGACCATCTCGCCTTCAGGAAACAACTCAAGACCTGGCTGTTCGAGCAGTAGCATACCCCTTCCCCCAAGCGCCTTGAGACCCTCCCGGGTGAGTAGTGCGCTATACAAATGGTATGATTGATTGATTGATTGATTGACTTCCTTGATTAATCGCTCTTGTGTCCCTAAATGGGCCCCTTGAATAGTTCTATTATCACATTGCTGGACAGTGTGATTTGCTAGTATCTGATTAACAATGTTGTTTTGAGCTCCTTGGTTGACCACTAGTTCATTACTTGATTTACGACTTAATTCAATCCCTAGATCATTACTCAGGCTTGTTAAATGACTGTTAGACTTAGCTGGATTCTTAATTTGCCCAGATTGCAAATTATGGACTTCTGCCCTTACACTTATCATTTTTTCGGATACTTTTTCCTTTATTATTATTGGTGCATCCCCTATGGGGACTGAACCGGATGTCCCCTCTACCTCCCCTGGTTTTTTTGTACAACACTCCAATAATTGGTTTACGTTTACAATTAGTCCTGATTTTTTATTGGGGCCAAAGATCGGAAAGTATGAATTTATTTCAGATCCCTTTACTTTCAATGAGTTAGGATCTACACTCACTTTTTTACTAAGCGTTTGTAGTTCAGATGATTTTTTATTGTGAGTTTTCCTTAGCCTTTTCCTAGCCCTTTTTGACAGATTTGTCAGTTTTGGTGGGACCCTTGTTTCTTTGCTTTGTTTCGAACATGCTTTTTCCAGATTACTTGAGTCATTGATTCCACCAGAGACATCACAGCTCGCCCCTTCTATTGACAAGCTGTCTTCTAAAGAAACTAAATGATGGACTTCAGTGTGAGCTTGTGTATTGCTAACATCTTTTACAGATTGAGGTGTAACATCATCACTCAGTTTGCCTAGAATATTAGAAGTTCTGCAAAGCTTTGTCCTTCCCACATGAAAGTTTGCCCTGCTTGTTGATTTTGATACTTCCGACCCCACAGTGCCGGCTGAATAGTGCCGGTTGGTGAAGACCAATAGTTCTCCCCTTTTCATCCTAATGGAGTACGCTCCCGGGCAGGCCTAGAGGTGACCAACTGTTTTTGTCAATTTATAGAGTGTGGATGATTTCTCTTTACTGTGCCCCAATGGTTGGAGACTACCAAGCACCCCATTAAACGTCATGTACTCAAGAGAACACCTTTCACCACAGTGTGTGAGGTAACATTATGCATTGAATGGCCGAGTTCTCAGTTACTGAGATGTCTGGTGCAGCGTGCAGCAGCAGCCCCTGGCTGAAAGGCCACCTGTAAACCAGATAGTTTTTCCCTGTGAAGCCCAAGGCACCATCCTCTATCCCAAATTATGACTTTGGGGCCTACTGTCAAAACTAAGAAAGAAACTCCTGTTCTGGTTGGAGGTGGCTACCCCCAAAACGTAATCCACACTGGACATCTAGGCCCCTTAAGACAAAGTGCTACAACTTGAAAGACATATGGCTGGCTAGTGCTTCCTGGACATTGGGGCTGTATTTCCCTGCTCCCCTCCATATACCTGAGATGGGACCAAACTGAAAATATTCCTATTGTCTGACCTTTTGCCTGACCACTTTCTGGTGAACTTGTCTGTGGGTCCCACAGCAGTGACCAACCACACCAGAAACCCCAGGGCACAGAACAATCATGATCGCAATCAGCCAGTTCCAAACGGAAGTTGACCCAGTTTCCAAAACCCGCAATGCAGTATCCGGAGTGCATTAGAAAAAAATGAGCAGGTCCACTCAGTTTCCTAATATCTTGCCCTGCTGTCTACCTGATAGCCCCAATAAACAAGTGAGGAAAGTGGTAATCACACTGTGACTACCAAATACCAACTGTACTATTCAGGCTTGGTAGAATCACAGCTTATTGAACTATAAAGGCCTTTGGGCCCAAATTCCCACAGCATTAGCAACATCACCTGTACTGCCTGGAACCTGCCTCCAGACTGTGAATAACTTTAGTGCTAAACCTGTCTGGCCCTCAGAGAAGCATTGTTCAACAGCCAGAAGGGCTATGGAATAACACAGGGTACTGATGTCCGAAGTGCTGAGCACTTCATGGAAACCTTCATTTATATTACATTTTAAGCTAGTACTTAGTGGCCTATCTCTGTAGCAGCATGCGCCATAGATTTCACGGTGGCTATATATCATTATAACTGTTCATTCAAAGGAGTGACTCTGAGTGACTCATAAGTGACCCTGTATCAGAAGGCAACCTTCACGCCACCGCCTCTGAGGAGGCCATGACTGCTCGCCACAGCTGCCAGCATAGGATGAAGGAACACGAGGGAATGCTGGGTAATCAGTATCAGGCCCGGTTCTAGAGGGGGTGGCGCACACCCAAGCGTGACCTTTGGCCCTCCCAGTCATGGCAGAAGAGGCCACGGAGGACGCACTGGTTAAGGGCTTCCTTCATTTCGACGACCACACATTACGATGTGTTTTTTCACTTTGTTCACTTTAATTATGTCAGGCGTCAATAAAGAACCTCTAGAACACATTTTAAAGTGCATTAAAAAAAATTACCGTTTAAGTAGACAATCATAAGCATACATGCTAACATTTTAGAAGGAGAAAGTAGAAGATAAAAAAAATGAAAATAATAATCCGGAGAACGTAGTTACGCCATTGACTTCTATTGAAGCAGAGGTCTTTTCAGATGGGAGATAGCCAAAATAAAGCCATATTTAGCATCAAAAATAGGCAGTGATCCACCTGAATTGGGCCTACTGGCATGGCTGCATTGGAGGAAAAAATACCGACTTTAGGTGATTTCCCCTATTTCTGCACTGGCTCAGATATTAAAATACTGATTATGATATGATGGTAAAAAAAAACAAGCATTGGCATAGCCAATAGGTCTCGCTTGTGGGACCTTATAAGTATTTTGTTTTGCAGCACAATATCCTTGTAACTAAATACTTATAAGGTCCCACAAGCGAGACCTATTGGCTATGCCAATGCTTGTTACTCCAGTTAGTGTAAATAAATACTGGCCTGTTTATTGCACATCTTCCTGAATGGTATTACTTGGTGAAGTGAACAGCAGCCCAGTGCAGTGGTTCTGCTGGGGGCTGCAAGCAAAGGTCAGGAGAGCTGCATAGGGCTCTTGTGCCGTACTTTGAGTAGGACTGTGTGAGACCATTTGCTGCTTTGCTGCCATTTTGGAATTGTAAAAAGATAATTGCTGCTGAGATGTGCAGCGCCTAGAAACGGCATAAACGGGGCATGAAGTGCTACATATGAAATGCATTATGAAACTGGCAACGTCCTATCATGAACTGGCAAAAATCCAGGACGCCCAGTCACCCGCTGGAACTGATTTTCGGTATACTGCAGAGCATTACTAAATGAATACATTGAATAAATGTGTATTCTCCGCGCCATGCGGTGTGGTTTGAAAAGCGTGCGGTGCAGCCTGCAGCGTCTTGGGCGCAGGGGTGAGCTCCGTCTAATATGTGTGCTTACATCTGAAGAGCCGTGGCTGGCACCAAGACTTGGAGGAAGATCTGAGACTCCAGCCCGCCCGCCCGACCTCAAGTGTGATGAGAAAGGGCCGTGTACGGGACTCGACGGGCCTGAAGGCAAAAGCCACACTTCCAAGAATAGTCAAGAAGAGCAGGAAAAGGAAGCCCTTCATGACGAGTTTTCGAAGCATTTGAAAAGCTTTCTTTCGTATAGATAAGTCAGTGTGAGCACACTTAAGTTAAAAACAGAAAAGAAAAGTCAAACACAACGCTTATTTCAACAATTACATGAAATAAAAACATTTTAAACACGCACAAACTCTACATTATCACTAGAAAACAAAGCTTTGTTAAAACATTTCGGGAAGCGTGTGTGACAATGGAAAAAACATGAGATAACCGGCCCCACAGCAGACATGTGTTAGCTCTTGTTAGAGAATAGAAGTCTGGGCAAGGGAAAGTAGCCGTGTTTATTGGAAGTGCAGCAAAGTGGATTCCTGTCGGATGAGGTAACCCCGCTGCCATGTTCACAAGTCATGTTCTGCGGAGCCTTTGTTTGGTTTCAGTTAGATTGAAGGAAAAGAAGAGTGATGCGTGAATGGGCCGTGACTGGCTCTCTAAACCTAGCTTTACACAAAATATGCGTGGCTGAAGGGTACTGTAGACTAAAGGCAGGCCAGGATCGTGTCAGATGGCTCGTCGTGAGCGAGATGTATTAGTCATTCTGATGGGGGGGAGGTGTGGGAGGAGTGCTGCTACGGCAACTGCTACGGGCTGGGGAGGGGGAGGAGAAATGAAAGGAAAGGCTGTGTTTGCGGGGAGAGAGAGGGGAGGTGCTGGTGTGGGAGGGGGGAGGTGCTGGTGTGGGAGGAGTGCTGCTACGGCAAGGCTGTGTTTGCGGGGAGAGAGAGGGGAGGTGCTGGTGTGGGAGGGGGGAGTTGCTGGTGTGGGAGGAGTGCTGCTAGGGGAGGAGAAGCCCTGGTGAATGCTCGTGCATGTTCACGTGAACTGCAAGAAAACGCCGGGCTGAAAGCCCTTAGTTTGAAGAGGATTTTGCCGACATGAATTCTCGCTCCGCTCGATGCGCATGCGCGCATCGATAGGTCGCGAGACCTAAAAACGGCCCGGTGGCAACCCCAGCCCGTGTCCGAGTCAAGCTTCATTTGGGCAGTGTGGGTTGGAGAACTGGGGCAGGGGTTTACCTTCCAACGATGCTGTGCATCAGGGCCCATGGCAGAGTGCCGCCTTCTGCAGACCAAGTTTTGCCTGTTTCTGTGTTGGGGTTTCTAAAAGTGTTTATGTATTTTACTCTGTGTACGTAGCACAATAATATTCAGTATGGTAGGGCATACATTATATTACTCAGTGTCAGTACATATCTCATTGGATGAACAGTAATGAATGAAGGAACCAATCTTAGAATTGGGGCCGGATTTAGAGTTCAACGGACGGGTTACTTCATCACAACTGTGACCGCTATCCCTCCCGGTGTAGTACAAGTGCCATTAGATATAATACACTTGTAATATGGCAGATGGGATATTTGTCACTCTTATGAAGAAGGAACCAGTCCACTGAACTCTAAATGAGGCTCTTAATGTGGAGTCACAATGCTTACTTGAGTATGTGTGCCAGCCTGTTCTCTGCCAAATGCATTTGTAAAGTAAATAAGCATGTTATCTCATGTAAGATATTGTGTCGGAGTGAATTTATTTTCACCAGTAGGGAATGGTGACCAATATGAGCATTTCATATTCCAATATCTTGTTCCAGTACAATCCCAAGTTACAGTCAGGGCCACTGTAATTATTCAATTTTGCGGCTGTGGGATTTTCCACATAATTATGGATTCATCCCATTATCTGCTGCATAATCTGCAGATTTAAAAAAAGAGGTTCTAGCTCAAACGGATCAAAGGTTACTAAAATGCTCCATCGCATGTTGCCAAGGCCCTTTGCACAGGTTGACTGATCATCTTTATGTTGCATATTGCTCTACTTGGGTGTTAAACTTGTACTAATGAGTTGTAACCTATTCCAAGACAGTGTTAGCAAGTGTAAAATAAAAGACAAAATACTGAAGTAATACTATCAATACAAATGCCGTATTACACGCCATAAATTGTCTTTTCCTACCTCATAATTTAACCTAAAGCCAAAAGTCAACCTTGCCATATAAATGTGTCTTCCCTTGCTGCATAATTTCAGTGGCCCTGTTTGTATTGATCTTACTTTTTGTCTAATCACATCTACTCATGATTGGACTGATCATAATTTAGTTCAATAAAGGGCTACCTCGGGTTATGCAGACAAATGTTGGATGGAATCCAACTGCAAAAGCTGAACACCGATAAGACTGAAGTTGTGTTCTTTGGGGAGAGCTCCTCTCCGTATGACTCTAACTGGTGGGTTACCAAGCTAGGACCTACTCCCAAGAACCTCGGGATCATCATCAACTGCAAACTTGACAGCATAGCCCAAGTCAAGGCCATCATTGCCTGAGGCTTCCACACCCTGAGGATGCGGAGGAAGATTTTTGAATGGCTCCCAGTCAACACCCAGAAAATCATCACCCATACTCTCACCCAGTGGCGGCTCACCGAGGGAGTGCTGCGGGGTGGTGAGGCGGGGGAGGGTCAGAGTGGGGGGGGGGGGTAATGGACTCCAACTTATGGCGGAATGGAGTTAAGTAAGTAAATAAATAAAGCAAATTGCATTGCGCGCGTTGCATCGTGAAATCGGCAATGCAGCACACGCAAGTGAATTGTTATATTTATTTACTTTCTTAACTTCATTCCGCCGTAAGTCGGAGTCCACTACCGCCCTGCCCCTGCCACTCCCCAGCCAGCCCCACCGCCCCGCAGCACTCCCTCGGCGAGCCGCCACTGCTCTCACCACCAGCAAACTAGACTACAAGCATACTCTCTATGCTGGGATCAACAAGCATCTCATCAGGAGGCTGCAGAACATACAGATCTCAGTGGCCAGATTCACTCTCAACCTCAAAGAAATAAGTGTTGGGCAAATCACAATGAATAAATAGCCAGTCTTCCAAGTTTGAAAATGTCACGGCTTGGATGAGGTAACAGGGACCGCCTTAAGCTTGCACTACTGTTGCAATCTGCTTGGTATACAGGTGCCTGTGTTGAAGTCTGGCCTGTAGGAAATTATGAGGGTTGAGCCTAAATGATCTGTAGGCATTTTAGGGAGAAGATATGATCTAAATCTAGGGCTTGTAACTACCTCCAGAATTGACAACATTTGGGCCCACATTGGCGCACCCGAATGCATGCTTGGCCCATCCAGGCAAGAATTCCAGAAACCGGGCCTGGATAGTACCCTGGGCGCTTCGATAGTGAGGAGAGTCGGACAATTAATCGCTGGCTCTACCTGGCACTCCTTGCCGCACACAGGGCCAGGAGAAAGAGCCTGGCAATGGCGCAGCCCGTCCCCCAGACGAGAATCCAAGCTACCCACAATGCACCAGAACTGCATCAATATGGCACGCAAATGTTAATGAAATAAAATGTTTCGTACACTGGCACCAATGTAGCTGCAGTAAGGCGCTGCTGTACTATTAGTATGTAAAACATCAGATTTATCTCAACATTAATAATTAAAACGTCACGTTCACGTCAAGGTAAATAGAACATTTGACCGAAAAGGCTGTATATATTTGAATGTGAAACTGTCAGTACGCGAAAATAAATGGCATATGCCCACAACATAAATACTAAATAAAGGTCCTAACGTGAGAACATCTGAGATAATAAACGTATTCCCTTTGAAGGGGAATGGTGCAAACAATCGCACACCCGTCTATTCTTTTAGAGTCTCTGGGGTGAACAAGGGAGGGGCTCAATAGCTGATGAATCAAGAGCGCGAGGCGTGTGTGTGGCTTTTGTGGACACCTGTCACTGAGCATTCATTTCAAATTCACGACAAGAAGACAATAAAATGTATGTAAACTAAAGCCGTGGCCCGGCAACACACTGTGGCAATCAACGGGGTGCTCCAAAATTCATTGTAAATATTGGCACTGTACACTGGAGTCCGCGGACACCGGCAGGTGAGACCTAAAGATGCCCTTCACGGGCTTCACCCTATAGTTATCTGCACACCAGGCTAAGACGCACGGTCTATAAACTCAAGAGGGACCTGAGTCTGCCCTCAGGGCCGAAGCCACCGTGAGCCCACTGTATATATAACCCCGGGCGTGACAGGATAATCCTCTGTGAAAAATCACACTTGAAAGGCACTTAGACCTGCTCCAATGTCAGGGAAGGGACAGCCGGGGATTAGTGTGGAGTCCAATTTATAAAACGCCGCAATAGGGCAACTGCTAGGAGTGGGTCGCGCAGTTCTTTCCTGCATATAAGACTTTAAGGAACGAACATAACTTTAGATACGTCAAAAATTATTTTGTTGCAGGTGTACCCTTTGAGCAGCTCGGTGATTACATAAATTAACAGCGTTGCCATGTAAAATAATGTAATGCATATGCATGCAACCTTTCTGTGGCCCCGTGTTTAACTGTGTCCGCTTTCTACCTTTCTTAGAGTCGTCCATTTAACCTCGTTAGGTTTCGAGCCTGCTTGTCACGGCTTTAAAAAGCCGCAAACCAAACTAGTATAGCACTCAAGTGATGTGCCTATCAGTGGATGGCTCACAGAACTAGGGGCCTTATTTATGGTTTTTTTGCCATAGGCAAAAGAAAAGGGCAGGATTGCGCCGTATCTGGCTGCTGGGCGGGGATGGTGTTTTTGTGCAGGACGGGAAAGCTTCTTGCACAAAAACAATCACAAGAGGCTTCTTCCTCTTTCTATGTGTGCTGAAGAATGCAGCACACATAGAAAGGAAAAACGAGGAGAAATAAAGGTATTTCTCCTCGTTGTGCCTCCCTTATGCCTCCCCTCCCCGGTGGAGGTGTACGTTTTTTGCGCTGCCTTAGATTTACGATTTCTTGTAAATCTGGGGCAGTGTCAAAAAGCCATGGATGTTGCTGGAAAATCCCCCAGCAACAGCATGGAACATCCCTTTCACGCAGTGTTCTGCGTGAAAGGGGCACATATTTATAAGGCCATGAAAAGTCACGTAATGTGGCTTTACGTGGCCTTATAAATATGCCAGTGGCACATTGCGCCACTGGAATGTAAAAAATGTGACGCTTCAGCAGCACCTACGCATGCACAAGCGTAGACCTGCTCCTGATGTAAAACCACTTAGGTGGCGTGTGCATACTGACCTCTTATACAGAGCAGACAACATAAAAAAATGCTTTTGGTCAACAGATTGTATGCTGTGTTGACTTAATAAAGCGATACAAAAGGGGATGATGGACGGAGCGTTTGTACAAATCAAACACTCACCCCCAGTCAACTGATCTGGGTTTAATCCATCACCATTCTTTAGTTCACTCAGCCACCCCAGTTCAGACATGGCTATATGCAAATCAGTCTGACCCTGTGCCTTCTGGGAACAGTCCAGCCCGAACTGCCAAGCCATGTCTTCCCTGGACCGGAAACAAGCATCCTGGGACCGGTTTCGGATTCATAATCCTCATCAGCCAGGCTATCTTGAATCCAGTGGCCAAGTGAACAAGGGACTCACGTCTGAGCATACCCTGCCACACTTAGGGCGAACAAAGCGATACAAAAGGGGATGATGGACGGAGCGTTTGTACAAATCAAACACTCAACCCCAGTCAACTGATCTGGGTTTAATCCATCACCATTCTTTAGTTCACTCAGCCACCCCAGTTCAGACATGGCTATATGCAAATCAGTCTGACCCTGTGCCTTCTGGGAACAGTCCAGCCCGAACTGCCAAGCCATGTCTTCCCTGGACCGGAAACAAGCATCCTGGGACCGGTTTCGGATTCATAATCCTCATCAGCCAGGCTATCTTGAATCCAGTGGCCAAGTGAACAAGGGACTCACGTCTGAGCATACCCTGCCACACTTAGGGCGAACAAAGCGATACAAAAGGGGATGATGGACGGAGCGTTTGTACAAATCAAACACTCACCCCCAGTCAACTGATCTGGGTTTAATCCATCACCATTCTTTAGTTCACTCAGCCACCCCAGTTCAGACATGGCTATATGCAAATCAGTCTGACCCTGTGCCTTCTGGGAACAGTCCAGCCCGAACTGCCAAGCCATGTCTTCCCTGGACCGGAAACAAGCATCCTGGGGCCGGTTTCGGATTCATAATCCTCATCAGCCAGGCTATCTTGAATCCAGTGGCCAAGTGAACAAGGGACTCACGTCTGAGCATACCCTGCCACACTTAGGGCGAACAAAGCGATACAAAAGGGGATGATGGACGGAGCGTCTGTACAAATCAAACACTCACCCCCAGTCAACTGATCTGGGTTTAATCCATCACCATTCTTTAGTTCACTCAGCCACCCCAGTTCAGACATGGCTATATGCAAATCAGTCTGACCCTGTGCCTTCTGGGAACAGTCCAGCCCGAACTGCCAAGCCATGTCTTCCCTGGACCGGAAACAAGCCACCATAAGTGTGGCAGGGTATGCTCAGACGTGAGTCCCTTGCTCACTTTGCCACTGGAATCAAGCAAGCCGGGCTGAAGACGGCTGGAATGCCAGAAACCGGTCCTCGGAAGCTTGTTTCCGGTCCAGGGAAGACATGGCTTGGCAGTTCGGGCTGGACTGTTCCCATGAGGCACAGGGTCAGACTGATTTGCATATTCCATGTCTGAACTGGGGTGGCAGAGTGGGCTAAAGAACGGTGATGGATTAATTCCAGATCTTTTGACTGGATGTGAGTGTTTGATTGATTCAGATGCTCCGTCCATCACCACCCCCTTTTGTACCGCTTTTGGCCACCATAAGTGTGGCAGGGTATGCTCAGACGTGAGTCCCTTGCTCACTTTGCCACTGGAATCAAGCAAGCCGGGCTGAAGACGGCTGGAATGCCAGAAACCGGTCCTCGGAAGCTTGTTTCCGGTCCAGGGAAGACATGGCTTGGCAGTTCGGGCTGGACTGTTCCCATGAGGCACAGGGTCAGACTGATTTGCATATTCCATGTCTGAACTGGGGTGGCAGAGTGGGCTAAAGAACGGTGATGGATTAATTCCAGATCTTTTGACTGGGTGTGAGTGTTTGATTGATTCAGATGCTCCGTCCATCACCACCCCCTTTTGTACCGCGTGTTGACTTAATATGCAACACTTTTTGTTTAAAAGTTTTCATTGTATTTATTTATTCTATAAAGCATATGGAGGAGGACAAGTAATGCACATGATTAGAGCAGAGATCATAAGAAACTATATAAAGCTCTGTCACCCAGCTTACTTTACAGTGTGGTTTGAGTGTTGTTACCTTAGGTTTGAGATGGGCTGTACATTTTCAATATGCATTCCCACATTTAATCTAGAAACCTACTGGGTACTGTAACAAATTGAGTTATTGGTTGAATGGGGTGCACGCCCCACTCGGGCAACACTCACAATCTTTGTCAGGGTAAAACAAAAATGTGACTAAATTAACCTGTGCTTAACCCTCTGGTTGCATGGCACAAAGTATTCAGGCTTAACTTAAAGGTAATGTGTAAATATTTATGCAGCACACAAACAGTAATAAAGTGAAAACACAGCACAAGAGAAATTCCAAAACAATTTCGGAACAATTAGTATCTTTAAATAAATTCAATGATATCAGAATAACAAAAAGCCAATCTGTAGGAAACAGTGATACTCTATTCGCAGATCTGTTAGCCGAAGAGCCAGTCTTGAGGGCCTTCCTGAAGGTATTCAGGGAGGGGGCGCGTCTGATGTCTGCCAGGAGACAACCTGGTGAATTACAAAAACATAATGTTGAATCATTCGAAAAAATATGCGATTTTCCACCATGATTCTTTACCCAAAAAAATCAGTGTAGTGTATTCAGGGGCATAGCTTGGTCAGGTCAGAAAGATTGAGGGAGGGTGAACTTCAGATTCCTAACAATCAAGCAGGGCATGAGGGAGGCTTAAGGGTCAGTGTTTATTGCAAGACACATTATTTTTCAACCTAACCAACAGTTTTTTAAGACCTTCAAAACAGATAAGAGAACGAGTATGTGTGTGTATTTTTTTGTCTATGTAAAAATTCCAGGTGAAATCTGACAGAAACCTCACCATAAAAGCACCAGTACCCAACTAGTATTCACAACAGAATACATATTTATGGCTGCTCTATGTATGTAATGAAAAGTTGGACATCACTTGATGCCTGTTGGCATTAGTTATGCAGATTAATTTAGAGCGAGAACCATGCGCGCCAATCCTCCTCCGGTAAGAACGATCGGAATGTGCATGGTGAAGGTGAATTCTTTATTGCACCCACCGTAATAAACGCTTTGTTAGGCATTAAGCATTGAGTCAGATAACAGTGTTAGTGAGTTTGTTATCCCTGTTCTTTCAGAACGAAAGGAATATCAAGGATCGTTGAACTTGTGAGTTGTTAGTCTGTTTTGGTTTTGCAAATCATGGTGTGGTGAAGGGTTCTTTCCACTAATGTTTTTGTTTATTGAAAGGTGACAGTGTTCTAGTGTCAAATTGGTCTACACTGATATAGGGGAGTGTTCAAATGTACTCTCTTGCAACGATGTGATGCCTTCCAATAGTGTTTTATTGATGAACAGCAATGAATATCAGAAGGTTTTTCTAAAAGCAGTTTATTTATTTTTTAGATTTGAGGCTCCTGATGAAGGGCCTTCTTATGGCGCGAAATGCATTGAGCTAACATCGAAAAGCTGAGAAGACTACCAAAGCGATCAATGTGATATATATTGTTTGAATGTGAAATGTTATAAAGATTGATGTGTTAATACAATGGTTATGGCAAGCCTTTGTAATCGAGTATAAGGCTGAAGTTGAAGCTTTTGATGCGTTGAATTTAATTGCTTTGTAAAAATGTAAAGAAACATTAATGTAAAATTGAAATATAGTTGAAGAAAATCGATTAGAATTAGGTGGGAACCATCCACAGCAACAGTGCGTGGTGGTCGAGTCTGTTGCATGGGAACACCCACAGCAACACCCATGTCCCGCCCCTAACACGCAAAGTGCTGCGTGAACAGGGGCGATATATACAAGCACAGGTTAAGTCACGCAGGGTGACTTTACCTGTGCTTGTATTTGTAAATATCCCTTAGCAGGCTGTGCCACCGGTGCGTCACGCAACGTAATGCACCAGCGGTGCATGGGGCTTGTAAACCTGCCCCTAGGTGTTTATGAATAGAGATGAACCAGCATACTGGGTGGATCGGCAGGCAATGAGAAGTGGAGGCTACCCAGCAATATTTTGCCAAAAGAATCAGGAAAGAAAACTAGCAACTCACACAGATGGTGGTTCAAGCATGACAAGAAGCCACTAGACTTATGGGGTAGGAAGGTAAGCTAACGGAAAGAACCCCGCTATGGGGCAGCGATCTGCTGCTGGAGGTGGGGAACTTAAAGGGATTTCACAAGTGAGGCCTCCTGGGCATTGACTACCTTGGGATATCTGGAGAGGCCAGGCACTGATTACATTTGAAGACAACAGATGGCAGTTACTGAGAGGTTTTGACATGTGCAGTTGGGGCACACACTGCAGCGACATGTCTTAGAAGAGGAGCAACTGCCAGAATAAACGCCCTTGGAGGACATTTTACTGCTAGACCTTATGATAGACAAGGTCACCTCCCTAACCTAGAAGAATCTCGTGAACAATTCTCCAGACTCTTTGGGAACCCTGAGGGACACATGGGAGGCGCACGTGGGACTACTAGAAGAGGATGACTGGGTGGAGGCAATCCAGAGCCCTAGAGAAGTAGCTATTCATGCCCACTTCCGCCTGATACAGCCAGGGATCCTACACAGATCTTATTCTTTCAGAACACTCATACACCGGCTTGGGCGATGCAACACAGACCTGTGTGCTAGAGCATGCGGCGCCTTAGGCTACTTTTTTCACATACGATTGGCTTGTCCCAAATCCAAAAATACTGGAGGGTGGTAGTACAGGTCATGGCAAGAGTCATGGGCTAGACTCCCCATTGGAGGTACAGTGGCATATCCTATGTGTGATGGTCGATGAGGTATGGCCCAAATACCACAAAATATGGCTGATGTTGGCAGCAGGAGTGGCAAAAAGGAACATAGCAAGGGCTTGGGGAGCAGATCGTCCTCCAAGGGTGGTAAACTGGGAAACATACCTAGATTGGCAACAAGTTGAGAAGGTGGTCTATCAGAGTCGGGATGCCCAAGAAAAAGGGGAAAAGTTTATGGACTGGGGGGGTGTATAGAGGCCAATAAAGGAGTGTCTTGGACCGCTCAAGGCCAGTTTAATGAAGGGGTTTGAAGGATATCTTGAGCATTGCTAATTGGTATCTATTGTATAGTGATATGCCATTGCTGTTTATCTGATTTTAATGCACACTGAACATGTGATGTGTGTCTATCCTTGCACTGTCAGTCGTGGTGATCCTATATGTTTGAACCTGTCAGTGTATACTGAGCAACTGTTAAATAAAAATATCTTTAAAATATGTATCGCATACATGTACAAGTTCTGGAAATATATTCATTATTTGCATTTAATTATTTAATTTGTTAATATAGTAAGAAAGTCTTTTTTCATTGTCATTTCCAGCCGCCTTTTCACTGCTTGTCTGTTTTTTCATTTTTGCCAGTAACTCTGAAACTTAGCAATTGTTTAGGGGAGATGGAAGTATGTTAGTAAGATTGGTAATAATATGTTAATGTTTTTTGTAGCTTATTGTTAATGTGGGGTTTTGTCGTATTTGTTTGAGGTGCATGGATAACTGTTTTATTGTATATAAATTTATATTGCATGAATGTATACTGCATTTTTATCTATTGTTAGTTATTTTGATGTGTAGGTTAGTATTTTCATGGGGCAAGTTTGTTTCGAGGGTGGGTGTTTCTGTGCTTTATTCTACATGTTTTTTTAATGACAAAAGTCTGTTTTTGGATGGCGGATGTGTTTCATTTTTCAAGAAAAATTATTCAGGATTTTTTAACCAACTATTTATTTTTTCTTTTTTATAGGTTTTTCTGGAGCAGTTTTTGTCTTTTTAATATTTTTGGGAGTTTAGCATGCTTCCCTGATTTTAAATGGTCATATTTGATGGATTATATATTTATTTGTATTTTTATATTTTTCGAGGGGCTCTATTATGTAAACACTTTGGATGAATTATGAGTTTTGAGGGTCCTGATTTCAAAGGAGGACTTCAGCTACTAAATTGTGAGTCATTTTTATCTACTTTATTTATTTATATGGTGAGGTTTATTTATTGAATTTGTTTTTTTCATATTCTGCTATTTTCCGAATATGTGTAATATTATTGTGTCATATTATATTATACTATACTTTTGTTAATTGGAGAAAATATTCTATATGCATAATTATTATGCATTTTATTATTCTGAAATGTTTGTATTTACTTTATAACTTTACTCAGAGTGATAATATCATTTAATATTTTCGTATTTAGAAAGTAGTGTAGGTTTTGGTTGTTGTAGTATAAGCAGAAGGTTGTTGCCAATTTCTTGTGGTACACGTGGAAGGAACAACAGGTTGAAGGTACGATACCTGCTCTTTATTTAATCTTGGAGCAACATAATACAAGACCAACTCTGCCCTCAGCTCTCCTCAAAGTCCCCCATCATTCCATTATATAGTATTTACACAGAGTCATCTACAGGCTAAAGTCACCATCACAAATGGGACTTGCATCAACCAACCAATTAGGAATGAAGATATAATAGTTGTTTAATTTTTTTAAGTAAGGTTTAATTTGATTTAATTTTCTGGTGGTTATTTTTACAGCAGTATTTGGGTTATTGTTTCAAGGTAGGGTAGTGTTTGGTTGCTAGTAATAGTTATAGTTTGCTTGCTAGCAATTCATGTATGTGTTTAGTTTGAATATTTTTAGATTCAGTTATTATAGGATTGTGCCAGTCTTAGTTCTTGGTAGCTTTATTCACTTGTGAGTATTTCTAGAAATTGTTAGATTATAGGGTGGTTTCCTTAGAAGGAATTGTGCCACCCTTGCATTGCATTGTTAGTTTTTGCTTCATGAGAGATGGTGCTG
The DNA here is from genome assembly GCF_964261635.1 of Lissotriton helveticus. Classification (NCBI taxonomy): domain Eukaryota; kingdom Metazoa; phylum Chordata; class Amphibia; order Caudata; family Salamandridae; genus Lissotriton; species Lissotriton helveticus. The sequence continues at coordinate 1,533,000,772 of NC_136065.1, forward strand.
TTGTAGACATTCCACCATGGAATGTGAACGTGCGGGTTGCCACCTGTGATCTGATCGGTGCAGGTGACCAACCCAAGTATCTACAAAAGAGTCCATCAGTGGTGAGAGTCTCTTTGGTTGTATGGAAAAGAGATTCTAGTAATGTCATAGTATTTCATAATTCTTTGAGTGGGATGTATTCTACTGCTAATAATTCTTTACTTCGTATGCAAATTCTACATTTGTCTAATATTCTGAAAGTGTAGAATTTTGCAGTTGTATCTAAATACTTTAGTTAAAGTGGTAGTAGCACCATTTTATTGCAGAGTGTGTGTAAACTTTTAGGATAGTTGAAATTATAGCTTGTTCAAAGTCAGTAATTTTTTGCAGATTATAATTTCTTTTTTTTAAATTAGTGTTAAAAGTTTGTTATAGGTTACACTTTGCTTGCTTGGCAATACTGCATGTATCAAAGGGGTAGTTGTTATATGGTATTGTCCATGTATAATGTATATTTTGGGTCAATGATGGAAGGCATGATTTAAATGTGCCACCCATCTTCTACGTGTTTCACTGTGTAAGGATAAGTAAATTATTGTTAGTTGCATAGACAATGATTCTTTAGTCATTATTTTCAGCACCATTCAGTTAAAAAAGTCAGTGTGTGTTAATTTAAATGTTGGGGGTGGGTTGTATTTCTTCATATGTTCGGAGCGCTCTTGGTGTTTCTTTTAATTCTCCTTGTTCTACATATTGTCTTTTTTATTTTTCTATGAGAGGAAGTTGGGCAGTCGCATCTTCTATATTTTATAGTATAGTTCTTGTGGGCTCTCGTGAGCTTGTGCTTGTATCTTTTATGGCAAGTAGGGCAATCTCATCTTGAATTACAGTCACATTTAAAGGGTGATTGTGCTCCCTTACACTTTCCAAAATATTTTTTTGGGTGGTGGCCCTAATTTGTCAAACTTTAGCATAATATTTAGTACATTTCAAATGCGTCCTTTTAATAGAAGTGCTTTGTTTGCTATAGCTGTATCCCCATTACTGAATAGTAGTTTCCCCTTTTGTGATTTAATCTATGTTGCTGTTTCCAACAATATATCTGTGATTTACAGAATTATTAAAATATATGCTCATTTTATATATATATATATATACTAGCTTACGCGTTGCTGCGATCTCAGAAGAAAGGAATGTTGCTGCTGCTCAGAAAGATAATTATCTCAGTTTCCTATGTTTTCTGGGATTGGCCTATATCTTCTGAATAACTCTGAATGGCCTTTTAAGGTGAAATATTAACTTTTTTCTCTGGTTTGTATACGCTTTCCAATGATACTTGTGTCTCGCATTCGTTATTGGCCCCTGCGTCTTTCACCCTAGACTACTTCCCCTCCGGTTCTATTTCGAACCGGATTAGGCCTCATCGCATTTGGTATACTTATGAAGGCGAGCGCGAGAGCACAGCACTTACACGCTCATACATTTCGCCCCCATCACGACTCGGGTTCATTCCCGATCCCGCACCGTCTCGCCAACACTCCGTCTCGGCACAACGAAGACTGATTCGACATGTTTGGGCAGCTTCTCCGGCCCCCTCAACGCGCGTAGCTGCGCTCGAGGAGGGCTGGGTTATATTAGAGGAATTCACCTTTGGAGCAATTCTCGATGGTCGTTCGTTTGAGAAGAACGGGCTTGATCAGTTTGTATTCGAACAGCTTCTAATCTTGCTTCGATATTTAAATGTTTTTATGCCAGAAACCTTCGCGGGAGTGTACTCAACAACTTCCCAAAGTTTTATTGCGATCAGATGAATGGTGTAGTAATGCATAAAGGACAAACTGACAGACAGACAGACATTCGTTTTTATATATATAGATTATAAAAATGTATTGCATTTTTATAACTTGTTTTGTATTTTTATAACTAATGGAATCGTTTGGGGTTCTGTTTATTGTATATTATTATGTATGAAGCGATTTTAGTGTTAAAGGAATTTTACTATGACTCCATATACCTTTTGGTATATTTTGTGTAGGCTCTAGCTAAGATTGCTCTGTTAGTATGTCCTCTGTTTTTGTTATTTGTACTTTCTCACATGGTAATTTAAACATTCACAAGATGGCATCACGCATCGTGACCAAGGCTACAGAGCAGCCGAAATATGTTGAAGTTTGCACCGGGTCGGAGCTCATATAAATAAAATGTTACCTCTAATTGAGTGCTGTTCCTTGCTCAAAATTGGGAAAGCATTGATGTTATGTAAGGCGCTGATGGTGGCCACAACATTGTAGTAGCTCCTCTGATGGTTAAGAAGGATGCTGGCAACCACCATTGTTTACTGGAACATAAATACATACACATATATATAAGCATAATATTGCTGAAAATCATCATATATATGACGATTTTATATCTCTCTCTATAAAGATTTTTAGCAATATTATGATTGCATGCTTTGTCGGAGGCAAGATGGCTGCCGTGGAGTGGACTGTGTAAGCAGCTCTGCTCTCTGCTCCGAGTTCTTCGGTAGATGGTCGCTCTGAAGCTCCGAATACCGCTCTCCTAAATGCTTAAGGCTAGGTCACTGGAAGCTGCAGTTAGGACCGGCAACTTGTGCTTTTTTGGAAGAATAAACTAACAACATGCTACGACTCGGCAGGCGATTGAAAGCCACGCCGAGAGAACATTACGTTTGTATCTAGCTGGGGGACTACTCACCCGCTTCACCTGCTTCCCCTACTCTGGGCCGCTAGCAGCACGTCTCTCCCCGCCTGCATTTTTTCTGTCAGAGGCTCACTCACCTGCCTCCCGTTTTCGCGGACTGCTGAATGCTGACAGACCTGTTGCTGCCTCGGCGCTGTGCCCCGCTGTGGCGTTTCCCGGCGATATTGCTCGATTTTCGGAGCTCTATGGTCCGTGGCCGCGGAGGCACTAGTAAGAAGAAGAAAATGCCCCCGAAGGCTGTTACCAGAAGCGCTTCGAAACCTGCCGAAGGAAAAGACACTGATACAGATGCACACATGGAAGGTGAGAGAGCGCAGGCTTGTACTAAGGTGAACGCTGGAGCTAGTACTATGGGGAAGAAGAAAACTTTAACCCTCCCAGCACTCTTTGAAAAACAGCTTGTTAATAAACATACGAGTCATATTGATGCAGTACTTCTTGAAAATCCTACAGTTGAAACTGCACAGCCTACTGAAGGGAATATAATTGACTTGCCTAATGCGAAAAACGGCATTATGGGAGATGGAGTTCCCAAGGAACATTGTGATAGATCTGCAATTGATTCTAACCTCACCCTTTTGACTCAGGTAACAAGTGTATTAACCCTAGACAAACTCCCGGCAACAGATACTTTAGAAGACACAAGGCAACAAGAGCTAGTAGAGGACTTTTATTCTCTATCTGACTTATCTTCTGATGAAACTACAAACTGTAGCAAATATTGGGCTGATTATACAGTAAGTAGCTCTGCTGAGGAGGAAAATCCAAGAGACAATCTAAACTCCCCACATTCGAGTATCTCTACTGTTAAAAAACGTAAGAAAAGAGATTCTCAACGTATTAGCCAGAAGAACCAGCAAAGGGGTAGCGAAGTACTTGAGGACCTGGAAAGTGGAACCATGGGAGTAATGGAACTAGTGGAAGGAGATGGGGAAGGGAAAAATGGTCCAATAATTGGTATTCGATCTGATCTTGAGAGTGAGAATCCCTCCCCAAGCCCCAAGGAAATAACTTTGACCACTATATATGAAACCATGATGAACCACCGTGCCAAAAGTAAGGCAGAGAACCAGAGAACTCAGGCTACTTGCTCCAAAGTTAAGAATGTTGTGCGGCGAGCAATTAAATTGAGCACTGAAACTGCAGATAGGGTCACAGAGGCGGAGGCAAGAATATTGGTGTTGGAAGAAGAGATAACGACCCAGAAACGTGAACTTGAGAGCATTAAAGCACAGAAAGATGATGTTTCATATAAACTATCTGGGCTGGAAAATCAGGCACGTAGGAACAACTTACGCTTTCTTGGAATACCCGAGAGAATGGAAGGGACCAACCCAAGAAGATTCATTATAGAGCTGTTAACAGAAGCGTTTTCTGAACAAACGACTTGGGACTGGTCCAAAGAAGTACAGAGAGCGCACCGGTTTCCATTTAATGAAAGAAAACCTAGGCAGGGGGACGTGGAGTATCCTAGAGCTATATTGGTGAGCTTCAATAACTTCCTAGCCCGGGAACAAATTTATATGCTAGCCCGACCTGACAAAAAAATGGAGGCCAAGAATTGTTCTTTTTTTGTTAGACCCGATTTTTGTCAGGCTACCGTCTCTCAACGTTGGCACTTAAGACAGTTGATCCCAGAGTTTCAAAAAAGGGGCGCTACCGTATTTCTGCAGAATCCAGCGAAATTAAAAACTGTAGTGAGAGGGCACACCAAATTCTTCTTTTCAGAATTCAAAGCCAAGGAATACTTGGACTCTTTGTAAAAGAGAAGCCACGATAAATTTAGGATATGACTATGTAGACCTTAATGTAGTCAAATTCTTTTGTGTACATTACTAGATGAATAGCGTTGAGTTTTACTATGTACCTTTACTTATACTTTTATTTAATGCCGTATTTTTCATAGCTTGGCTTTGGCTGTTTTTGACATCTAACCCGGGGAACTTGAGGGCAGGGGGACACGGCACCTCATACTCAACAGGAACTGATTGTTCCTGAGCCTCATATGTTGGGGAGGGGGGAGAGGGGTGGCTGTTGCTGGGTGGGGGGGTAGGGGCACGGGTGGTGGGGGTGTAAGGCAATGGGTGTTGTCAAAGTGCTGAGAGTTAAGAGGATTAATATAATTGGTGTGAACCTATGCTATAGAAGATTAATGACCTTAAGCTTGGTAAAAACTTTTTGGTACAATGAGTAAAAAGATTAAAATTTGTACGTTAAACATCAATGGTCTCAATGATCCCAAAAAGATAGGGATTTTGTCCAAATTAATTCAGTTGTCAGGAATCGATATGTTATGTTTGCAGGAGACGCACATTTCTTGGGATAAGCGGCATATTTTGAATAATTTGAGTCTTGACCTTTTAGTGTGTTTAAAGCAGACCGGGGTTAAAAGAGGGATTGCGATTTTGATGAGACATGGGGTGGGAAAATGTATTAGAACGTTACAGTGCTTAATTTGAGCAGGTGCCTTCAGGTGCTCAGCACCTGCACTTCTTTCACAGGGCCGGGGCTACAATTTCTGAAACTGCAGGTGGTGGTCTCAATATAAATTATTCAATTCTAAATAAAAAGAATAACATACATTGCATGGTGACTGGCTGGTAAATGTTCATAGGCAGGCTGGCCTACGCCTGTCCAGGCAGGCATGATTGTGTATCACAACGTTAGTGATGAAGTCATCACGCTGATCACAAATCCAAGAAGTCATCGACAAACTATGGCTTGCATTCTATTTTCCTAGTGTGCTGCACCCTGCCACTGCCTGAGCCTAAACCTCCCATTGGATAATTGTAGCTGGGGGCTGGCTCATGTCAGAGTTGAGACAAGGAAGTGGCAAGAGCGCATTTGGAACTTGGGAGTGAGGGCTCTTGAGGAGGAATAAATGAAAGTAAGTGTGGACTTTCACTTGTTGCGTAGCCAGCGTAGCATATCCAGCAGCTCTGCATTGCTGCTATCCTCAACGTGCTCCATGCGGCTGTGGCCCAACACAACTGTTGTGTGCCATGGCGTCACATGTAGAATCTGTGCGCTGCACCCCAGCATGGTAATTGCTGAGCATGCGTGAGTCCAGTAGGCACCACAGCCATACTTACCAGCATTGGCAGCATTACGGCAGGGGACAGTGCCTGTGCTGTAGCAGGCAGGATCACCACAAGCTGAGCAGTGGATGCCGATGCCGTCGCCATCCCTGTACCTACTAATTACAGGCAGAACTAGCAGTGACATGACCTGCTGTACTCAAGCAGCCGCCTGTTCCGCAATTAACCCAGTCATACCACACTGTTTATTATATGCAAAAAAAGCATTTTCATTTGGTGTAAATTTTGTTTTTGCACTCGGTGTAAGAAAGAAAGTAAAACATGTCATTTTCCGCATCTTTACGAATGACAACAGGAAAACGCAGAGTTCACAATAGCAGGGACATGTACAGGCTGACCACAGGGGTCACAGGCAGCAGCAGTGTTAGAGATGAGAGACAGCAAGAGTAAAGAGGAGAAGAAACAACGAGAGAGGGGAGAGATAAAACGGAGCACAGTCGAAGAAAGAGAGGAGAGCAAATCAGATACAAAGAGAAAGCAGCCATGATGTGAAGAAGAGAGCATTAAGAAGAGAGAAGATGGAATGAAAGGATGTGAAGGACAGGACAGAGGAAAAAAAGCAGACAAATGATAAAATGGAGACACAGCTAATCACTGCTAGAGAGTGATAGTAAAGAGCCAAGATCGAGGGGAGAGAGAGCAGAGCATGGATTAAAGTGAAGAGAAAAAAGGGCAGGGCTAAAATGACTGGGAGGGCAAATCAGAAATATAGGATGTGACAAAGCTGATAAAAAACAATTAGATAGGCGAGAGGATAGACTCTTAGAGCAAAGACTTAGGGGACAGACAACAGATCAAGGTTAGAAGATAAAGACTGAGGCAGTGAGAGTGTTGCAAGTGGGGCTCACCGGAGGAAGAAGTGAGCGGTGGCCTCCTTGGCAAAATTTTCAGCACCTGCACTTCTTTTTTTACAAATTAAGCACTGGAACGTTAGCCGATAAGTGGGGAAGATGGGGATTAGCGGAAATGATTGTTGAAGGTAATAAATTTACAGTATGTTGTTTATATGGCCCGAACTTGGATGATAGTGAGGTTTTCGACAGTATTAATTTAGAACTTGCCACCTGGAGCCAGCCGCTAATTCTCTGTGGTGATTTGAACATCAATATTGATTCTGATTTTAATATTCGTGCTCTTGAAAAGTATACTGGGCGGGAGACTAGGACTTATAAAGCCTTAAGAGCTCTAGTATTAGGTAATGGGTTATTTGATGTATGGAACAAATTTTTCCCAACTGACCCTGGCTATACTTTTTTTTCATCACCACATCGAAAATTTGTTCGATTAGATTATTTTTTCATCTCTTCTTTTTTTTTGGAAAGGACGAAAGTGGATATTATGCCCCAATCTGTTTCGGACCATAATCCTGTTATTGGCGGAACAGTTTGGGGCTAAGATCATAGGGTATGCAGATGATACCCAACTGCTGTTTACTTGGCTGGACGATAATTTGGATACGTCGGCAGTTCATCTGTGCTTGTCCTCCGTATTTCGCTGGCTAACGCAGGCCCAGTTGAAATGCAACGAGGAAAAATCTGAAGTGCTTTTCTATGGTTCCTTCCCCCCCTCGTTCAAAAACACAATGTGGCCTCCTAACATTCCCAGCCCGAAAGAGATGGGGAGACCTGCAAAAAACCTTGGCATCTGGTTCACAGAGGATCTCAGATTCGAGGTTCATATTAAGAAACTTACAGGCACCTGCTTTGCCACTCTGAGAATGCTCCGCAAATTCTTCCCCCTGCTCCTCAGGGATGCTAAGGAGACGGTTGCTAGAGCACTCATACTGGCAAGGCTGGATTATGCGAATGCACTGTTTAGTGGCATTCCAGCCTATCTGGTGAAACGCCTGCAAATCATCCAGAATGCGGCTGTCCGTCTTTTATTTAACATCCCTAGATGGAAGAGTGTCCGCGCAGAGCTACGCACGCTCCATTGGCTTCCTGTTGCACAACGCATTTTGTTTAAATCTCTGGTGCTTGCGTTTCGTGCCTCTCACTATCAAGGCCCTCTGTATCTGAGGAAGAGATTCACCAGCTATGTCCCTGTACGCACCCTCAGATCCTCCACTCTGTTCAAATTGTATCTTCCTCGTTTTAAACGAGCAAGACTCGGTGGCCAATCGATCTCCGTGATCGGGGCTCGAGCCTGGAATGCTCTCCCTCTCCATCTGCGCTCTATGCCTACAGTGGCTGAATTCAAAAAACACCTGAAAACACATTTGTTTAAGAGTGTAAGCTAAGATGCCTTCTTTTTGTCTTACTGTCTGCCTCTCCTGTACCCGCGCCAGGATACTCTCAAGTAACGGAGCGCGCTATAAAATGGTTTATACATATACATACATTATAGAATTGTTATTGCCATTGCGGAGCCCCAACTCAAACCGTCAATGGTCTTTTCAACGGAGTTTACTCCTAAATGAACAGTATTTGGTATACATGTCTAAAATTATTCAGGATTTCTTTTTACAAAATAATGCGACTGCTTCAACTCAGACTGTCTGGGACACCTTTAAATCAGTTGTTAGGGGGGAAACTATTAGTTTTTCTAATTATCTGCGGAAGAAAAAACAAGAGGAATTTAAGATTAAATCTGATCTAGTGAGAAATGCAGAGCTGGAACTGGCTGTTACTATCTGCAGGGGACAGGGAATTGAGGAAGCTCAGCGTTGCTTAACAATTGAACGATCAGCCCTATATGCAAGTCGCTGTTAAGTACAAACAATATAAGGCAGAATGCTACGAATTAAATGATCAGACAGGCAAAATTCTAGCGCAGAGGCTTAGACAAAAAGCAACTTTGAATGATATCACTAAAATTTTCGATTTAGCTGGTGTAGTACAAGAAACTCAAATAGGGATATTAAAGGCATTTAAAGACTTTTATGCATTATTATATAATAAAGAGGTTTATTATGATAATCAGGATAGGGTCACAATGGAATACTTGAGAAATATCGACAATCTTCCGATAACTGATGCAGATATTATATCTTTGAGCGCCCCAATTTCCTGGGATGAAATTAAAGCTGCCATTCTGAGTTTAGCCCCAGGGAAAGCAATAGGGCCAGACATGAATCCTTTAGAATTCTACCGGGTTTTCCGCAACATACTCAAACCTGACTTAGTGAAAGTATTTCAAGAAGCTTTTCAAGGGAATACGCCCACTTCTTGGTCCCTGGCTACTATTGTAATTTTTAAGAAAAAAGGAAAGGATGGTAGGGAAATGGGATCCTATAGGCCGATTTCTTTAATTACATCGGACAGTAAAATCTTCTCAAAAATACTAGCAAAAAGACTGGATGATATAATGCCTACAATAGTGTCTAAGATCCAACACAGATTTATAAAAAAAAGGGACACAACTGATCATGTTAGACGAATAATTAACTTGCTGGATTGGGCGCAGGCCACAGGATCCCTGGTTGGCGTTATCCTATTAGACGCTGAGAAAGCTTTTGATAGGGTCGACTGGGGGTTCCTGTGGTCTGTGCTGGCTTGGAAGGGGTTCCCTAAGGACTATATTCAGGCAATTCAGGCACTATACAATAATCCAAAAGCAGTAATACGTGTAGCTACTGATACGTCCGCTCCTTTTTCGATTACAAGGGGGACAAGGCAAGGATGTCCCTGTTCCCCCTTGTTGTTTGTGTTATATATTGAGCCATACCTAATTAAACTAATAAAAGAAACCAGGATTCCTCCCGTCATGCTGCATCAGGTTGCTTACAAAGTATTCGCCTATGCGGATGACGTTGCTATTGTTACTTCAGACGTAGAGTCTGCGATACCAAAAATTACTGAACTCGCTCAAGAATATGGGAGTTTTTCGTGGTATAAATTAAACATTACAAAGACTCAGTTTATACACTCAGCTGTAGGCAGACCAGAGGGTGTAGTATTTACTCCTACAGCATCATATTTAGGTGTTACCATTTCTGATAAAGTGGAAGATATTGTCGGAATTAATACAGATCCGCTACTACTCTCTGTTAACAGGACTTTGGAGAGGTTGAACAATTTACATCTATCATTATATGGCCGCACAAATGCAATTAAGATGATCATATTCCCCAAATTTTTGTATCTATTCCGTACTATCCCACTTCCGTTTCCTTCTGCCTTTTTCAATAAATTAGATAGAACTATTTCTAGATTCTTATGGGGTTACCGAAGAGCCAGAAGATCTCTGAAATGGTGTACTATGCCTAAACTAAGAGGAGGATTGGGGATCCCTAACTTTCGAATATATTATTGGGCAATTGTTTTGAAAACTATGGGGATCCTAATTTTTTCTGATTTTCATCTGGATGAAGCAATTTCACCTTCTATTCATGAAATGCTTTTAGGAACAGAAACTCAACAATGCTTACTTAGGTTGATAGAACCAAGTTATTACAAGTAAACAAAGTTTAAAGTTTTGATTTCTGCATCACAAATCTGGAAACAGTTTAATAGAAGGTTTTGTTTTAATAGGAAACTGAATTATTATACACCATTTCTCAATAATCTTTCACTTCCCGAAATTTTTAGGGATATAGTGATGCAAAGGTGGAACAATTTTAAGATTAGCTCTTTTGGAGATTTATTCCATAATGACCAAATGGTACCATACTCATATTTGCAAGATAAATATAACCTCACCAGTCGAGATTTCTTTAAGTATCTCCAAATTCGAAGTTTTTTAGGGTCTTAAAATGTATTAAGCATCAGTTCTATGAACAGAATAGATGTACTAGAGTGCTGTAAAAGGAAAAGTCGAATTGGTACCATTTACCAATTAATGATAAATAGACTAGATAATAATCTTGAAGTATATATGGATAAATGGCAAATGAAATTGGGATTAGAAAAAGTTGATACTGTTAGATCTTTAGAATTGGCCCATATGGTGCTGTTTAATGGATCATTTAAAAGCCAGCATTTTATGGCTGTTTTTGATTTGTACTATACACCATCGAAACTCGCACTATGGAAAGCAAGTGGGGGCACCAGCTGTAGCCGCTGTGGATATGTCGCTGCTGACTCCGTCCATATGTTTGTTCAGTGCCCAAAATTGACTCAATTTATTCTAGATGTACAAAGGTTTCTAAACAGCATCTTAGAATCATCGCTTATATTATCTTCGGAAGTTGTGATGCTAGGCATTCAAACTGATCAAATTGACACTAGATCAGTGGAAGAGGAAGGCTTCATATTTATAGCTATGTCGATTTATAGGTATTGTATTACCTCACGCTGGTTAGACATGAATCCCACCGCTTTCCATCACTGGCAATCTAAACTATTAAGTGTATATGAGCTTGAAAATGCGGTGTATAGATTCAAAGGTCGAAGGAAGAAGATGTTTGGTCGAAAATTATGGTCGCCTATTAATAATTGGATGTAATATTGGATTTTTCGTTGTTTTTTTGCAAATACTGTTCTAATCCCAATATGCACATGCAATGTTTTTATATTGTCTTTTCCTTTTTTTTTTTTTTTTTGCTTCTTTTTTTTTTTCTCTCTCTTCCTTCTCTCGATGATGGTGTATTATTGTATCTATGTACTTTGCAACATTCCACTGCCAAATAAAATCAATAAATATTTTTTAAAAAAGCAATATTATGATAGACTATAGTTTTGTTTTAATGGATTTGGTAATGTTTATGTTTCATTGTGTAAATATTTAGTTTTTTTAATAAATATCATGATCTTGATTTGATTATAGTTATATTTTTGTGGTCAATATTTGTGTTTGGTTTGTTTTATGTATACAATGGTGACATTTGTGTTATTTGTTTATTGCTATGTTTGAATGTTGATATTATTTATCACAATATTATGTAATAAAAGCGTAACAATAACCCAAACACAATACTCTCATAGGCACCATTCACAAAAAACACACACAGCTTACTTCCCTCACAAATGCACACCTCTCTCCTATGTTTACTCTCTTAAGACATACATGCACATTCCTGTACTCTCCTCCTACCACAACACATACAGTCAACTATCACCCCTTCCCAGAAATCGACAATCACACTCACATTGCTGAAATTAGTACACCAGACTGAGAATCAAGGAAATTCCATATTTATTCTCTCATGCTGTTTATAGTTAAATCTTACCCCAGTCAACAAATATTGACTATTAAATATAATGCAGTGTATCATGAACGCTGAATACAAATGCAATAGGTAGCATAACTATAGATGGCCAATGAAACAGAAAGTCACGATGAGGGAGTAAAGTAGGCATCCTTTTCACATAATACCACCGCAGAGGATTCAGGGTCTGAATATATGCCCATTGGAGCCAACTCTGATACCAGTAGTGATAATGATGCGCCAACTGACCATCACCAATGGCAGAATATGCTCTAGGACAGTCAGCCTGTCTCTACTCCTTTTGCAGTATGTCCAGTATGACTGCCTGTTAAAGCGCTATGCAGCCATAGCCTAGTCTTACAACGTGACTGCACATCATAACACCTTACTAATGTATAAGTGAGCGGCTCCAATCCATTATTTACTTACTCAAGGCACCAGTAGCAGTGTTTTTTCTAAGTAAACTCTGCAGAACATTATAAAATATGATAATATTCTTTAAAAATAAAAAAGGTTATGGTTTCTCACTCAAGTATGTGAACATAAAATAATGTTGGGGTCTCACTCTTGTTAAAAAAAAAAGCAGAATGAGCCAGACTGATAATGACACCCATTTCTGTCCATTGCTCTATTCCCATGTATCACAAGTTGATAACATTACCAACCTTTCTGTGATTTCTTCATTTCAAAACAACCAGACTCTCTCACAATAGCATCAACAACATTATCGCCTGCACAAGTTAGGCCCCTTAGAGACCCTCTTTCCATGCAGTTCTCCTGTGATATATTCCCATACAAAGAATAGTGGGCGAGTGTCTCATGCTCAACAGGGGAAGGTTTTAAGTCATGCAATACTTATATCTGAACTATTTAATGAACATTTACAATTCATATTGAGAGCTCACTGGTTAGATGCAACACTTCAGAATATACATTGGCAAGGATAACCAGTTGACTCCTCAACATTATGCTCCAACACTGATGGGGATATTCACTAAGGTAACTTACACATGTGAGTAAGTTACATGTGTAAGCTTAGTCTTACACTTTTCAGTAGCTTTATTACTTGGGGCTATTCGCCATGTAAGAGGGTTCAGTTACTCAAAAGTGTTGCCTTACATGTGCCCACTCTCTGCAACAGGCAGTAAAACCACATTTATGAGTGTAAGCTTCTCCTGACTAAAAGAAGAAGTATTAAATCCAGCACAACACACTGCCATCCACTGATACTGCAACACCCTCAAATAGAAAATAATGGAGACAGGGACCTAAAATAGAACCCAATAAGAAATAATGGTAAATTAAATTCATGTATTTCGACAAAATAGAAAGAAAAGTAACTGTACTGTAACAAAACCCATTGAAAAATCATATGTCTGGTATCCACATACTCAAGAGTGTTACGAGGGAAACAGTAGGAAGACCGCGGTCTAAACCACGAGTGTTCCGACACCGCAAGCTAAACCATGCTTGCTTTAACCACGTATATGCCTTAACCATGCTTGTGCGTGGTTAAGGCAATGCGGGGTCAAGCTGCTGGCTGCATTGCACGGAAGTAGGAAGACCTCGCTCGCAGATATCTGCGGTGAGGTAAGTGGGGTTGGGGGTGAGTTGGGGTAGGTTTGTGGGCTGTTGGAGGGTCAGGGGTAGTTTTTTGGGCTGGGTGTGGGTCGGGGTACTTTTGTGGGCTGGGGGTTAGGGTAGTGTTGTGGGATGGGTCAGGGTACCTTTGTGGGCTGGAGGGGTCGGGTCTTTTTGTGGGCTGGTAGGGGGTAGTTTGGGGATGGGTCTGGGTAGTTATCCGGGCTGAGGTGGATTGGGGGTAGTTTTCTGGGCTGGGGGTTCGGGGCTAGTCTTCAGGGCTGGGGGTGTTGGAGGCAGTTTTCAGGGTTGGGGTTAGTTTTCAGGTCTGGGGGTCAGGGGTATTTTTCAGGGTTGGGGGGTCAGAGTAGGTTTTAGGGCAGGGGGAGTGTTGGGGTAGTTTTTAAAATTAGGGGTTAGGGTATTAGGCCTCAGGGCAGGGGAGGGGAATGGGAAGTCGGGGTAGTTTTTAGGGCTTAGGGGAGGGCGGAGCAGTGTTTAGGGCTGGGCTGGGTCAGGTAAAGGGACAGGGTTTTAGGTCTCAAAGCAGGGGGTGGGGACATCGTTGGGGTTGGGCGGGGGTAGGGGTATTTGGACCTCAGGGCTGGGCAGTTGGAGTTTGTAGCTTAGGGTGGAGAGGAGGGGGATCGACGTTAGCCACGCATACCCCTTTGCCAATCATGCCTTTTCGACGAAATTAAGTGGTAAAACATGAGTGGTAAAGGAATGTATGGTTAAGACGCGGTTGAAAAGGCATGCATAGTTAGGGAATTCGTGGTTCCGACATACAACCGTGCTACGACAAGTAACATCTGTAGGCACTATTCCCACTGATTCTTCTTTGGGAAGGGACTAGAAGGCAACGGTCCACATTTTTACCATGTCAGGAAGAAAAATAAAAATTAAACACTATACTCTTGTTCTGCAAGCTCTCCTGAGCAGCCAGTCAATGTAAATAGTTATTACTTGTACCAACAGATTCCTAAGTAGAAATTATACAGTTTATATACTTTCCATACAGGCCTTAAGCTTCGTATCTGTCAATAAATGAACAGTGCAACACAAACAGTGGTTCTACCACAATTTATTAAGATGCAAGAACAGTACATAACATGACAATCGTGCGCAACACATCCTCTAGGGGTACCAATGAAGTCAAATATACACTGTTGGTGGCTAAAATATATTTGTCAACACCAACAACAAAATATAAAGAGTGTGGGCTACCCAAATACACTTTAGATTCAGATCATAGTTAGCAACTATTGATCATTTGCAACCGCTGTACTACATTTTCACCTTTGCTATATACTCTTTTATTGCTTACTTTGAGTAAATAACCTCACACCAACATCCTTGCACCTGAAGAATGATGCTGATGGCTTTTTTGTCTCTGTAAACTTTGTTTAACAAACTTAATTTGATTGTCTTTTCTCATATTATCATTATATGTGCTAGTTTAGCATGGAAAAAAGATAGTGTGTAAATGTGCATCTTTAACTCGATGGAAGCTTGAAATTCTTACAATGAAAAGTAAACATCTTAAACTGAATTTTTATGCCGCAAATTATTTCTGCTAGATACATTTAGGTACATTGATCTGCAGCTGTGTATTAGCCCATGAAAAAGTCAAATGACCATTACCCCCTCTTTATTGAGCATCAGCAGAATCATCAGGTGGCAAATACTGCCACGATACCGTAAATGTCTGTTGCACACAGTAACATGTCATTATAAACAATTACAAAATTATATAAAATAAAAATTGCTTTGTCCGTATACACTTTACAAAATGAAACGTGCGGTAAATTTTGCCACTGCAGTTTCAGGTCCACACTGCCCCAGTTCATGACTGGGCCTGGGTGGTGAACTCAGCTCCGTTCGCTGAGTTTTTCGCACTCCATGGAGCTCACGGAGTGCCGTGCGGAGTGTTTATCTCACTTACCAACGGTAAGTTGGCGAGCGCGAGTGAGGTAAATCCAATGCTAGACTGCTTCCCAGCGCGATTTCTCAACGCAGGCAGCAGATGGTCGCTACCGCTTGCGTTGAGAAACCTTCCATTCCTGTTGAGGAAGCTGTGCTCGGGTAGAACTTCCACTCGAGAAGCAGAAAGAAGCGGTGACCTCTTGCGTTGCGCATGATGCTGTTCACGCTGATTTTACAGCGTGAGACAAACACCCGGCGCAAAAAATCTGTGCGAACAGCACGAGGTAACACAATCCACCGGTCACGGAACTCCAAGTAACTTGGCAGAGTTTTCTTGTAACCTTCGTTGAGCTTTGCTAGAGTTACTCCACCCAGAATCATGACACATACTTCGGCATGGCCTTTCCCAGCACGTAGAACACCATTGCTATGCTTGTTTAAAGGTGCCCATGTATGCAAATCCCCCTTGTCTTGCACCCCTCCCCCCATCATTTGGCTACCTCTTTCTCCATGCCTCCCCGCAATTTGTCTGTTGATTTCTTTTTTTTCTGTAGGGAATCAGATCATTATTCTGGAGGGAGATTAGATCATCGTCTCAGTCTGAGCAGTGTCTGATCTCTCCCAAGGCCAAGACTACCTGACCCTCAAAGGTAAGCTGGAAGAAGGTAAGGTGCTGCCAGGAATCTCTGATTCAGCCTTTGTAACACGGCACAGTCAGCTAGGCAGGCCTCCGGGAAAACACAAGTGCAATAGCTAGCTTAAACAATTACACCTAAATACGAATCTTTCAATCTCCAGTCCATGTCACTCCATGACAGATAAGAATGTCATGTGTAAAATAATACAATAATTTTGTAAATAAGATGCTGAAATAACATGATGTAGCAAAACAAAACTGAAATTACTAACTGTTAAGCTTTATGTATCAAAATCAAAAAAGTATGTTCTCAACACTGCCCCAGAAAGGTTATTGCATTTGATTTGGTAAACATTTAAACAATAAGTAGATTCTTCAGGCGAAAAATTAATTTAGGGCAGACGATGTTTGAAACTGAGACCCTCCTCCCCTTTCCCAGTCGTACAACACTCTACTATCCATCTTTGCAGATATCCTATGTTGACAAAAACGTTTCATATCTTTGGGATTTGTTTTTCAGACCCTAGTTCATTTTTCCAGTTGTAGTAGCCTAGCCATTCACATGATTTAGAGAAACTGTCCAGCAGCACATCCTTCTCTGTACTCCGGATCTTCTGCCCCCTGCAGCCACAGCAGGGAGGTTGCACAAGAGCAAGCAGGAGAAATTTCCCATTAGTGGTCCACTAGAAAACATCCAGATCAGACTGGTTGACAGGAAATCCCCATTATGGGCACAAATTCCTATGTCCTCAAGTCTTTTTACAACCTTCAAACTAGGGAGGGAGTTTCTATGGGCCAAATGGAAGAAATGCTCATATCTAAATGGTTTACTGATCTTATTTATAGGCAGACTACAGTTTGCTCTGTTGCAGGACCATTTGTACCCTTTGACAACAGGAGGGAAGCTCTACGGAGGCATAGCAGCTCGAATGGCAGGGACCGGAAGCGATATAGACTTGATTCAGGAAGAGACGTGTGTCCCTAATGGAATGGACATAGAATTCAAGACAGAGCCAGAGACAATTCTCTCCACAGGCCCTGGGATTAGGTGAAGCATAAGAGACGTTTTTCTTCTCTTCTGATCCAGGGAGGTTTTCTAGAGGGAGGGGGTCAATAAGGCAATTTGACAAGTAGAAGTGGTCACCTAAGGGTGAAGAACCATGCGCAAACAAGACTATAATACACAAGCTTCTACCTCTCAGATTTTACTAGGCAGGGATCCACTATGTGGCAATAGCAAAGACCCATCTAACACAAAATGTAATAAGGCGATACCTTTGTTCAGCTGTGTTAGCTCTCCATACCTCCTAACTACGCCCATGCTTTCCGCCCTACTTCCTTCAAGCTTGAAATGAAAACACCCTTGCCAGGCCCCTATCAGTCATGGGCATATTGTACCTGGCTCTAGTGTTCAGTCCCAATAATACCATCTGAAAGGTGGATGGTTCAAGCAGAACTACTAAGAAGCTTATGTGACCCAGGAAGGCCATGGTAAATTTTCCCTGCCCATCTACTCTAGGGCTTTTGTTTACACCTATAGCTGTCAATCTTGGATAATGATTCAGAAAAGGGGGTGGTGATGAACAGAGTGCCTGAATTAAGCAGACCACTCTTACCCAGTCCAAAGATCAGGGCTTGATCCATCACCGTTTTTTAGCTCACTGCACCATCCCAGCTCAGAACTTGGCTATATGCAAATTAGTCTGTTCCTGTCCCAGTGCATGATGGGAACAGGGCAAACCAAACTACCAAGCCAATTCTTGTACTGGGAAGGAAACAAGCTTCCGGGGACCGGTTTCTGCCATTTCAGGCGTCTTCGGCCCGGCTTGCTTGAATCCTGATGGTGCAATGAGCAAGGGACTCACATCTGAGTATACCCTTCCACGCTTATGGTGGACAAAATGATTCAGAAAAGGGGGTGGTGATGAACAGAGTGCCTGAATTAAGCAGACCACTCTTACCCAGTCCAAAGATCAGGGCTTGATCCATCACCGTTTTTTAGCTCACTGCACCATCCCAGCTCAGAACTTGGCTATATGCAAATTAGTCTGTTCCTGTCCCAGTGCATGATGGGAACAGGGCAAACCAAACTACCAAGCCAATTCTTGTACTGGGAAGGAAACAAGCTTCCGGGGACCGGTTTCTGCCATTTCAGGCGTCTTCGGCCCGGCTTGCTTGAATCCTGATGGTGCAATGAGCAAGGGACTCACATCTGAGTATACCCTTCCACGCTTATGGTGGACAAAATGATTCAGAAAAGGGGGTGGTGATGAACAGAGTGCCTGAATTAAGCAGACCACTCTTACCCAGTCCAAAGATCAGGGCTTGATCCATCACCGTTTTTTAGCTCACTGCACCATCCCAGCTCAGAACTTGGCTATATGCAAATTAGTCTGTTCCTGTCCCAGTGCATGATGGGAACAGGGCAAACCAAACTACCAAGCCAATTCTTGTACTGGGAAGGAAACAAGCTTCCGGGGACCGGTTTCTGCCATTTCAGGCGTCTTCGGCCCGGCTTGCTTGAATCCGGATGGTGCAATGAGCAAGGGACTCACATCTGAGTATACCCTTCCACGCTTATGGTGGACAAAATGATTCAGAAAAGGGGGTGGTGATGAACAGAGTGCCTGAATTAAGCAGACCACTCTTACCCAGTCCAAAGATCAGGGCTTGATCCATCACGGTTTTTTAGCTCACTGCACCATCCCAGCTCAGAACTTGGCTATATGCAAATTAGTCTGTTCCTGTCCCAGTGCATGATGGGAACAGGGCAAACCAAACTACCAAGCCAATTCTTGTACTGGGAAGGAAACAAGCTTCCGGGGACCGGTTTCTGCCATTTCAGGCGTCTTCGGCCCAGCTTGCTTGAATCCTGATGGTGCAATGAGCAAGGGACTCACATCTGAGTATACCCTTCCACGCTTATGGTGGACAAAATG
Source organism: Lissotriton helveticus (assembly GCF_964261635.1). NCBI lineage: Eukaryota > Metazoa > Chordata > Amphibia > Caudata > Salamandridae > Lissotriton > Lissotriton helveticus. The sequence goes on from NC_136065.1 coordinate 1,533,019,744, forward strand.
ATTCAGAAAAGGGGGTGGTGATGAACAGAGTGCCTGAATTAAGCAGACCACTCTTACCCAGTCCAAAGATCAGGGCTTGATCCATCACCGTTTTTTAGCTCACTGCACCATCCCAGCTCAGAACTTGGCTATATGCAAATTAGTCTGTTCCTGTCCCAGTGCATGATGGGAACAGGGCAAACCAAACTACCAAGCCAATTCTTGTACTGGGAAGGAAACAAGCTTCCGGGGACCGGTTTCTGCCTATTCAGGCGTCTTCGGCCCGGCTTGCTTGAATCCTGATGGTGCAATGAGCAAGGGACTCACATCTGAGTATACCCTTCCACGCTTATGGTGGACAAAATGATTCAGAAAAGGGGGTGGTGATGAACAGAGTGCCTGAATTAAGCAGACCACTCTTACCCAGTCCAAAGATCAGGGCTTGATCCATCACCGTTTTTTAGCTCACTGCACCATCCCAGCTCAGAACTTGGCTATATGCAAATTAGTCTGTTCCTGTCCCAGTGCATGATGGGAACAGGGCAAACCAAACTACCAAGCCAATTCTTGTACTGGGAAGGAAACAAGCTTCCGGGGACCGGTTTCTGCCATTTCAGGCGTCTTCGGCCCGGCTTGCTTGAATCCTGATCACTGCTCCATCAGGATTCAAGCAAGCCGGGCCGACGACGGCTGTAATGCCAGAAACCGGTCCCCGGAAGCTTGTCTCCTTTCTGGTGAAGAATTGGCTTGGTAGTTTGGTCTGCCCTGTTCCCATGATGCACTGGGCCAGGGACAGACTAATTTGCATATAGCCAGGTTCTGAGCTGGGATGGGGCAGTGAGCTAAATAACGGTGATGGATCAAGCCCTGATCTTTGGACTGGGTAAGAGTGGTCTGCTTAATTCAGACACTCTGTTCATCACCACCCCCTTTTCTGAATCGTTTTTGGCCACTATAGGTGTGGCAGGGTATACTCAGACATGAGTCCCTTGCTCACTGCTCCATCAGGATTCAAGCAAGCCGGGCCGACGACGGCTGTAATGCCAGAAACCGGTCCCCGGAAGCTTGTCTCCTTTCTGGTGAAGAATTGGCTTGGTAGTTTGGTCTGCCCTGTTCCCATGATGCACTGGGCCAGGGACAGACTAATTTGCATATAGCCAGGTTCTGAGCTGGGATGGGGCAGTGAGCTAAATAACGGTGATGGATCAAGCCCTGATCTTTGGACTGGGTAAGAGTGGTCTGCTTAATGCAGACACTCTGTTCATCACCACCCCCTTTTCTGAATCGTCAATCTTGGATAAGCAGATGTGAAAACGAATTTTGTAGAGACAGGAACGGTCCGCCAAAGAAGCGTACGCCTTTTTTAAACCACTCACCTGTGGTCAGGCAGAATACCCTTAATATTCCCAAACTACTAACAAAGGTAATCAAATATCTAACCTGCTCACTTGCATTTTCAGTCTAAATGCACTATATGTTGAGGATTTTGGTTTATAGCACCTTCATATGAAATGTTAATGGCTTAAAGCTTTAAAGCATGTTATATACTGTGATATGCCTTGCACCCTGCAAAAGCATGTTATATTTTAGGGGTTGAGTGGAAAAATATCTCATCTTCTACACCCTATATCTGCAATCAGCACAGCTATGCACATACGGGTGATTTACCAGAGTGGCAGTTATAGGAATTTAGAAATAAGTGGCCTACCAGGCTTTCAACCTCTACAGAGCCGCAGCGGGTCTCGGGGGCTCAGTACTTGACTGGTTTAGCTCCTTTTTGGAGGACCTTAAACAGTCAGTGTGGCTATCGCCCTTTAAGTCCAGAACGGTAGCTCTGAGCTGTGGCGTTCCTCAGGGCTCCTCCCTTTCGCCAATTCTGTTTAACATCTATATACGTCCCCTGATCTCGGGTCTACAGCAGATGGGAGTAAAGATCTTCAACTATGATGATGACATGCAGCTTAATTTCACCCTTGATAACTCCACGGAATCTAAGGACTTTGTTAGGAGCTCTATGCTGCACGTCAAAATGTGGATGAATGAAAACCAATTAAAATTAAGTTCTGAAAGTTCACCACAGTAAACTTGACTATTGGACTCCCTCCTATTGGCCCCCTGAACTAGGTGTGGCACCCACTCCAAAACCAGTTATAAAGAGTCTGGGCCTTCACATTGATGCCAATCTCTCTATGAACACCCAAATTGGCTCAGTGACATCGGCATGTTTTGTCCAATTGCGCAAACTGCGCAAGATCGGACGCTTTTTCAGCAAGGAGGCCATCACCCACATTGCCATAGCCCTTATACTCTCCAAAATCGATTATGGGAATGCCCTCTACATTGGACTCACAAAATTCCAGAGACATCGTCTGCAGATGATCCAAAATCAAGCAGCAAGAATCATCTATCTCAAGGACAGACGCTGCCATATCACCCCCCCTGCTTATAGACCTCCACTGGCTTCAAGTGGAGCAACACGCCTTGTTCAAAGCTGGTTGCATACTTTTCAAAGCATTCCAAGACACCGACCCTAGATTTATTGTCTCACTCATCAACAAACACCTACCCAAGCGGACTCTGAGATCCACGCACCAGAACCGTTTGATGGTGCCCAGAATCCGGTGTAAATGCATTGGTGGGACTCGGTTTTCCTTCCTAGGTCCGATGATCTGGAATGCGTTCCCTGCTTTCCTCAGGCTTGAGGGAGACTATCTGCGGTTAAGACAACAACTGAAGACCTGGCTATTCACCTTGGCTATAACTAGCGGCTCCCGGCTTAAACTGCACTCACCTGACATTCCAAAGCGTCAAGAAACCTGTTGGTGTATGTGCACTATACAAATACCCATGTAACATAACATAACAGAGGTCAGACTACCAATGTTTGAACACATACATGAGAACAAGAGCCAGAAGATTGATCACCCTAAATTTTAAATATGTTCTTTGCCTCTCCCTCTCCTTAAGGTATCCATCAGGGCTCAGGAAGGCTGGAGTTGGGTCTGTGACACTAAGTGGGGCCACTGTGGACCACAGTCTCTGCTCTCCCCTCCAGTCCTCATCGTTTACTATGTACTCTTACTATAGCTCCTATTCCTGCCTCTGCCCACTTATTTAGAATGCACTAGAAGGAAAGTTGAATGCAGAGAAGGGCCAAGGTTGTGACACTTCCCATTTAGTACTCAACATCAACAACATTCCTACTCTTACCTGCATTGCTGTCAGACTACACTACACTGACCCCAACTGGTACTACGTGCACATGCCATTTCAGATGCTATAAGAATAAACAACAGGAGTACACCTGTAAACCCAGTTGAGATCTGGGTGGTAATGGTGTGTAACAAAAACGATCTCAACATGTGTTATTTTATCGGCTAGTAAATAAACACTCACATTTCGTTGCAAAAAGAATAAGCAGGGAGACTGAAAGTTTCAAGGATGTGCCAAAGGCACAATATATTTAGAAAAAGTAAAGTGAAAACAGTAGTATTCTCATTTATTTAAATTATTTACCCTTTTTGGCTCTTCAGGGACTATTACATGTTCTTTTACTGAAGCGTTAATTGTTGTATTACCTAACCCTAATAAAGACCCTACACTGGTTTCAAATTACCGTCCTATTTCCTTATTAAATCAAGATTGTAAACTCTGTGCTAAAATACTTGCAACTAGGTTAACCTCTGTGTTAGATTCTATCATTCATTCAGATCAATAGAGATTTATGAGAAATAGATGTTCCGCAAATAATACTAGAATATTATTGCATGTTATAGAACAAGGGTCCAAATTATCTTTACCTGTAGGAGTATTAGATGTTGAAAAAGCCTTTGATAAAGTTAATTCGGAGTTTTAATTTCGTACTCTTTATGCATTTAATTTTGGTGACATATTTATCCATATGATATCTGCTCTTTATTCTAATCCTACAGCTCGTTTATTTATTAATGGCCAAACTTCTAACCAATTTTCTCTTTTCAGAGGCACCAGACAAGGTTGCCCCCTTTCCCCACTCCTATTCCTTCTTGTAATTGAACCTTTGCCTGTTTCAATTAGAAAATGTAATGATATTACTGGTATTACAATTAAAGGGGTTAATGTAAAAACGTTAGCATATGCAGAGGATGTACTGTTATTTATTAGTAATCCTATTTCCTCACTTCCTCCTTTATTTGAGATTATCTCATCTTATTCCTTACTTTCTGGTAATACGTTTAACACTAATAAAACAAAATTCTTTCCTATAAATATTCACTGCAATCCAGATATGTTACCCATGAAAGATATAATTTGGCAGAGAGAAACACTTAAATACCTAGGCATTTTGTGTTCCTTTCTATAAAAACCACAATATCATTAAATTGGGAGTCTATTTTAATCTACATTAAGCATAAAATATCCAAATGGTCTTCTCTTCATCTTTCATGGTGGGGTAAACTAGAATCAATAAAAAAATGACTATAGCTCCAATTTTTTTTTTGCTCCTTAGCTATGATCCCTATCCAATTTCCTATGAAGTTTTATAAAGATATAGATTGGCTTTTTACTCAATTTCTTTGGAGCGATAAGTCACTTCGTATTAGTTATCAAAAATTAAAATTGTCTAAATGTAATGGTGGTTTTGGTATTCCAGATTTCTTAGGTTTAATCATTCTCATTTGATTAATTGTCCTGCATGGCTTTCTACAGAAAAAAGTTTGATAGATCCGTTTCCCTTACCTTCTTTATTAACTAGAGTCCAATAAATCACTATTTTTTAATAAATCTGCTATTTTGAAATCCACTAAATTTATACTACGTGATTTCAATTTAATTTTTCAATCGCCTATGTCCATTACTGAAGATATGTCCTTATGGGATAACTCAAATATAAAACTTACTAAAAATTTTAGAAATTGGCATTCATGGATTAAAGCTTGTGTTTTTTACCTTAAAGATATTTGTTATAACAATGCTTTTATCTATTTTAAAGGGAGATTTAATTTACCTTCCTTTGATTTCCTAAAATATGAACTTTTATGCAATTCTATTTTAGATTAATTTTCTAATCTTATACCTTCTAATGCTAAATCAGATTTATCAATTTATATTCAAACCCTTTCTAACTTGCCTCATACTGTTTCAATATTGTATTAAAAAGATATTACATTTAAAGGTGACAATATTAATACGCTTATGACATTTTGGAATAATTAACTTTCTTTATCTTTATCTTATAAAACCTGGAAAACTATTTGGCTTAATGGTATTTCAGGATGGTTACCTGTTTCACTTTATCAAACAAATTCATATATTTTATATAATTGTTTATGGTCTCCATTGAAATTGTTTAAAGCCAAACTCCTCACGACTTCAAACTGTTGGCATTGTCATTTACATACTGGTTCTTCAAGACACATGCTTTTTGATGGTAATATTATTTAGAAATTTTGGACTGATGCTTGGGATGTTATAAAAAAATACTTAATATTCATGATGATTTATCATTTAATTTGATCATTTGTAAATCTGTTATTCTTTCTTATAAATTAACTGACTTAGAATGTAAACTTTTTTATTTTTTATTATCTGCAGCTTTAAAATCAATTACCACATGTTGGAAAGACGTTTCTTTATTATCTGTTCATGTTTGGTGGTCATGTTTTATTTTTACTAGAAGGGGAGCTCATTTACCCTTGAATGGTGTTATTCATGATTGTAATTCTTTTAGTTTATTCTGGAAACCTACTGATAAATATTTATTTTCTTAAAATGTATTTTTATATGTTAAGTTTATATTGATATTCATGCATAATTTCTATTTATTAATAGTTCTATTTTATGATTATTGATGGCATATGTATAATTGTTTCTTCTCCCTCCCATTTTAATTTTTGTAACATTACATTATATTATATTATGTTGTACCTGTCAAACTATATTGATATGGATACTCCTCATATATTTCTTGTTCGTACTTTTATTGTACTATTTTTTGTATTGTCTATTTGTTAACAAAAATTTGTATAAACTATTTTGAACACAAAAAGTGCATTTTGATGCAGAAAGGACATGAGTTTTCTTAACCCAGGTTCCAAGACATGTCATCTCTTGCCAGCGTGTGCCTCCTAATATTTTTCCACTTTCAATGAGGTAGGTTAGTCAGAAGTGAAGAAGAGCAAAGGGATTCTCACCACACCCTGCCCCTAACTCATTCAGAGTCGGAAGTCTCCTCTCTCTCTTGGAAAGGGGATACTGTCCCTTTCATCTATGTTACCCATGTCAGCTCAAACAAAAATGATATCTCCTAGCCAGCAAGAAGCTTTGCCTCATCTTCACAGCAAATTCAGAGTGCAGTACTCAATCTGTGCTTTCTGAAGCCACAATGGTCCCTCCCAAAATGGCCACTTCCATCAGTGTTGTGGGCATAACCCAATTCCAACAAGGCTTCAATCCAGCAGTGCACTGCCTGTAACCAACAAGGACACCTACAATGATCTGTGAATCTTGGCAATCTACACTCCGGCTAAGAGGTCCGGGAGAGAGACAGCAAGACACTAACGCCACACGCAGCAAATCTCAGCAGGGCTTGAGGAAGGGTAACTGAGGACACCTGCTAGTCCTTCTCTATCAAGCCTCACGCACCATATATAGAAAGATGGGTGTCTCGGGATAAACAACAATCAACCAATTATCGCTGCTCAATGTGATATTTGTTGTCCAGTGGGTCTGGGGTCTCCCACAAAACACAAGCCAAAAACAAGAGGGTCTTGAATCAGAGCTGCAGAATCAGACATTCTAAGTCTACGGGAAATGTAAAGTATGAGTTGGAGATAAGTATTACCATTTTATAATACCTGGGCTATGAACCACAAGTTGCTGTTTTCACAAATGCGGTTTCACTAGGGTAAGTGAAGAGAATAGCTATTTTAGTCAACTTTTTTAATGCCTATAAAGTAAAAATAAAAAGTCTGGTTTGACAGAACAAAAAAAAAACAAAAGCAAACAATTAAAACATCTATGCATCGATCAAAACTTTAGAAAATTGGCATAAAGCTGGCAATCATAAAGCTCCAACAGGATGGAAACACAGCAATTGAATCAAAAGGAACCAGGGATAATCCCTTCGCTTTATAGTAATTCAACATGGCCTGCACTGTTCTTTGTTTCCTTTTTACCTTTGTTGTTTCTAACTAACGTTTTTTCTCCTCCCCTCCTGCGTGATGCCTTGACTTTTGGTGGTTATATTGTGTGACTGCAGGGGCATGCCCTGTCCTCCTCCTCCCATGTGGTCATAAAGGATTTTCTTAATTGGGCAAATCCTTGCATTTAAATATGCACGTTAGCCTAACTACCTTTGATTTCTAGCAGTGTGTGGAATGTTTGATTCCGCCCGTGTAATTGGCCGCATTTGGCAACTCTGTGCTACTCTTTTAATGTCGAGTTCCGGCCAAATCCTGTCAATCGCTGCTTGGCAGAATGTTTTTACCTGCAGCCCCAGAAATGTAAGTGAGATTTGGTGGCCCATTGTGTGCGGTCGCAGGGAAGGAGATGCGCTTGTGTACATTTGCTGCCGCTTGAGTAGATTTTCTATTTGAGTGTCAACACAATCATCTCAAAGGGCCTTGCGCTCTTGCACACCATCTAATGGTGTTCATGCTGATTTTTCAGTGCTGCTCATGCTACTGGAGCTAAGTTGCAGCACGAGCAGTGTGAGATGCATATTTTCACCTATTGGCGAAGCTCCACAGAATCTCAGAGTTTTCATGTAACTCTGTGGAATTCCGTAGGAGTGAAACCTGGGTGTTTAGCCCATCCCCAATGATTTTCAGTGCATTAAGTGATCACTCCACCTATGGTTTGTTGGGGAACACCTGGTCTTTTGACCATATTATAATTTTTCTAACAGTGAATTTCCACTGCATGAATGCATGTAAACCGGAGTTTTGTGATTACAACACTAAGCATGATGCAATGAAAATGCTACAACTAAGGGCTATGTAATGAGGACCTTCATCCATGTGACATCACTCTGGCAACCATTATTTTTCTTCCAATGTAGGAATCAATACCTAAATACAGCATTTGAAGGCCAGATATAGCTCACTAGGGGCCAGATGTAGGTAATCCCCGATTACCGATTCTTAAATACCGAATCATACCGATTCGGTATATAAGAACTGGCAATCGGGATGTAGGTATATTTACCGAATTAATTACCGAATCGGTATGATTCGGTAATTAATGAATCGGTATTTACCGAGTCTGTAACTGCCATTGTTTCCTATGAGCCTTGAGGCCCATAGGAATCAATGTCAATTACCGAATCGGTAAATACCGATTCGGTAATTGTGGGAAATATTGAAGGGTGGCAGGGTGTCACTTTGACACCCTGTTGCACCCCTCAATTGTGCATGGGTGCAAATGTTGCTGACATACATACCCTTAGGGCATGTATGTCTGCAACATGGCACTGTTTAAAAAGCAAAAAATATGCTTTTTAAATCGTTTTCTTAATTTACCACCACCTACTAGTTGGTGGTAAATTAAGAATTCGTAAACCCTTGTAGCACTGAAAACAGTGCTACCTACATCTCAAATTACAGAATCGGTAAAATTACCGATTCTGTAATTTTACATTCCCCTACATACCAATGTCCAAATACCGGTCGGAAACGGCCGAAAATCGGTATTTTCGGCCGTTTCCGACCGGTATTTGGACACCTACATCTGGCCCTCAGTATGCATGAGTATGTTGCATGCCCTGGATGTTTTTGAAAAAAGTCCAGGGCAACGTTTTAGTGTCCTAATGAACTCCTTCTACCCAAAAGGCCTATTAATTTGGGGCTGACATGTCGACCAGATACTGGGGAAATAGGACCAATATATCCGTATCCCCTTACAATAGAACTTTTAATCATACCAAAACAGCCACATGATTGAGGAATTTTTACATATTCTTATTATTTTCTGGGGGCCCGGCTTGAGAAATATTCAAAGTCCCCACGTAATACAGTTCAGCCCATCCTGGTTTTTAGGGACCGGGATGAGATCCGATAATAAAGCATGCCACTGCTAGAGTGGTTTAGGGTTTAACAGTGAAAATAGTATTTTTTCTTTGCCAGGAGGAAGATAATTAGAGGATAAACCTTTTTTCCTCATAGTAAATAAGGCAGGCACGGGAAACTGCTTGTAAGGTGTAGGTCTAACCACGGAAAGTATATCTCTTTCACTCTATACTCAGAGTCTCTCTTCCTTTCCGGGTGAGGGATCTTACCGGGTGAGGGATCTTACGACAGCCTTGTTTGGGTCTTTGTTGATAGATACTGAGGAACCCTCTGCCTAAGTCTTGAGGGTATAGCATATAGTAAAGAAAGAAGGCTGCTCAAACTACAACTACAGAACTTTCTCAAATTTCAATTTACAAAAAATATAAAAAGTAGTACTGAGGTCACTAAAATTAGGAATATAGGTTTGATAAGACTACCTTTTTAAGAACAGTTTATTTACAGATGATATGACACACCACTCATTCTCTTATGCCCTCTTATTACCTGCTTCCAGACACTGACTGGCTCAGACACAAGTGGTGGATTGGTTTATAACTGAGAGAGGAAGAATTCAGTTCTTCAACCCCAAACAAATATGAAGCGGGGCTCTAAAAGATCATGTGACTAAGTACTACTCCATCGGACTAATCCATCTCTTGTATTCGTGTGGGTTTCAAACTCAAGAGTCACTAGAGCTCAAGCTGTTCCATGTCATCGGTGAGTAGGTTCTCCAGCCCCGCATTTTCCTTTGCATTCTAAGACTAGCAGTCAGGCATTCACAGCAGGGGAAACAAAAGTAAAGTACCAGAATACTAGGAACAAAACAGGACAGGCAAGACTAGTTTTTTTCACCTGATCCATGGCACCAGCAACTATACTAATTTTGGGCTTTCTTTTAATAAGGCAATGGACTTAAACCAACTGGCTTAACATACCGAACAGTTTACAAAGGACTCCAATATGGAGAAACCTGGTGCCACGGAAGAAGAGATACAAAATAGTTAACAGTAGGCACGACTTTAGCCAGCCTGCGACTGTCCAGATGTGTGAACACATGAAGTAGGGTTTTCAAAACAGAAATCAATAAAGAAATTCTCACTGACTAATGATAAGGAACACAAAGAGCAATAGTAGTTTTGCCCCCCCCCCCCCCCCAAAAAAAACATGGTGTCCACCACATAGCCTAATACTGAAATTGTGACTCTTAAATCCAAAGTTGGTAGTCCATGCACCCGCAGGTCGCAGAGCAGCTTGACATGCACAGGATGCTATTGAATACTGGATACGTGCATTAGGTTCTCTAGCCTGGCGTACTCTTGTTTTGCACCCAAACTCCATAATACTCTTCAAATTGGGTGGTAATATAGCAGCATCCTCTCTCCTGAAGACCAAGTCTTGAATCAGTTGCCTGGAGCCACCGTCACAGTGCTGAGCCTAAAACAGTAAAAGAAAGATTTTAATAGTGGAGAATGTTGATATGTTTCAGAGCTCGATCAGATGTTTGCTACCGAGCTCTAACTGGCAATGCTCAAAGATTTTAGTTAGAAGCTAGGCATTAGAATGTAAAAACTCCTCATCTCTCTGTGTGAGCTCCTTTCCGTTGATGTGGAAATGACCATTATTGTTAGATCGTACGCGTTAAGTGTGCAAGTATATCAGGATTTGTGCATAAAGGGAATACGATTTCTAACAGAAGGGCATGGAACCATAATAGAGTCATTATGGCACCTGGTTCACAATTACTTAAATCCACATTGTGGAATCTGCAGTGTATATTGCTTGTGAACTTATGTAGCAATTTCTGCACTGCATCACCAGATAACTCCAAGTCACCAAGGTCTCACTATACCAATCCTGTTTTTTTCTTTAACAATCGAATGCATTCTGGGATTTGAAAGAAAGAGTCCCATCAGAAAAGCCAATGGGATGGAAAGGCCAGATTACAATGATTTGCAGAAGGAAAGTCGAAGGCTCGGGCATGTCGCAACTAGGATGGCACGGAGCAATATTGGTTATTCAACAAGGGGAGTCCAGAAGGGCCTGATGCACTTAATAATATGGTGCAGAAAATGCAATCAGGGGGGTTAAAGCCCTAAACTATTATATTGGAATTAAAACTTGGAGGTTCGAGGTACATTTACACAGTAGTGTCACTAAGCCCCTAGACCCACTCCTTATCTCTAAAAGTTGAAGCGTGTCACCTCCAGGGTGCAGCAGATTATGAACTAAACACACTAAAAGCTATGAGTGCACATCTACAGTAATGCCCTTATGTGCACTCTGAATTTATTTAAATGTACACTATTAAAATAACCTGCAATTTTACAGCCTCGTAGGAATGTGTGACCAACAGGGTACACCCATCATAATGGCATGCACATTATCCTGTTAAGAAGATAGGGCCTCATGCAGTGGTGGCTACAAGTGGGGTGCTATTGCACCAAACCCACCATATTTATTTATTTATTTAGTGTTTTATATAGCGCAAATATGACCCACGAGGGTATCAGAGCACAGGAGGTAAGCAAAGCAGACATTGATATGAAATAATAACAGTTAAAATTAAAAATACATGTAACAGTGGTACGAGAATATGGGGTGAGGAACTACCTCAGGAATTAAAATAAACAAACATTAAGATACATAACAAGCTAAGTTGCAGCGCAACATAGAGCAAATATAGAATAGTCAAGGTTGATGCGCCAAGGACCTGTGAACTTGTTCATCTATAACAGTTTTACTTGTGCTTTGAAAGATGCCAATGATGGATTAATGCGGATTTCAGAAGGAAGGGATTTCCAAATTCTTGGGGCCGCTCCAGAGATGGCCCGGTCGTAGGTTTTCTTTTTCTTAAATTTACATGGGTTTCAGATGTAAAGATGTATTGCTTCTTGAGGATCTAGCTACGCTAGATAGCTCCAGTTTTTGTGCAACATACCTGGGGGTGTTGTAGTGTAGTGCTTTGTGTGTCATGCAAGCAGTTTTTAGTTGAATTCTTGTCTCAAGAGGGAGCCAGTGTTGAGATATCAATTCCGGTGTGATGCGATTGTAGCGCTTGGATCCGGTAATGAGCCTTGCAGCTGAATTAAGTGAGGCCCTTACGGGGGGCCAACTTTGATCGTGGCTGGCCCAAAAGGGATGCATTTCCAAAGCCCAACCTGGATATAACTAGGGCTTGAATCACTGACTTGAAGTCCGCGAAGGGGAGGAAGGGTTTAATCTTCATAAGGATGCTCATATGGAAATTAGCTACTCTGGCACGTGCACTGACGTGTTCTTGCATGTTCAAATTCTTGTCAAGTGTTATCCCTAGTGATTTCGTAGAGTCAATGACCTCTGGGATGCAATTAAGGGCATTTAGATGTTTCAACCATTCTGCAATATCTAGTGATTGTTTGGGAGGTGAAAGCAGGAGGAATTCTGTTTTGTCAGGATGTTGGAGATAGGGTGGAAGCTATTTAGGTTAGTGTGATGTCCCATGGTTTTCTTGAGAATGGGGTACATCTGTCCAAAATTGAGGCAGTCTGGTATAGTACCTTGTAGTTATGCTGTAGTTACTATTTTGGTCCAGAGTGGAGATGAGAGGTTTTAATCTCCTTGAAGAGATTCGCGGGGAGCGGGTTGCTGAAGTGGTTGGAAGGTTTCAATGTTGATAGGATTTTTAGAATGGTAGTTTCATCAATTGATTTTTATGAACGCTGCGCGGCATTATTTTTGGGGGTGACAACTGGACGCTCCAAACCCAAGGGTGGGGAGGGCTGATGTGTGAAACGACTGGGAGGAGAGACAATTCAGAATGTAAGTCACTTTCAATGTTTCCCGTACTTTCATGGAAGGAGGAGGCCAGTTACTCGCAGTTAGGTAGCAAAATAGATCCAGATAGAGGGTTGGGTGCCCTGCTAGATAGTGATTTGACAAGTTCAAACCATTTTTTAGGTCAGTTCCTGGCATTGTCTGATTCCTGAAGAAGTTAGCTTTAACACTACAAATGCATTTGTTGTATATAATTCTCTGTGACCTTAGGTGCTTGAGGTGATCAAGAGACGGGAAGATTCTCCATGAGCATTCCGCCAGTCTTAGATTGCTTCTATCCGTTTTAGGCTGCCATTGAACCAAGGCTTAGAGTCTTTGGTGGACCCTTATTTTAGGTGGAGAGGTTCCATATCATCTAAAATGTTTGTCATTGAATTGTAATAATGATCTGTAAGGCTCTGGACATCCGAAATGTCTTCAGGACAGTTTAGCATTTGGTTGCTAATAGATGTCAGTTCGTGCAGGTACGCACCTCTCTCCCGATCAGTGTTCACGAGCAGCAAAGGGAAGGACTTCCTTCCTGCTCAGAGGACACCAATACAACCAATCCTGGAGCTGCCCTCATACTAAGAGCACAAAAATAATGGTCACAGTGGAAATGTGTTTTACCTTGAAATAAAAACATCAACTTGGTAAATAAATTAATACGATTTATTCATTTTCAAAATATGCTTATATTCCTATTTAGATGACAGCAAAACAATATGTACATTTCTAAAAATGGTGCTCCAAGAAAGGGTAGGAGAAGGTGCTCAAAAAGGGTGTGCGCTTGTGAGGGTTGTAGAAAAGGAAAGACTGTGTGCAATATATACATCACAGACTGATAGAGGCACATCGAGCCACATGAAGGCAAATTATGCAAGTTACATAGTATCCTCGTGACACAGGAAATCAATTTCTCTTGTCTGTACGTGACAAAACAAGAAAGACAATCGACGTTTCGACCCCCTTGTTGTGTATGGGTTATTTTATCCTTAGCCTGGGGTCTTCATCAGGACATGTGGAGACACCTAGGAGTAATTTAATTGTTCTTATTAATCAGGTGATGGAGAACACGAGTGTAGTTATATGAGAAAGGCAATGCGTGTTACCATTAGAACCACCTAGACGAATTGACTATCAAATATGAATATAATATATATTTAGAATGTGAATAAATCGTATTATTTGATTTACCAACGTGATGTTTTAATTTCATGGGAAAAAAAAATTCCACTGTGACCATTATTTTTGTACTATATCTTGCCCGGGACTGGTGGATGTTCGGGTTCCCCCATTGCTCTGTAACTCTCATACTGAAAGCAGCTCCAGGATTAGTGGGAGCAGGCAAATCCAGCACTAATTTTGTGGCTGGGAGCCTGTGCCAGCAATACCCCAGTTGTTTCACTGCCATGGGATTGGTGGGTGCGTAAAGTGCATGTCGGGCTGGCCGTAGCAATAGAGCTGGCTAACCCGCCATGCACACTGCAGGGGCAACTGTGATCCTCCAATTGCAGGATTCAGCCCGCTCCCTGACCTCTCACTGCAAGGTTAAAAGTAAAAAGACAGTAACATCTAATTTTATTTATTCGTCTGTGCCTGCTGCGCTTGCAGCAGGCGGGGCTACACTCCTCCACTCAAACGGAGGAGCCTCCTCTGGCCTCATGTACAAAGAGTTTAAATGGTTGCAAACCTCAGATTTTGCAAATCTAAGGGACTGAGACTACTAAAACACTTTTTGAAATCTACTAAAACTAATTAACGGTTCTGAAAAGGTTTTTGGAATCTGTAAATGGTTTGGAAATAATGAGGAATAGATATTTGGAAGGGGTGTATTTATAACGTCCTTTCCAAATCCTGATTCCTTACAATAGGTATTGGTATTAATGTTTTATGACTAAAATCCAGTCACAAAAAAATAATATTGTACCACCAACTAAAAAGGGAGGCTAACCCATTCACAAACAGGAAAGGGACCCCAAGGAACTCTTTCCTCTTTGTGAATGTTGACAAACACGTTTGTTAGGAGTAAGTAGTGGTCCATGGTTCTAACACCTACTCCTAAAAAAGTATGTGTAACTTTTCATATATTTTGTAAAGGGAAACGAGTTGCATTCTTTTTAAACATAAGATTACTTAATTTAAATGCAATCACATACATGGTGGTCTTCTGAATCCTATGGATTCTTCATCTAATGACTATGCCCAAGCACCATTTTGGATTGGGAAATGCCTACAGAAATGGTACACCCAACACCTTGTGGGAAATGGCAAAGGTGGCTGTGATTAGCCTGGCAAATCATGTAGCAACAGTTTTCCGTATTGATGAGCGATTCTTTGGATGCCTCAAATTAAATTTTTAAACCTAGCTTCGACTCATCTGACATGATCCTGTTCTGTGCTGATTACCCCTCACCATCTTGCCTTGATGCTTTCCACCAGCTTTTCCTGAAACACCAAGGTTGCCTTAATGGATATGCCTTTCAAAAGTGAGAGGCTCTTTGGTGGGATAGCCGAAAACTTCAGGGAGTGCATCTAAAACAGCTACACTGCCACATGCTTGCTGGGACTAGATTCCTTGTCCAAGCAGTCCCACCAGCAATATTGGTGCTTTAGCAGATTTGCCAAGTGCTAACTGTTGTAAATAGATGATCCTTGAGCCAGGTGTATAAAACAGGATACGTTTATTGAGCTTAGTTCCAGGTTAAGTTCATCAGGATAAGATAGATGGAAATGTAAAACCCCGCCAGGAGCGACCCTTGCTCACTTTGCCACTGGATTCAAGCAAGCCGGGCTGAAGACGGCTGTAATGCCAGAAACCGGTCCTCGGAAGCTTGTTTCCGGTCCAGGGAAGGCATGGCTTGGCAGTTCGGGCTGGACTGTTCCCATGAGGCACAGGTTCAGACTGATTTGCATATAGCCATGTCGGAACTGGGGTGGCAAAGTGGGCTAAAGAACGGTGATGGATCAAACCCAGATCTTTTGACTGGGTGTGAGGGTTTGATTGGTTCAGATGCTCCGTCCAACACCACCCCCTTTTGTACCGCTTTTGTACCGAGCGACCTCCCTGTCGCTCAGCCTGCCTACCATCAACTGCCACCCCACACACAAACCAGGCACCAAACATTCCATGATGTCATCAGGCATTCTAACACTCATGTTAGCTGAGTAGCAGGGAAGATACAAGTCAATTATAACATACCCCCCTTCCTTAGGGAAACAAAATGCAGAAGTTAAGGAAAACCACACGAACATCAATATACACAATGCATTCTGAAAGTAAATCATTTACATTGCAAAGGAAAGTATTAACATTGCATTCTCAAATATAAGGACATTGGGATTAGCCCCATCCCCCTCCATTGGGGAAACCCCACAACGCAACCGCATAGAGCAGTGAAACAGAACTGGGGCACGCAACGCCCCATAACCAACATGCCAGCATGAAACAGGGTACATACCACCCTGTGGAACAGAACACCCAACAGGTAGCAGGGTACACACTACCCTGTGGAACAAAATTGGAGCCCTCATCGCTCCATCACCAACACACAACAGGGTACAATCCACCCTGTAGAACACAACTGGGGCATCCAGCTCCCACAACCTTAACGCAAAAGGGTACCCACCACCCTAAGAACACAACTGTGGCACATGTACAGAGGATCAATTTAGCCATCATGACTGACTCTTTATCTCGAAACCGTCCGATACTGACCTCGGAGATTGAGATGGCGGTCAGTGCTTTCAACACATGGGTGGAACAGGGGTCTGCTGCTTCCATCAACAAGGGATGTATTCGCAGGATGCGTTCTACCCCCTCCAAACCATTGTTTTCCCACACCTTACGGGAACTGAAACTTGGATGTAAGAAGCTGGAACGGGTGTTGAGACAAGCTTACACGCCTGAGGCAAAGAGCAATTTGCGTGCGGCTCAAAAGGATTACTATGCTGCGATTAGGTCAGCTAAGAGCAGCTATTATGCAGGGAGAATCGACAAAGCTAACAATAACAGCAAGGACATTTTTTCAATTGTCCAGAGCTTTTTATCGCCATGCGCTGCGCAACCTTTGTTGCCTTCATCCGATCACTGGTGTGAAGAGCGCTCTTCTTTCTTTATAGACAAAATTGCCAAGATCCAAGAGGACCTGCGAGTCGTCTGCGTTGGCTTCAAGTCCTCTCCAGCATTACCCTTTTTTTCTGTGCCTAGGTCAGTTGAGCAGTTTGTTGTCTTTTCTCCTTCCACTGAGTCTGACACTCTGGCAGTACTCGAGGCCCTGAAGTCGGTGTCCCCCTCTGACCCGTGTCAAGAGGTTACTCAGAATGTCAATCTCTCCTTTTCGTCTGCAACCGTTCCGCTATGCTGGAAGCAAGCCAAACTTCTGCCACTTTTAAAAAAGGCCGGGTCAGATCCGGCTGTCCCTTCTAGCTACCGGCCTTTTTCACTGCTGCCGGCCTTGGCGAAAGTTTGTGAGAAGATTGCTTTCAGACAGTTAGACAATTTTATTGAGTCATCTCAGGCTTTGCACCCTGCTCAATCAGGGTTCCGGGCTGCTAATAGCACTGAAACGGCTCTGGTTGAGATGTCCGAGGCGATTCCGGAGTGCCTTGATGGAGGTGGCAGAGCGGTTCTGATTTTACTAGACCTCTCTGCTGCCTTCGACACGGTTCCCCATGCCCTACTTCTTGCCAGACTAGTTGCCGTTGGCATCTCTGGATCAGCACTTGACTGGCTGACGTCATTTTTGGACAACAGAACGCAACAGGTCTGGATGCCACCTTGCGCCTCCTTGCCTAAAAAACTCACTACCGGAGTCCCACAGGGGTCTACCTTGATCCTCCCGCTTTTTAATGTTTATTTGACTCCTTTGATTTACTTGGCGGAACAGTTGGGGGCTAAAATAATGGCCTACGCCGACGATACCCAACTTTTGTTCACTTGGTCAAAAGATAAGTTGGATACGTCGGCGGTTCAGCTTTGCCTATTATCTGTTTTTCGCTGGTTAGCACTTGCCCAGCTCAAGTGTAATGAAGATAAGTCCGAGGTTTTGTTCTATGGTTCCTTTCCCGATAATTTCAGAGACCTCCTATGGCCACCAGATCTGCCTTGTCCCAATTCTATAGGTGGCCCAGCTAAGAACTTGGGGGTCTGGTTTGGGAATGATCTTAAGTTTGAGGACCATATTAAAAAACTTACGGGCGTTTGCTTTGCCACTCTCAAAGTCTTACGCAGGTTTTTTCCCCTCCTCCTGAGAGAGGCCAAAGAGACGGTGTCACGTGCTCGAATACTTTCCAGGCTTGATTATGCGAATGCCCTGTTTAGTGGCCTAGCTGCTTATCTGATCCAACGGCTTCAGGTTATTCAAGATGCGGCCGCACAACTTCTGTTTCAGCTCCCCAGGAGATCTAGCATCCGCCCTTACTTACGCAGTCTTCATTGGCTTCCGGTTGCTCACCAGATTTTGTTTAAATCACTGGTTCTCTCCTTCCGTGCGACCCATCAGCTCAGCCCTGTGTACTTGAGGAAAAGGTTTGCCTTATATGTCCCGAATCGCTGCCTCCGCTCGGCCAATCAGTGCCAAATGACTGTGCCTAGATTTAGGTACTCTAGACTGGGAGGCCAGTCTATCTCTGTTAGGGCCTCTAGGGCCTGGAACGCTCTTCCTCTGCATCTTAGGGTTGCCCCGACCGTTGCTGCCTTTAAGAAAGAGCTGAAAACTCATTTGTTCCATATGATCCTTTAATTGTCAGCTCTTTTTTTTCCACTATCTTCTGCAACCTCACTCTCCGCGCCAGGATAGTTGCTAGTAATGGAGCGCGATATAAAAGTTTTTATAACATTATAACATAACTTAGCTCCCACAATCTCACCGCAAAAGGGTACTCACCACCCTAGGAACATAACTGGGGCACTTAGCTCCCAATACCTCTTAAAATTGAAATGGGGCCATTAGCTCCCACAACTTCCAAGTAATAGGGGTAGGAAAACACACCTCCCTATGACCTATAACTGGGGCACATAGCTTCCAAAACCTTTGGGGCACACAGCTCCCACAATTCCACACAGCATTTTTTTTTAAAAAATGGAGCACCAGTAAGACACAACACCTTTGAACCAGATGATAGGCACACAGCACCCCAAAAACGAACCTGGCACTCAGATACACCGCCCCGCAACCTCCCCGCAAAAGAGAACACACCTCTCTTAAAAGAAAAAACCCAAATGGTGCGTTTAGCTACACCACCCCACAACCTAACCCACCGTAACGCCATAGGGAATACGTCCCCTAAAATAAACTGACCTCCCCATGGTAAGATTCAACATCCCAACCCAGGGTACATCATAGGGTGCACTTCACCCTTGACACTTGAATAGGGGCACCAAGCGAACACCCCACAACCTCACACAATGCCACCAAAGGGTCAACATAAAAGGGTACACACTTTCCACCCACCAAAACAGTGTTTAATAATAAAATAAAATTAAAGTTTTCACTCCGGTGAGCAACCTCTCATCCGAAGTCCTCACCCAAATTGAAGTCCTTGTCCATGAGCTCCATGTAGCTGTAATACAATACAGTGAGTTCCTCCTCCCAGTTGATGCCTCACTTATAGAGAGAATAATAATTAAAGATTTGCTCTGTCTTTGAAAGTACAACACAAACTGCAGGCCAGGTCCAGTGTCATTCATGTGCTTCATAACTAAGAGGCTTCATGTAACAACCCAAAAGCCAAGACTCAATGCAACCCTCAGGAATGTTGCACTTACTCCAAAGGGGTATTCGTGTACTACGCTATCTTTAATTTGAGAAATGCCACAATACCGGTCATGACGGCGATGTTTCAATTGACTTAGAAACGTGGTTGGCAGTAATGAACTCCACCACAGGATAGCAAGTAATACTACACTCTTCATGTGCTGCTTCCAGGCACAAAATGGCCACACGTTCGGGACGTTGAGCCGAATGGCTCAGGGTGCGTTGCTGAATGCAGGCGTCACTAGGCAGCGGAAAGGAACGACGAAGCAAGGACGTCATAATGGATTTTCTCTGTTGCTCCAAGAAAACGGTATGGTGCGCAGGGAAAATTTTGAAAGAAAATGGTGTGCAACAGTTCCCAGTTGTTGACATAGACGTAAAGACAATTCGAAAAACAAGTGAAAACAGTAGAAACACCAAACACCGCTCACTCTTCACACTTATTGACAGGTCAGCTCTTTTAAACAAGTAGAGAGGCAACACGTCTTCCATGCCGTTCAAACCGTGCTTCTTGAAATGAGTTTGAGAGACTCAATAGTCAATCCTACTGACGGGGCACACAGACTGCAGAGTACACCCATTTCAGTCTGCCAGTAACTTTACTTCACAATGGGTCACAACACAATCAATTCTTTGTACTTTTGGTCTTCCTAGCACGTGGATGTTTTTACTAAAGTACTGACTATAGTGATGACTTGCCTTAGGAGATCAGTAGTTTATCTATTTCCATACTTGAACAATTGCTTGTAGTTGGGTTCCCCGTGCTGGTCTCGAATCATATGGAGCGCACTTTGACCCCACTTCATCGCATGATGTTAGAGTCCAATAACATATATTTCTGAGGTGATATAGACGTTCCAACGCATATTTAGTAGGTATACTGGAATAAAGACCCAAACACACGATGAATCATGAACAGCCCCATCTCCTTCAATCTCCACCAACAGAATGCTGCCTCATCAGAATGCTGCCACAACATTTTGTCAAAGAACTAGTTACAGACAACACACATGGGTTTCTCCGGCAACCAGCAGAAGTCCAACCTCACACCAACTGAAAGATTGGCCTTCATTAGAGTGATCATTAACACTGCCTGAGTAAAGGGTTTTATTCCTTCTCAGAGGATCTGGACAATCCAGGATATCATTGGAATCTGATCCCGTTCCTGCAGTTTCTTCGGCTACTCAGCTTGATGTAATTGTACATAATCAGATGATGAATTTTCTCCTCCGTCCTCCCATCCCTATGATGTGCCCCTCCCACATCATAGGGAGTTGTCCCTTCAGTCCTCTCCAATTACTATCATTTTTACACACACACACTCACACCTCCTTGCTGGGCTGGGGCACTCACATCCAGAAGATGAATGTGGAAGTCCTTTGGTATACAACGGTAGAATGGCTGCACATACATGTGCTAGAGTTGAGCACAGTGTGCACTGCCCTAAAGTTGTTACTTTCCTTTATCTTGGGGTGAGTTGTGCAGATCTTTTAGACAACAACAAAAAAGTCCATTCCAGCAAATAACTGGGTAGAGTGGGTTCCTAAGATGCCCGGAAAATGCCAGTAATGACCACCATTGTGCCTGTATCATGCCAGAGATGATGTTTATCGAGCTAATGATGTGCAGAATATGGCAAAGATGGCCAACATTATGCCACTGTTAACAACACCCTACCAAAGATGACCATAATATATTAGGAATGGCTAGCATTATACTAGGAGAGCCTTTTAATGCCAGAGATGGTTCCTTGATCGGGGGGATTCTTCAGATACTATAAGGGGTCCAAATATACCCTGTGATCACAAACTTTCCACAATCCCAAGCCTCATTTCAGTCACTGGGTTCTCTGTCATCAAGTCGTTTTGTGATCCCAGGATCTATGTGACCTTGAAGGGTCACTTGCTACAGCTTGTTACTCTGATATAACTTGTCAGTAGAGAACCGAACCATGCCAGTGATTAGTAGGCTAAACAAAAAATATTTAAACTTTGAGCAATAGTTTGAATTATTTAAGGATGGGCTACAATTAATCCCTGGTAGTGGTTTTCAGCCTCCTGGGAAAATGTCTAGGTGCCTTACGGCTGGTCCAGAGGTGCACTACTCTCTTCTACTCCATAATTTACATAAACACTTGGGGATTGTAGATGACAGGGGTCGTATTTGTGTAGTATACTTTAAGTGAACTACCTTGAGAGTAATAAACTATTCTTTTCACTAATCATTTAATTCATTTTAGAAAGATGAAAGATGAAAACAAAATCATTTACCCTGGGACTCAAAGCTGTGAACCTCTAGGTAAGTTGATCTCTGTAACCCATCTGTTATCCACGAATACATCTTCACAGAAAGAGGAACATCCGTCAACTAAATCCAAATCCAAATCCGGTATTTGTAAAGTGCGAACTGCTCACCCTTTAGGGACTCAAGGTACTAGGGGCCATCAGGAAGATTAAGAGAGCTATTGCCCAGACTCACATGGTGCTGATATGAGCTTCCGCCGGCGATCCAACCATGAGCCCTGCGCTCTGGAGTCAGCCGCCCTGACCGCTGTGCCACACCTCTCCCATCCAACCACCCACCCCCTGGAGTGAGCTTAGCCCAACTAACTTCAGGAATGCTGTATATTGGTATTGAGATTTTGGAACACAATAAAAGTTTGAACAGGTGTGCTTTGTGAGAGCTTTGTGTACGTATCAGTGCAATGATACATTAGTGCACATAAGTAGACAGAAGTGCATCGAGAGAGCTCTAGCAATGTGCGAGTACTGGGATATCATGGAAAGTGAACGCCAGACTACAGCTCATCTGTGTGAGCCCTTGATGCTTTAAGTGAGCTCTGTTAAGGTCTCAAAACTGGATTACCAGGCCATGCAAAATAGAGAACTATTGCGACTGGTTATATATATTTATGTTACAAATACCGTTTACATTTCAGAAGACACCTCCATCACCCCCACTAACCCTTCATTTTACTTGGATATACCACGTTGATTAGCGGATCATCTCACAATCACTCACCCCATTATCACCTACTAAATGTGTTCCAGTTTGCCTATTCTCTTCCTACTATGTTGTTTGACGCCACGTCTTTCTCTAATTTCTTCTTACATCTTATTATACTTTCTCCCCTCCTTTCTCTCTGCACATCTCTTCCTATGCTCCTTCAGTTTTGTCTACTCATCCTTTTTCCTCCCTAGTCAACTCTTTACCTCACCCCTCCCCTATTCACATTTCTCCACCACTCCTCCTCTTGCTACTACCTCCAGCTCTCTTTGACCTCCCCTTCTGCCACTGAGGACCTCATTGCCAATAGTCCTTTAAAATCCTTGTTACCAGGCCCATGGGAATTAATGGGCCACTCATAATCAATGCCTTGATGTTTAAATGCTGAGCACCAGGACCTGCATCTTTTCCCTGCTAGAGTGCATGTGTTGGGACAAGGGGATAGAGATGCTGTCCTGTCCTGTACACCCCTCCTATGCTTACAATACAATAGTCTATTTAGATCAATGGAAGCAAACCACAACACCCAGAATGCATTAGACCGTCCCACAAAATAGCAGCCCTGGAAACAATGTCTGTGAATGTATTAAGTATAGTGGCTGCCTTCCACCGGATGGAACATTTCTTCCTATTGGAGCACCGTAATTTTGGGTCCACCTTTACACGTCACAAATACGCAACATGAAAAGTGCACTTAGCAACTGGTTCCTGTATGATTTAACAACATTAATAAAAATGTGTTACACTTGACATCATTATTGAAGTGCATTCACTGTAGAATTAGAGAATTCATACATATACACTGTGTGCCTTAACTGTATTAAATGAGATATTGTTAGAAGACTTAATGAATAAACCATCCTCACCTATTTCGGATGTGTTTAATTTAGAAACAATAATGACTTATGTAATGTGTACACTAATAGATTTCATTCAACATGTACTTCTTAGTCATACTTACACGTGCATTAAAGATTTTACTGTATCCGACATACAATATGAATCTAACACACTGACAAGTTTATATTCATTTGAGTTTGAAAGTACACACACATATTAAATGTGCACCATTGATTTAATATTCTAAAGTTACCCTTACTAGGCCTGTTTTCCATTCTGCATAAAATATTGTTTTCCACTTCTGCTTGCATGACTTTTCCCTTGCAGGTGCATTTACATACATTGGTAGTTTGAGAATAGATACATGTAGTATTCTGCTATCTTATTAATGTATTGCATAGTATCTAATTTCTAATTTCTAATTTAAAACATTTATAAAGCGCAGCGTGCACCGAACGGTTTCTTGGCGCTAATAGAGGGTAATGGCTACAGAGACAAAAATGAGAACCGGTGGTAGAGCCGGGAAGGGAAAATTACACATGAAAAGCCTGTTTAAAAAGGAACGTTTTTAGATCCTTACGGAAGGATACATAATGGGTAGCCGCACGAAGGTGATCTGGGAGGGAGTTCCAAAAAGTGGGGGCGAAGGTGGAAAAGTTGGACCCACCCCACTTTTTGCGTCTGAAGCGTGGGATTTGAAGGAAGGACTTGGTGGAGGAACGAAGTTCTCTGGGGGGAACATATTCTTTTAATAATGAGGAAATGAAGGCGGGGGCGGTGCCTTGACGGGCCTGGAAGACCATGCAGGCGGTTTTAAACAGAGAGCGTTCCTTAACAGGGAGCCAATGGAGCTCCCTGAGGAGGGGTGTGGAGTGGTGGTAACGTGGGAGACCAAAGACCAGCCGGGCAGCTTGGTTTTGGACCAACTGTAACCTCCTCAGACTGTATGCTGGTATGCCATTGTAAAGAGCATTGGCATAATCCAGCCGTGATATCACTAGAGCGGCCATGATCATTTTAAGTGCCTGAGGGGAAAAGAAGCGGGCGACAGTGCGAATAGTTCGGAGGGTGAGGAAACAGGAGGAAACTACCGAACTAATTTGAGAGTGAAGGGTGAGCTGATTATTCATTTTGACCCCCAGTGTTTTGACCGTGGTAGAAGGGGTGGGGGCGGGACCAAGGGTTGAGGGCCAGAAGAGAGAGTTCCAGGGACTGGAAGAACCTCCGGTAAGAACCAACTCGGTCTTGTCCGAGTTCAACTTAAGATGGTTATGGTTCATCCAGTCCCTGATGAATGTCATAGTGTGCTGGAAGCTGGAGGCAGAGAGGGGAGAAGAGGATAGGTCAAAGATGAGCTGGAGGTCATCCGCGTAATTATACACGGTGACCTCCAGCTGCTGAAGAGCAAAGATGAGGGGGGAGATATAAAGATTAAATAGTAGGGGAGACAAGGAAGAACCCTGGGGAACACCACACGTGACGGGTAGTGAAGTGGTTGTGAAGTCTCCTAGTCGGACCGCCTGGGTGCGGTCCCTCAGGAAGGAGGAGAGCCACACCAGGGCTGATCCCTCAATTCCAGCCGCCTTGACACGGGACAATAAGATGGTATGGTCTACCGTGTCAAATGCGGCGGAGAGATCGAGGAGTACCAGCGCCTGGTGTTTGTTGTTATCCATACCCTTCCTGAGGTTGTCTAGGACTGATACCACGACTGATTCAGTCGAGTGCCTAGGTCGAAAGCCAGCCTGGCGGGGAGCCAGTCCCCCATTGGCCTCTACGTGGGTGCTGAATACCGCGGTGACATAGCGCTCCAGCACCTTGCCCAGGTAAGGTAGCAGGGAAATGGGGCGGTAAGGTAGCAGGGAAATGGGGCGGTATCTCCTTCTCTACCCCAGCTTGTGGAATGTTCCAGTTATGATGTATGATAGAATGTTGGGACTCTGTGGGGCTGGAGATGACAGTTGGCACTGGGTTGAGCATCATGTTAGATGTTCCTGGTGGGGCGTTGTTACCATCTTAACTACTTAACTATAAATAAACAACATTAAATCATCCTCAGCGTGGACATCATCACTACAAAATTCATGGCGACGAGGACTAGAAGAATCTACGCGTAAATCAAGGTACAAGTGACTTAAGAAACCTCTACATTACGTCTATACTGCAGTTGGCGCAATTTACAGCAAATAAACATGACGCAGATTTCAGCAAGAAACCACAACAAACGTGAACTGAATGAAACTACAGAAAAAACTAAGGATCATAAAAAGCCAAGAACCATGGAGCCACCAAGAGTAAACCAACACGCTTTGAAGCCCCACCAGTGTCCCTCAAGTCGGACAGCCCTTCCCAAGCGTGTTGTACATAGCTCACATGGACGCTCAACAACAGTAAGCAAGTTTTTACTCCTTTTTGGTTTCTGCTATGAATCAAATGAAAGCTGCGCAGAGATATTGTTGAAAAGATGTTTTACATCGACTGAAGCGTATTATTTAGTGTCTAAACAGCTTGACTCTTCATGCTTGGAAACTACGGGGAGACGGTCTGCACATATAGTAAGCCAATTTGTTTGTTTAACTCACAATCCCCAAGGTGTTTAGCTGTTGACAATCTGGCCTCATACAACCTTACTAGTAAAGACGCTTGGTATTTGTCAATTTCACTCGTATTATATGTTGATATGCCAACATAGAGTAAGGCCAAGTCACAAAATAGATTTGAAGACACACAGCAGCAACCTTGAGGAGAAAAAGCTCACTGTCATTTTTGTTTGTGATCAGTACGAGGTTCACTCAAGTATGGTGTAAGACGACGAGCATCATCATAACTGTCGAGCCGAACGGGCTTTCAAGCCAAACAGTTATATTTTATCATCGTTTTTACACACATTCAATTTTTAATGGTGGTCCAAGTGTGTCGCATTTTCCAACCGTCACTACAATGTTTAAAAAGAATTGTGCTCGTGCTTACCTTAAAGCAGCTCCGACGTCTCGAGCGCACCCTGGAGACTTCTACACCTTCTTGACAATCGGCAGTGTGACGCATCGACTCCAGCGCTACTGTCAAGCGTCTTGGTGCACGCTGTTGACTTGAACCATCCGGCACGGCGTCTGATAACGTGGCGCCATCATGGAGTTGGCACCTTTGTACTTTTAGTAGTTTCTCATTGCCTGCCAGCCTGACTATTTTCCAACCACGTTTTTTTTATTTTTACTTTGTTTTTTATTTGGCGGCGCACGACGACGACAAAAATTCAAGCTGGCAGGGTCTCATACGAACGTTACAAGGTTGTGTAACAGGAAAACGATAGTATTCACATGACAGCAGCGTCTCCTACACGGACATTTGACAAGGAAAAAAGTTTTTACCTCACGAATCAGACAGGTACTTAGGGGTCGATCAGGATGGCGGACGGAAGAGCCACCGCGGCCCTGGAGTAGGCGGAAAAAGCCTTTTCCGTGTCCGCCTGCCGCGGATACTCCGTCCGCCATATCAGGATAGGAAAACGTGTCAAATTTCCGTCCGCGACGGAAAAACACGCTCCGCCGGCCAACTACACACGACCACGCGGCGGACGGAACACATCCAAACGCTCCGCCGTACGCACTGACGTCGAAGACCGTCCCCCAAATCAAGATGGCGGAAAACACACATAAAACCGCTGCGGAAAAACAACCTGTCTTAACACGGCGGAATCCCCACAGCGAACATAGGTGACACAGCCGAGATACCCACCGCAAGCTGACCACCACCATGGACCCGGCGCTACACGCTTTCCCGATGCTCTTCGCGATCCACCACGTCCTAGTCATGGCCTACTATGGACGACGACGCAGGTAAGGTACAAACCATTGGCTGTCTGGAGGGGAATACCAGCAAGGGACGTGACGTAGGGAGGGGGAGTGTCATGTTACCGAAACCACTGATGAGAAGCATATACGAATACACATTAGCAGGACGCAAGCAGGAATGACAACGACAGACCACGAGACTTGATAGACTACCTTTATTGTCAAATAATAGGGGTCAAATCACAGTGTATGCGTGAACATGGGCAAAGTGGGCACCAGAGCAGGTACAACATAGCAGGTAACGAGAGGGCAGCATGCAGTATCAGAGCATCAACAGGGCATTGTAGAGTACAGAGCAGGTACATCATAGGCAGGTAACGAGAGGGCAGTATGCAGTATCAGAGCATCAACAGGGCAATGCGCAGTACAGAGCAGGTACATCATAGGCAGGTAACGAGAGGGCAGAATGCAGTATCAGAGCACCAACAGGGCATTGTAGAGTACAGAGCAGGTACAACATAGCAGGTAACGAGAGGCCAGTATGCAGTATCAGAGCATCAACAGGGCATTGTAGAGTACAGAGCAGGTACATCATAGGCAGGTAACGAGAGGGCAGAATGCAGTATCAGAGCATCAACAGGGCATTGTAGAGTACAGAGCAGGTACATCAGAGGCAGCACGTGAGAGGGGCTAAGTGCATCAACAGTCCATTGCACAGAACAGCTCCATCAGAGGCAGCACGTGAGAGGGGCCAAGTGCATCAACAGTCCATTGCACAGAACAGTCACATCACTGGCAGCACATGAGAGGGCAGAATGCAGTATCAGAACAGCAACAGGGCAGTGTGGCCAACAGAGCAGGTACATCAGAGGCAACATATGAGAGGGGCAAAGTGCATCAACAGTCCATTGCACAGAACAGCTCCATCAGAGGCAGCACGTGAGAGGGGCCAAGTGCATCAACAGTCCATTGCACAGAACAGCTCCATCAGAGGCAGCACGTGAGAGGGGCCAAGTGCATCAACAGTCCATTGCACAGAACAGCTCCATCAGAGGCAGCACGTGAGAGGGGCAGAATGCAGTATCAGAGCATCAACAGGGCATTGTGCATTACAGAGCAGGTACATCAGAGGCAGGTAACGAGAGGCCAGTATCAGAGCATCAACAGGGCATTGTGCATTACAGAGCAGGTACATCAGAGGCAGGTAACGAGAGGGCAGCATGCAGTATCAGAGCATCAACAGGGCATTGTGCATTACAGAGCAGGTACATCAGAGGCAGGTAACGAGAGGGCAGCATGCAGTATCAGAGCATCAACAGGGCATTGTAGAGTACAGAGCAGGTACATCAGAGGCAGCACAACTACGTGTCCCTACCAACCCGTCACAGGGACCACAAGAGTGCCACGCAGTTCTCAATGGACACACCATGTGAATTAACATTTGAGTGAAGTGTACAGCACGTCACATCACAGAATCAGGGGGGACTGCGTGAACTACCTGCCTCGGACACACTGGCAGCACCAGCAACAGGAGTGTGAGACACAGCCACAGCCCGAGTGACACACACATGGGCCACGGACCCAGACACACTGGCAGCACCAGCAACAGGAGTGTGAGACACAGCCACAGCCCGAGTGACACACACATGGGCCACGGACCCAGACACACTGGCAGCACCAGCAACAGGAGTGTGAGACACAGCCACAGCCCGAGTGACACACACATGTGCCACGGACCCAGACACACTGGCAGCACCAGCAACAGGAGTGTGAGACACAGCCACAGCCCGAGTGACACACACATGGGCCACGGACCCAGACACACTGGCAGCACCAGCAACAGGAGTGTGAGACACAGCCACAGATGTAGTCACTGACACGTGAGCCACTGACCCAGACAGACTGCCAGCACCAGAAACAGGAGTGTGCAACACAGCCACAGATCTTCTAACTGACACGTGAGCCATAGACCCAGATACACTGCCAGGACCTGCAACAGGAGAGGGCACAACTGACACTGTGCCACCATCTGATACATGAGAGTCAACTGCACCGGCGCCACTGGGACAACTGAAATGATGAGCCACAGGGCTGTATGGGCCAGGAGGCAGGGTGGGCCTGGGAGCTGGGGATAGCTCACCTAGAGCCAAATCGGGGTTTGCAGGTGTCAATGGTGTGTGTCTGCGTTTCTTAGGGAGGTGTGAGTGCACCCTGGACAGGACAGGACTGCCAAGTGGTGGGGACTCCAAAGAATCACCACCCAGTATAGGTGGAGCAACTGCTGCCGGGGATCTGGTTTCGGGGGACGTGCTGGAGCCTGCTTGTCGTTTGCTCTGTGCCTGCCGCCTGGACTCGGAATGATGTGTAATGGGGGATGCAACAACAGGGGACACCCTCCTCTGCTTCTGACTGGCCTGGATGGGAGTGGAGGTATGGGGGGACTCCGCCGCGGAGACATCAGTTTGGCGTTTAGTAGAAAACATCAGCCTCAGTGCAGCCAGGGGTGAAGTATGCCTGTCCTTGATTGCGCCATTGTCCATGCTAGATGCCTTGTCCGTAGGATGTGCCTTATCCTTAGGTGGAGTGTTGTCTCTGGATGTAGCCTGTGCCCTGCTCGCCGCCCTGTTCCTGCCAGCAGACTTGTCGTCTGTGGTGCACCTGCCTCCAGCAGACACCTGCTCCCTGTGTGTGTCGCTGCCCTTGGGAGTGTTCCTATCCACTGCTGTGGGCCTGCTCTTGGGAGTCTCCCTGCTCTTAGTAGGTGCCTTAGTCTTCTCACTGTCCTTGGGAGTGTTCCTATCCACTGCTGTGGGCCTGCTCTTGGGAGTCTCCCTGCTCTTAGTAGGTGCCTTAGTCTTCTCACTGTCCTTGGGAGTGTCCCTTACCTCTGCTGTGGGCCTGCTCTTGGGAGTCTCCCTGCTCTTAGTAGGTGCCTTAGTCTTCTCACTGTCCTTGGGAGTGTCCCTTACCTCTGCTGTGGGCCTGCTCTTGGGAGTCTCCCTGCTCTTAGTAGGTGCCTTAGTCTTCTCACTGTCCTTGGGAGTGTCCCTTACCTCTGCTGTGGGCCTGCTCTTGGGAGTCTCCCTGCTCTCAGTAGGTGCCTTTGTCTTCTGACTGGCCTTGTCCAAGGAACAGTCCATGGACATGTGAGTATCCCTTGCCTTCGGAGTACCTTTCGTGTTGAATGCCTGTGTAGCTCCGGAAGGCATGTCCCCCAACAACACTTGTGGATCCTGTGTGTGTACTCCAGTGCATCTGACGTCGTCTACGTGAACAGATTTAGCTGATCTAGGGGATGGGGTCTGTGCCCTGCGTGCCCTGACGTGCTGTCTGACGCTGCTTCTAGTGCAATAACCTGCATTTGAGTCCTGCTCTGAATAATCACTACCCCCTGAGACATCCAGCGGTGTAGATGGGGAAACAGAAGTAGCACCCTGTTCATTCGACTGTACTATTGCAGACGACACACTGCTTGCCAATGACTGCACTGTCCTGTGTAGACCTGCAAGATCGCCATGCATCCCTTCCATGAATGCCACCACCTGCCCCAACTTCCTATCATGATCCTGGAAAGCATTTGTCATATTGGTCTGACCCACACACAGCTGTCGCAGCAGATCAACGGCCTCAGCACACAGTGCATTTTGGCTCACCGTGGCAGGGGCAGCGGTGCCTGCACCGAACGCCACTCTGCTCCCCCTACTCCTTCGGCCACGAACAATACATGGTGCAGTTGGCGGAAGTGTGGGCCCTGTGTGCTGTCTTCCGACAGAAGGTGATGAGTGCCCACTCCCAGTCTGTGACAACAGTGCAGGCTCACCAAGAGTGTCCGACGAGGAGGACGATGGTGTCTCCACATGCGAGTCCTCAGGGACGGTCCTGTCCCCCTCTCCGGCGCTGGCCTCCTCCGTGTCAGTCTGCGTGTGTGCGAAGTCTGAGCCGGACTCATTTCCTCGGCTACTCTCCACCGTCTGTGGCTGAGTGTCCTCTGTCAAAGCTGAAATGCACAGAAAAGATGTGTGAGTCATGGGCACACTCACGTACAGAAGGAACAGGATAGCCAAATCACATAGCAGACAAAGGTTCATGAGCCCTCAGCCTGCACATGGCCCACCCCTACCAGTCATCCTCACATTTTCTGCCATGGGGACATGGACCACTAGGGGATGTGCTTTAACACTCAACTACTAAGCAAGTGGCGTGTCAACATGGCGGACCTGGATGTCAAATGAGTACCACCCAATGGGACCAAAATGCCATCACAGGCATACATACGCAACACGGAACTCAATGGTGTGTCTGTGCACCAATACATGCATAGCACTCACAAGTTTCCTACACAGACAGTATGCTCACCGCTAGTTTGCTGTTGATCGGCACTCAGACGTTCGGCCAGTTCAGGATGCGTCACTGCAATGATACGGTGCATGAGAGGGGTCATGGAGCGTCGGGCCAGACGGGGCGTCCTTGGAATCAGGCCCAGTGTTACTTCCGCTACATTCTTGCTCAGCCTGGAAATGTCGTCCCAGCGTTTGTGGCAGTGTGTATGTCGTCTGTTGCACACCCCCAATGCCCGTACTTCCCGTGCTATGGTCCTCCACAGGTCCTTGCGAAGGTGCAGCTTGACCTACCATGATGGGAGACAAAAGGGTTTAAGTCAGTGGACAGGTGGCCTGTCACACACATAGGGGCAAGACGTTACTGTCAGCAGCCATGCACAATCAGGAACATATGTCTAGCCCACACTACACAGCTAAGATATAAATAGGCCTGATCATTTGGCCCCCTCATGCACACCAACATGTCCCACACTGCACTTACCACCCGTCCCGGTGCGCCGTAGAGGCGTCCATAGTTGCGGAGTACACCGTCCACGAGGACATCAAGCTCCGCGGCGGTGAAGGGTCGAGACCGGATCTCTTTGCCTCTCGACATGGCAAGATCACGGAGTATGGCACTAGAGCAGCAGTCGGTGGTCAGCTCAGCAGCAGCAGCAGGTCGAGGTGATGGTCACAGGCAGCAGTCGGTGGTCAGCTCAGCAGCAGCAGCAGGTCGAGGTGATGGTCACAGGCAGCAGTCGGTGGTCAGCTCAGCAGCAGCAGCAGGTCGAGGTGATGGTCACAGGCAGCACTGGTCCCCAGGGTAGGAAGTTTCATGTTGGCCAAGACACATATATAGGGCCCTCAGCACGTGTCAGTGGCATACGTCGCCAGCAATTGGTCAGCCCTGGGAGCGTGATCGTGAAATGGGCCAATGACTGGCCCTGTTGTTGCGGTGCACAGCTTCCGCTACTTGCGATTGGCCGTATGCGGCCAGCGTCCCTCTTCCCATTGGCTGCATGTGCAGGGACCGTGACGGGCACACATCGGCAACCGCACGTGCAAGCTTCAGGCACGGATGCTTCAGTTGCAACAATGTACTATCACTGGCGCCTCCATGGCGGGGCACGTACACAGCGGGGGAGGTGCAGGCCTATACACCCTGCAGATGTACTCAATGGACATGCCAGTTCATGACCCCCCTTACAGTCACCTTGCATCATCCACCGTACACCGGCCGGAGCGGCCGGCCCATGAACATCCGCCGTGCCCGGCCATGAACACAACCGCCATGGCCGGGACCGGCGGTTGTTCATGGCCGGGCACGGCCATGGCGGTTGTGTTCATGGCCGGGCACGGCGGTTGTTCATGGCCGGGCACGGCCATGGCGGTTGTGTTCATGGCCGGGCACGGCGGTTGTTCATGGCCGGGCACGGCCATGGCGGTTGTGTTCATGGCCGGGCACGGCGGTTGTTCATGGCCGGGCACGGCCATGGCGGTTGTGTTCATGGCCGGGCACGGCGGTTGTTCATGGCCGGGCACGGCCATGGCGGTTGTGTTCATGGCCGGGCACGGCGGTTGTTCATGGCCGGGCACGGCCATGGCGGTTGTGTTCATGGCCGGGCACGGCGGTTGTTCATGGGCCGGCCGCTCCGGCCGGTGTACGGTGGATGATGCAAGGTGACTGTAAGGGGGGTCATGAACTGGCATGTCCATTGAGTACATCTGCAGGGTGTATAGGCCTGCACCTCCCCCGCTGTGTACGTGCCCCGCCATGGAGGCGCCAGTGATAGTACATTGTTGCAACTGAAGCATCCGTGCCTGAAGCTTGCACGTGCGGTTGCCGATGTGTGCCCGTCACGGTCCCTGCACATGCAGCCAATGGGAAGAGGGACGCAGGCCGCATTCTGCCTTTGGGAAGTAGCGGAAGTTGAGCACCGCCATGGCGGCGCCAAATATGTGATCTTGTCAGACGCTGCACCGTGATGTGTTGTGTGCAGTTGCGTCATGAGGGATGTGAGCGTGATTGTGAAAGGTCATATGTCATACAATATAGCATGTGTGTCCATACAATGGACATCGGTCGGCACACAATGGCCAACAGATGTGCATTCGTACGTGTTGACGTCGGGTTTGACCCTACAGACGTTGTTACATCTTCACAACTACACAGTACATCACGGCTGTGTGGCCAATTCATGCATCTGTTGTCGGTTTATTGTTGTGTCGAGGTGACTACAGTGGTGGTGGTACACATGCATTCCGTGTATGTGATTTATACGTTCTGTCACCATGCATGTCATTACCGTATGCACATCATCATTGGTGGTGGCATTTGTGCTTGATGACATGGCGTGTGTAAACTTATCGTTTGTGTGCATGCAGTTGCATGAGTGTCTGTGATGTGTCTACGATACATTAGGGTGACGACTGGAGTTATGTCAGTAAGGTACACATGTGATGGAGTTGTACACGTATGCGTCGTTTGTACGTTGACCTAAGTTACATCTCTCTCCCACACAGGAGGGCTCCAAATGTGCATCGCCCATACACTCAGCTGGAGGATATGGTAGACGAGGAGGTGATTCGGAAATTCAGGCTGGATCGACGTCGGTTGCTGGAGCTTGTGGCTCAATTGGCTCCTCATCTGCAGCCACGTAGAACGTATCCTGGCTCGTTTACACCCACTGCAAAGGTCATGGCGGTACTACATTTCTTCGCTACTGGCACATTTCAGTATACAGTTGGAGGTGCCGGGGGTATGTCACAGGCAATGTTCAGCACGGTTCTTCGGGATGTGTTAACAGCTATGATGCTGTACAAGGATGAGTACATACATTTCCCACGTCCGGAAGAGTTGCCAGCTGTCAAAGCTGGTTTCTATGCACTGGGCCACATACCTCACGTTGTGGGCTCAATTGATGGCACGCACATCGCGCTCATTCCACCACGGGCACGCGAACAAGTGTTCAGGAATCGGAAACACTTTCATTCGCTGAACGTGCAGGTGGTGTGCCTGGCGAGCAACATCATCTCCCATGTGTGTGCAAGATTTCCTGGATCCGCACATGACGCCCACATCATGCGAACCAGCAATGTCCCACGACTCATGGCAAATCTGCCACCCGGTCAAGCGTGGCTTGTTGGTGAGTGTGCAGTGGGGACTCTTGTGATCTCTG
This sequence comes from Lissotriton helveticus, assembly GCF_964261635.1. Classification (NCBI taxonomy): domain Eukaryota; kingdom Metazoa; phylum Chordata; class Amphibia; order Caudata; family Salamandridae; genus Lissotriton; species Lissotriton helveticus. Next base: position 1,533,054,437 of record NC_136065.1, read on the forward strand.
TGTTGCATGGGGTACCCACCATATCTTGTTCTGATGTTTGTCTCTGTCATCCCCCTACATAGGCGACTCGGCTTACCCAAACCGGCCCTGGCTCCTCAGTCCCCTACGTAATCCGAGGACGGCGGGTGAAATGCGGTACAATGAGGCACATGGAAGGACACGGAGAGTCATCGAACGTACCTTTGGACTGCTGAAGTCTAGGTTTCGGTGCCTCGATAAGACCGGAGGGGCACTGCCTTACTCACCAGGAAAAGTATGCAAGATCGTGATTGCCTGCTGCATGCTCCACAACCTGGCAGTACGCAATGACATTGAACTGCTGTTGGACCCTGAAGACGAAGGAGTTCCTCGGCCTCCCATCCCACCCATGTCGACTGATGAGGATAGTGGTGAGGAGGAAGGTGTGGACCAGAGGCGCCAGCTCATTGATCGCTACTTCCCTTGAATGTGAGTATCTACCTCTAGTGGCGGTTGACAATGCCTCATGTATGTTTTCTGGTGTTGTGTGGATATGGGGTTATTCAGCTGGGTGTGGTTTGTGATGGTTGCACATGTGTGTCTTCATGTCTTTGGACATAGGAGTGTCCATGATGTGTGTGCTCCCATCCCATGCTTGTGTGATGGTTGTCGTTTGTGTAATGTTGCTGTGCATTGTGTTGTGATGTGTGTGAATCTCTTTACTGACGTGTGTTTGCTGTCTCTGGTTTTCTCTAGGTCACTCCCGCAGCGCCATGATCATGTGCGACTATGATCCCTGTACCTGTTTACGTCTGTATCTGATGGCAATCATGTGAATAAACATGGAGGCAAAACATCATTGTGTGAGTAAATGCAATTTATTGACAGGTTGTGCTTTTGTGCTGGTGAATATATACAAGTAAGTGGGAGGGAGGGAGTTGGAGTTGTAGGTAATGGCAGATGAAATGTCCGTGCTGACACCACATTGGGGGGTGTCAGGCTAGTCCAGCAGACCAGTGGCAATGATTGTCTATGTGGGACAGGATGGTTTGCAGGGTGAATGTCTGGCACAGGCAGTGGCATTGTCAAGGTCGTCCCCTCTTGGAGCGTGTGCCTGGCGCTCCAACACTGCTCTCAGCAACTTCCTGCCTCGGCCGCCCCCTCCGTCTCGGAGGTGGTACAGAGGCAGCTGGGAGGGCAGGTTGGTGATGGGCCACATCCGTCGCCAGGGGCTCAGGTGGTGGTGGCGGCGGTGGAGGCGGAGGCGGAGGCGACGGGGGAGGCGGAGGTGACGGTGGCGGTGGCGCTGACACACATGGTGGAGGGGGGGGGGTTGTTCCGGGCAACCCATTCCCTCCACATCGTTGCCTGCTGGCCCATGATCACCAACATCTGGCCAAGGATGCCAGAGATCTCGCGCAGGCTGTTGGTGTTGTCCACTGAGTCCTCGTGAACACGATCAGCGTTTGCCTGGGACCGGTCGTATGAGGCCTGGCACCTGGCAAGAGCTTGTAGGGACTGTGCCACTGGCTCGGGTAGCTGTCCCTCCTCTGACCGGCGGTGTGTGGGTCGCCTGATTGGCAGTTGTCCCGTTGCCTGTGTTTGTGGCCCACTCACCCTGCTTGTGTGTGGGGCCGTTGGACCAGCGTTGCGCGCTGGGTCATGCTGGGTGGCACCGGCAGGAGTCGTGGTGCTCGTGGTAGTGGTGGTAGTGGTGGTACTGGTGGTACTGGTGGTACTGGTGGTGGTGGGGACTGTGCAGATCACAGAGACGGGTGCCGCGGGAGTCACACATGCGACGTTGGTCGGTCCCGGGAGTCCCTGTGAGCCAGATGGCCCTGGCTGCGTGCTTGGTCCCGCTCCATCCTCCGCCCCGGAGCTGCCTGTGTCGTCGTCGGCAGAGAGTCCTGTAGGTGTGGGAGGCGAGGCTGGCGGCCGGGTACTGCTTTCCCCAGTCAGTTGACGATCACCTGAGGGACAAGATCGAGCAGGTCAGTAATGTGGACAGTACATGGTTACATTGATTTGTAGACATTTCTGTTTCCTGTCGCACACACCCCACCCTCCACCACCACCGCCACCCTCCCCGTGCACATGGGGGCCTGTTGGGAGTTGTAGTTTGGGCCTCTCACACACACCACCCTCCACCACCGCCACCCTCCCCGTGCACATGGGGGCCTGTTGGGAGTTGTAGTTTGGGCCTCTCACACACCCCACCCTCCACCACCGCCACCCTCCCCGTGCACATGGGGGCCTGTTGGGAGTTGTAGTTTGGGCCTCTCACACACCCCACCCTCCACCACCGCCACCACCACCACCACCCTCCCCGTGAACATGGGGGCCTGTTGGGAGTTGTAGTTTGGGCCTCTCACACACCCCACCCTCCACCACCGCCACCACCACCACCACCCTCCCCGTGAACATGGGGGCCTGTTGGGAGTTGTAGTTTGGGCCTCTCACACACCCCACCCTCCACCACCGCCACCACCACCACCACCCTCCCCGTGAACATGGGGGCCTGTTGGGAGTTGTAGTTTGGGCCTCTCACACACCCCACCCTCCACCACCGCCACCCTCCCCGTGCACATGGGGGCCTGTTGGGAGTTGTAGTTTGGGCCTCTCACACACCCCACCCTCCACCACCGCCACCACCACCACCACCCTCCCCGTGAACATGGGGGCCTGTTGGGAGTTGTAGTTTGGGCCTCTCACACACCCCACCCTCCACCACCGCCACCCTCCCCGTGCACATGGGGGCCTGTTGGGAGTTGTAGTTTGGGCCTCTCACACACCCCACCCTCCACCACCGCCACCACCACCACCACCCTCCCCGTGAACATGGGGGCCTGTTGGGAGCCATGGACATGTTAGTGTGTTGGTGTCCGACGTGCATGGGTTGGGGCGTGGGGGATGTTTCTTCTCAGTTGTGTGAGCCTGACCATGTCGTGCTGATCGTGGTGCTTGGTTTGTACTCACCAGTCTCTTCTCCTTCGTCAAGGCCGTCTAGGCTCTCTGGGTGTAGTATCACCAGCACCTTCTCCTCCCAATCGGTGTAGGGTATGGGCTCCGGGGGTGTGCCACCGCCAGTAAGATTGGCTCTGGCGTGGTTTTTCGCTCGGATGCCCTTGACCCTGGTCTTAAGGTCATGCCACCGCCTCTGAATGTCGTGCTTGGTCCTCGGCACAGTCCCCGACGCATTCACACGAGTGACGATCCTGTCCCACATGTGGTTCTTTTGCGCCACGGTCGTCTGCTGGACTTGGGCCCCGAAGATGTTGGGCTCCACACGGATAATTTCATCTACCATTACCCGCAACTCTGTCTCCGTGAATTTGGGGGTTTTTTTGGGTGCCATGGTGTGTGGTGCTCAGTGTGTGAGTTGAGTGAGTTGGGAGGTGCAGGTGTGTGGTGTGTGATGTGTAGGATTTGTGTGGTGGGTGTTTGTGTGGTAGGGTGGTGGGTGGGTGTCTTCTATGTGATTTTATGTGAGTTCGCAGTGTCTCGAATGGCCCTCTTGCTGGCAGCAATGCTGTGGTGCAAGGGATTGTGGTTGTGTGGGGGTGTCTTTTTATAGTCGTGTCTCGATGGTTGTTGGCAGTCAGGTGGTAGGTGGGCGTGTTGACTTGTGTGCATTATTGGATAATTGGGACGTGTCATGGTGGCTTGTGCTGGGGGGGGGGGCCTTGTCAATGTTCGTATGTTTGCTTAGGACTTGCGGTGCACTTTCATACATTTGTTAGGCGCTAGGGATGTTGTGCGTGTTGGCCTTCTGCCCTGATGCTGTGGTTCTCGTTGCATTGTTTCCGCCGCGGACGTGGATGGCTGTGAGTTCCGTTGTACGGGCGGATTTATCCTAATTGCGGCCACGGAGTATTCTCAGGGATGGCGGTACATGTTTTATTTTCCGCGGTCATTTCCGTCCGCGGCAGTGGTTGTTCATTGGACTCCGTCCGCCGCGGACGGACTTGGTTGTGTTCCGTCCACCGCGGACGGTGTTGGTTGTGTTCCGTCCGCCGCGGTCGGAGTTTCGTGACATGAATATCCTAATCCCAACCGCGGTTTCTCCGCGGCGCAGCCGGGAGTAAAATTTCCCCCACCATGGCGGACAGTACCCATTTCCGTCCGCCATCCTAATCGGCCCCTTAATGTGGAAATGTCAAAACGGAGTAATGGTCCATTTGTCTGGCAGCGTCTTACATAAGTCTCGTGAGAAATCTGCATCATCAAGACATTTCCATCTTCGAATTGGCAAAACATTCTTGGAACGTCGTTTATTTGAGCAGTATTGTTGATTTAACGCTATATATTGCTGCCATCTAGTGGCTATTTTTCAAGTACAGTTTAATGCCAAATATGCTTAACAATATAATCTCTTTCCAAGTTCAGTTTATCACCTAACTATGTCATAGTTATTTTAAAGTTTTATTCTGAAACTGTGTATTTTTTTTGTGTATGAAGGAGTGGGTTACAGTCTCATAATCCTTAGGAGTGGGTTACAGTCCCATAGTCCTTAGGAGTGGGTTTTCAAGTCCCATATCCTATTTTCAAAGTTTTGTGTAAGCGCTTTGTATTTTAGTCTGTAGGAATGGGTTACAGTCCCATAGTCCTTAGGAATGGGTTTTAAGTCCCATATTCTATTTTTGCGATTTTTCTGTATTTCAGACTCATCAAAAATTTTATAGGGGGTTTGAGTCCCACCTATACAAAAATTGGATTATATCCTAATTATCCAGTTTTTAGGGGGTGTCAGTCCCACCTGAGCAGTGTTATACTAGGGTTTGAGTCCCACCTATACAAAAATTGGATTATATCCTAATTATCCAGTTTTTAGGGGGTGTCAGTCCCACCTAAGCAGTGTTATACTAGGGTTTGAGTCCTATAGTGTCTCTTAAAAGAGTGGTGGCGTTTTTTTTTTTGGCTACGCTACAGTCTTCTCATGTGAGAAGCACTTTCTTGTATTTTGGTTCACCCATTGCACATTTTTAAGCTTTATTCTGATTATCCAATGTTTAGGGGATGTCAGTCCCACCTGTTTAAGGGGGTGTTAGTCCCACCTAGGTTTCTAATTTTTACGTCCAAGTCCCATTTTCTTAGTGCTGAGGGACTTTGTTGGGTTTTATTCCCGTATACGTAGTTTACATACTTCTTCTTCATTATAATTGTTTTTCTACATGCTTATATTTAACTTTTTAATGAGAAAATAGGTAATTTTGTCTTCTTTTGATGTTACAGATATCTGTTTTCTCTTGTATTTATATTGCTATCACTCTCATGTTGGAATTCTTTACCATATATAATGGAGGGTTGGACTTTGAACACTATCTTGAATTTTTATACTTGTGTCTATCCGTCTTGCATTCCTGTCTGGCCAGTAGGTGTGTATCCCGGTTAGCCGTTGGTATTTTCAATCTTCATTTTCCTTTCTGCTGTTTTCTTATCTTTCTTATGTTATTGAAGGGAGAATGAATAGGTTCTTAAAAGTTTGCTTACTTCTTTTTGTCTTCCTGACTTATTCATGTTTCTACTTTAAAGGAGGATGGGTTTTATTCTCCTGTTTGTTTTACCTTTCTCTGATTCTTTCTTAACGAGATTCTTTTTGATCCATGTTATTTCTCTCTTTGTTTTCAATTCGGACAAAAGGGGAAATGTAGTATTCTGCTATCTCATTAATGTATTGCATAGTATCTCCTTCTCTACCCCAGCTTGTGGAATGTTCCAGTTATGATGTATGATAGAATGTTGGGACTCTGTGGGGCTGGAGATGACAGTTGGCACTGGGTTGAGCATCATGTTAGATGTTCCTGGTGGGGCGTTGTTACCATCTTAACTACTTAACTATAAATAAACAACATTAAATCATCATCAGCGTGGACATCATCACTACAATACAACACTGTACTAGCGATAGCGAGAGAACCTAAGAAGAAAACCTTGACAAAGGAACATAGATAGCCAAAGCTTTAATTGAAGAGCCCTATTCATTATTATTGCAACATGGCTTGGTTGGACAAGGACGATGTTGCTCCCATGTTCAGTGTGGGACATTTCATGAATGTTGCAGCTTACCATGTGAGAATGGAAAAGAACAATGGAACCCCAGATGATGTGAACAGATGGATGGTACCTGAGTGATTTTGGTGAAAATAACTGAAGTCTACACTGACTGAGACTGCTGCCACTTTTGCTTGGACTTTCAGAGGTTTAGACCTTATTTTCTTTGATTCTTTGCTGAGTGGGGCTTAGGCTAAACACTCAAATTCCACTAACTCAAGAACACTCTTGACCAAGCTTATGCGATGCGGACACCTTCCCTTATATCCATACTTCTCGAACGTTCAGATTTTCCCATTTTTCTGCATTTTCCTGAATGCAAACCATCCTCTTATTAATGACTTTAACTTGGATGATTCTAGCTTTTACTCATGTGTAGAAAAAAACACCAGAAACTGTTCTTTGAGCACCAGATTTTGTTATTGATTTGTTTTATTGCGGTTACGGAACTTCTTGTGTTATACTGGTACGCATAAACATCTACCTAAAATTGCCTTCCACAAAATTCACACCATGATGTATGCAGACGATGTTATCATTTTAGACCTAACACCATTTGGTCTGCAAAGAAGCCTCCAAGCACTTCACAACTATACGGAGGAAAACTATTTAATACCGAACATCACAAAAACAAAAATAGTTCAGTTTTCAGGAAAGAAACAGAGTACCAAATTCAACTGGTCTCTAGGGGGAAAGTGTTGGAAGTGGCAAATGAATATACCTATCTAGGTCGAATCTTCACCAAGTCTCTACAAAATAGGCTCCATACTCAGAACTTGATTCATAAATCTGACGTTCATGTGGGAGCACTTTCTCGCTTATATGCTGCAACTGGACAAAGACACTTTGCTTCTTTGCTTCAGGTATACAGCGCCAAGATTCCACCAGTGCTGTCATACGCTCTTGAATACATCCCAATAAGCCAATGGAACTTTCTAGATCTAAAAGAAGGGAAGATCTTACGGAAGCTAACAAAGCTGTCTCAGGCTGTACCAGTGCAAGCTCTCCGCCTCGAGTTCTCATTAACCAGCTCCTATGCTAGAGGAATTGCCAATATCATTAGATGGGCATACAACCTCCTCCATGCGGAAGAAGGAACGCTTCGATCTTTACTTAAAATAGAAACATTTGAAAAAGAATCTCCGAAACATGTATTCTCAAGGAATGTTTTAACTGCTTTTAAGTTATCTAATGCTAATATTAATTTGTTACAGTCATGGATACCTGCTCAGCTGAAGCTCTTTTTAAAAGCATTTTACTCCAAGACTCAGTTTTGATCTTGACTCTCAGCATTGCACTAAGTTGTCTTTATATAAAAATTTCGCAGAATATATAGTCTTTAAGAAAACACAACAGTATATTAATTTTAATTTAAAGCATGGGGCCAGGAGATTGATTGTGCTGCTCTGATTTGGGATACTTCCTGTAAAAACAGTTACATATAGGTGGCTACCAAAAGAAAAATCAAGCACTATCTGTAACCTGTGCGATGGTGGGGAGCAGGACTTGGAACATTTGTTGTTGACATGCCCAAACGTGACAGTGGTAAAGGCAAGAAAAAGGTTCTTACGACCAATTTACACAAAACGTAGAATTAACTCTGTACAGGAATTGATCATACTATGTAAAGCTCCGCCATATGAGTTTGTCTGCTACAATCTATACACATTTTTAAAACCTATTTTAAGAAGAATGAAAACTTTTCTTGTTAACAAAACTGTTTAAAATGTTATATTATGTACTGAATAGTTGTGGTTCTCAGTGGAGAACTAAACCAAATAAATTAACTTGAAACAGTGGCAAAGTGAGAAAGGGACCCACGTCTGGGCATACCCTGCCAACTTAGGGCAAACAAAGCAAACACAAGGAGATGATGAACAGAGCACTGAAACTTTTCAGACACTCACCCCCAATCAAAGATCTGGGTTGAATCCATCATCATTCTTTAGCTCACTTTGCCACCTCAGTTCAGACCCAGCTAAAGGCAAATCACTCTTGACCCTGTGCCTCATGGGAACAGTCCAGCCTGAACTGCCAAGCCAGGTCTTCCCTGAACCGGAAACAAGCATCATGGTACCGGTGTCTGGGTAACACCCTTCATCAGCCAGACTAGCTTGAATCCAGTGGCAAAGTGAGCAAGGGACCCACATCTGGGCATACCCTGCCAACTTAGGGCGAACAAAGCAAACACAAGCAGATGATTAACAGAGTGCTGAAACTTTTCAGACACTCACCCCCAGTCACAGATCTGGGTTGAATCCATCATCATTCTTTAGCTCACTTTGCCACCTCAGTTCAGACCCAGCTAAATGCAAAGCAGTCTTGACCCTGTGCCTTATGGGAACAGTCCAGGCCGAACTGCCCAGCCAGGTCTTCCCTGAACTGGAAACAAGCATCCTGGGACCGGTTTCTGGGAAACATCCTTCATCAGCCAGACTAGCTTGAATCCAGTTGCAAAGTGAGCAAGGGACCCACATCTGAGCATATCATGCCATTTTAGGGCGAACAAAGCAAACACAACCAGATGATGGACGGAGCTGCTGAAACTTTTCAGACACTCACCCCCAGTCACAGTTCTGGGTTGAATCCATCATCATTCTTTAGCTCACTTTGCCACCTCAGTTCAGACCCAGATGTATGCAAATCAGTCTTGACCATGTGCCTCATAGGAACAGCCCAGCCCAAACTGCCAAGCCAGGTCTTCCCTGAATCAAGCATTCTGGGACCGGTTTCTGGGTAACACATATTGGGAAAGTTTCTTATGAAACCAGCCATTTTACTTATCAGTGAAAGAACCAAACACAGCCAAAATATCAAATATGATTTTGATATTTCCTGAATCTCTACAGTTTATAAAATAATTGAACAAGACCTAAAACATGATTCTAAACCCTGCATCTTTAGACCAAAGACCACAAAACTGAAAAAAGCAAAAGGAAGAAGAAACAATATTTTAGTGCAATCCCGAAGAAAAAAAAACTCAAGCAGAATAATGTTAGCTCAGCCTTTCTTACTGCTAGCTTATATAACAAAGTTACATAGTATTGGCCCCTTCAGGAAGAAAAAAGGGCTCTTTCACTCTTTTTTTCGTTTCTTTGAATGGCATTTAGTTTGTGGTTGTGCAGGTGCTTTTTCAGTGTTTGCATGTTTTCACTGGTGAGGGCTATTTCTCTTTCAGTGGGGTTTCATCCGTTATTTTTAGGTTTACCCCTAAAACCGGACAGCCTAAGCATGGTGTTAAGATTTATGTACCTTAGCTTGATTGCTAACTTGTAATAAACCTTCTTAACTTAAGTTACTGATTCCTGGTCGTTATTGTGCAGCCAAATGGGTTACATTGTCAATTGAAATTGATTGAACGCCCATCACCTCTCAGGCGTGAAAGAAAAGATCCATCATGGGACAAACAGTTAAAGGGTTGGCAAAGAGTGCTGCATCAATATGGTGACTCATGTGAAGGCTGGACACCTCCACATCCTGTCGCCTCCTCTCCTACCTTCGTTCACATTTGTCTTTCAGTCATAATTTATCTTCCCAAATTTGTGTGGGCCATGCTGTACCTCTCACAACCAAGTCATAAAAGGCCTAGGGCAAGTTTAACAAGAGTTGCTTCACAGTTTCCATTATATAGTTCACCAAAGTTTTCCACACATTTTCAGAGTACCAGTCCTATTTTCGTAGTATAAAGTGAAAAATATAAGGATTTTATTGTACAATTGTACTCAATATTCTTTTAACCTAACTGATTAATTTACACTGTCTATGAGCAGGGAAGCATCTAAACTGAAACGCATTTTGACTAGTGCCTTTCAGCATCCGTGCCTTAGCCCTACACCCACGTTGGTCAGAGTCCCACAGCTCCATGCAACACATTTCTTAATTTGACCAAGGTAAGTGCCATTTTAAAGGTGTTGGGGGTCCAGGGAATCAGCACGGGATGAAGCAGATAAACCTCCTGTTCTTTGTTACACAATCTATTATTTAACATCTATTATTTACCATGATCCTATTGGTAAGAAGTCTCTTTATCAGTAGTCTGACCAGCAACACGTAGAAAATTCTGTCTATGGCACCCATGGCCTTCCTTTACGCCACAGTCTTGTGGTGGCCTCCAAGCGCCTTTCATGAAGTCTCCACTTCTTGGGTGAGGCAGGGTCCTGACATGCAGCATCACACCACCACCTTCAGGGTGGGTTATCTGGTCTTCATGAGGGTTTTCACATGATGCCTGCTGTGACTGGGACTATTCATACAAGATGTCCCTCAACCACAGACTGGAGTGAAATCTTAAAATTCTTTGTACAGCAAGTTCTATTTCTTAACAATGAACAGCGCAGGAAACCTCTGTGGAACTGATTCATCACAACGTTCACAAAGCTTTCCAGTGCTGTGTGGAAAGCTGCAACAATGTAAGATTCACAGTAATAAGACCCTTACCATACACTCCTACCAATTCTGGGTTGTTCACTTCTCATTCCCACCCAGGAAATGAATGACCTGCTGCTCTAGGAAAGAATTCATCTCAACTGTTTGCAGGACTGAAAAATGCCTATACAGGTAATTAATTAAAATTAATTAATTATGTGCTTATATAGCGCTGGAATCACTCCCGAAGGGGTACCTCCGCGCTTCGACCGCTGCGAAACCCTTCCTGGCTTCCCTGAGAGATGGTCCCTTAATGGGTATCTCCAGGGTGAGACCCGGCATCCCCGGCGGTCTGGTGGGGCCGTTAGTGAAGATGAGGCAAGCTAGTGCCCAGAGTTGCCGAGTGTGATCGCTGATCAGAGTGGGCACCGAGGCGAGAGAATTATCGAGTCCGCTGACCCTGGTTCAGAAACCTGCCGCGTCGGGAATCGAACCCTGGTCCCGGGCCGTCCTCTGCTCTCGGGTCTGCCGCCTCTAACCAGTGAGCCACACTACTCCACCAAAACAAATGTGCCATTGCACGTGCACCCAATATTAGCAGGATAATTCTGGATTGCAATTCTCTACCCCATCCTTGGCAGAACATTTACTCACACAAATAAAATGTGTATGTCCATGTTTTGTGAACCAAAAATGTGGCACAAAAATAAATTTTGCTTATAAGGTATAAATACAGATGCAAATGGCTTTGTGAATCAGTTCAATAGTATCAACATGGCAAGAGTAGACGGGCACCTATGCCGCCTGGAAATAACCTATACCTATCATCACATTCTACATTTCTGCAATGTAGTCTACAGGCTCCAACAGGGAGCAGACCAATGAATCCCCCTTACCTCTCGATGATGCTGTTATTCTGCCGCAGATCCTGAGCCACCGTCTTCATTTCAAGCCGCATCTGCTGCATTCTGTGTTACATGCACAAAAACAGAAGTGAACAAACATGATTCTAATTAGTTGCAATTACCAAGTGGAAACTTAGCCAACATCTTTTAAATGGTTACAATGTGTGTTTCTAAGGATCACTGGAAACACATTTCTAACACATCACGCTCCAGGACCAACGTGAAACAACAATTTTGAAGTGATCAAGTTAAAAATAACCAGGCAAATTGCTTAACTGTCAGGAATGGAAACTTAGACCTAACAACATTTACATGATCTTGATCTGGTGTCTGGAATGAGAGTAGAGATCCTCAAGAGCCTTACTGATCCCACTGCAACCTGACCTGAAACATAGTCTAGACCGCATCCTTATATTTACTCTGCATTTCAGTGTTTCTGGGCATAATTGGTCTAACAGAGTTTACAGTAAAAAGTTTTCTTGGAAGGGTCGCCACGCACTGCCTCCACTGGTGCAGGCCATTAAATGATAGAAACCTCCATATATTGTCACGTAAGGATTACTTTGGTTGGGGATGAGTTCAGGGTACTTAATCTAATCAGCCACAATACCATTTTGTCATAATACTGGACTCCAGCAGAAGGCAAAGAGAGCTACCCAACCAAATGGGAGTTCTCACCGCTAAGGCAGAGAAACCTGGAAAGACAATCAGCATTGGTGCGGTCAGTCCCAGGGTGGGTCCCAAAGTCCACACCATGTAGGGAGATGGGGCACCTCAATAGTTTTGGATTTTCACCCCTCATTTGCATCAGACACCTGAGAGGTCGGTGGTCGGTCTGAACCCAGACATGAGTCCCAAAAAGATGTAGCCTCCATTTATTTTGGGCCCGACCTCAGGAAATACTGCTCTGTCCTTTGCACTCCACCCTCTGCTCCCTGGGTAGCAGTCTCCTTCTGATAAAGGCTAGAAGTTGGCCTAGGCCATCCCTCATCAAGATCTGAGAGAACTGCCCCAGTGCCATGCTCTGAAGCATCTTTCTACATCACGATTTCGTTTCTGAAATCAGGTGCCATGTGAAAGGGTAATATATTGACTCCACTATGCAACGGAAATTTTAGGCGCTCCCTATAATAATTCCCTCACCCAATACCATCTTCTAACAGGAGATTTTGGCCCACGATTGAGGCAGCAGCAGATTGCTTGGGGAGGCAACATTTGGGGGACATTTACTTCTTAGCTTGAATGTTTTCAAGCAAAGTCCCAGGCGAAAGGCACTAGTAGGCTCTTATGCTTCATTACTTTAAAGGCATGTCTACCAGATCACAAACAGAAGAACCCCAAGATGGGCACCTGCACCACTTGATCTTACATGTGCCTGCTCTTAAGAATAGATCTAACCAACCACAATACCAACAGACAACCTTCACATCGGCCAACAAGTATCAAAGCACCATAAAAGATGTCCAGACTCTGAAAGTACTACGGAAGAAAGATAAAAATGTGCTAAAAAAGAAATCTTGCGACATAACATATCAAAAATGCACAATGAAATGCTCTATCTCTCTACATATATATTACCTTATGGCGATCGCCACTGGGTAGTTATAGCTAGGATCGAGTTTCCATAGGAAAAGCCTTTTTTGTGCTGCTGATACCTTTGGTGCCGTTTGATGAATCTCCACAAAACGTTCCCAAAAAGTGCTACTTTTTGACCAGTTTGGACATGGAAAATTTTGGGTTGATCCATCATGCAGCGGCCGAGATAAAAAAGGGGGAGCGAATTCATTTGTCTATAGGAACTTTGGACAAAGTTACAGCCCAAACCGCTGTAGCGGTTCAAAAACTTTGTATGTATCACGCTGTGAAGGATCCGCGGAGTTGACAGATCTCATCCTAAGATCTGACTGGCTGCCACCACCCCAATCAGGAAGTGGTAGCAGCCATCTTAGGAATCAAGACTCGGTCTAAAAAAATGCACAAAAAAAAGACATGGGGCAAGGTAGGGATACATTGACCCCCTAGGCCTAGGGCAGAACATTATTATTTTTACAGCGCGGGCTCCCACACATTAAAAAAAAAAAACATGGTGGTACTAAAGCAGCACTTTAAAAAAAAAGATATAAAAATAAGAAAACATTTCTCTACCTATTAACACTTTGATAAAGTGGAAATAGGTAGGGAACAACAATAAAACCTACTACTTACTTATCTCTAAGGCACTAACCCGCAAAACAGCCAATGTGTGGTAAAAATACACATCTGAGTTTCACTTTTGTAAACACAGCCATTAGCCTATGGTATACTGCCTTTTATTTGGCATGTATTGCGGTATACTACAAAGTTACTTCGGTATACTGCAGCACAATATAAAACTGTTTTGTCACTTATAACTTTAATAGTACTTTATCAATTTAGACCAAATACTTAATTGACTCTTTCCAACCCATTATATATACTTCTGCCACATTTCATCTACATCCGTTCAGCCACTTTCACTCTACGTCTCTTGAAACTACACTCTACAACACTCCACTCCATGCCATTCCACTCTGTGCTATTCGACTCTACGTGACTAGAATATATGCAACTCTATCCTATGCTATTCCACTGGAGGCCATTCCACTCTATGCTATTCCACTATATGCCCCTCTATTTGACTGAGCATCACTCCACTGTACGCTATTCTACTCTTCCCCACTCCAATGTACGCAACTCCACTCTACACCACTGAACTTTATGCACTCCACTCCACTTCACGCCACTTAAGGCTATTTAACCCTACACTACTTCACTCTATGCTACTCCACTGTACGCCACAGCACTCTATACCACTCCAGTCTATGCTATTCCACTCTATGCCACTTCAGTCTTTGCTATTCCACTCTGCACCACTCCAGTCTATGCCATTCCATGCTATTGTACTGTATGCCACTCCACTTTACTATGTGCCATTGAAGTCAATGTGAGCCACTTCACTGTTTGATACTCCACTCTATGCCACTCCAATAGACTCTACACTCTATGTCAGTTGACTGTGCACCCTTCTACACCACTCAATGCTATTTCACTGTATGCCACTCCACGCTACTTCACTCCTCATCACTATACTTTACACCACTCTACTGTAATCTGTGCACTGCACTCTACCCCACTGTACTCAACGCCACTGCAATCTACTCTGCACCATTCTACTCTATGCCACTGCACTCTGCATCACTCTGCTCTACGCCATTGTACTCTACACCACTTAACTCAAAACCAATGCACTCTATGAAATTTACTCGGCACTATTGTACTTCATGGCACTTCACTCAAGGGCACTCTACGATACTCCACTCTATGACGCTCCACTCTACAACACTCTACTCCACTTTACAACACTACTCCACGATGCTCTACACCACTCCACTCAATGCATCCCCACTCTACTCTATACCACTGGACTGCCACTGCATACTAGTCCACACCATTCCGCTTTACACCACTACACGCTACACCAATCGACTCTACACTATTTCACCATGCACCACTCCATTCTAACCTAATCCACTGTACACCACTCCACTCTACACTATTTCACTGTACACCTCTAAACTCTACGCTACTGTAATATTCGGCGCTGCAGTTTACACCACTCCAGTTTGCTCGACTCAACTTTATGTCACCCTACTCTACGCTGTTCCACTGTACGCTTTTCCACTCTGAGCCACTCGACTCTACACCACTCTATGGCAGTCCACAGTAGCGTACTGCACTATACACCAGTGTACACCATCCCACTCAAAGCCACACCATGCTATGCAACTCCACACAACGCCACTGAACTTTAAGCCACTTCACTCTACGCTATTCCACAGTCCGCCTCTACACTCCATGCCACTTCACTGTATGCTAATCCACTCTACACAATTCCACTCTACAGTATTCCACTCTATGCCACTTGACTACACAACTCAACTCTATGCTATTCAACGTCACTCCACTTTATGCCACTCTAATGTATGCCATTCCACTCCATTCCATTCCACTCTACGCTAATCCACTCTAACATACTCAACTGCACTCCACTCCATGCCATTCCAATGTATGCCTCTCCACTCTCCATTGTACACCACTACACTCCATTGTACGACACTGTCCTCCACTGTACTCCAAAACACTTCACTCAATGACCGTACACTCTACGATTTGAAACACGTTTTTATTAAAAAATTAAAAACATTGAATTTAAGGAAAAAAATAAAAGGTTAAAACGTAGCTATAGTTTGGGAAACTATATTTATTTTTTCTATGCAAACCAAACTTAAAGTACTCAAACATTACAAATTTTACTCTACGCCACTAGATTCAGTGTGGCTACTGAGTTCACTACACTGTGTATGGAGGTGCGTGGGTTATAATGATTTGAAGGTGGTGCTGAAATTCTAAAGTTAAGATATGACTACAACTTCAGAATGTTCAATGTTTATGTAATTTAAGTTTGGTTTGTATAAAAAGAATAATGTTTTTCTAACTATAGATACGTTTTAACCTTTGTTTATTTCATACATATATTAAAAAATATATATGATAACAAAAAATAACAATAATAATAACAACAACAATGTTTCAGAAATTGCTTATGGGTGGAAATGGTTTTGTACCCTGTACTGATATTCAATTCTCTGATCAATGCAGGATAAGATGCTCTAGAGTACCTTAGATAAATGAAGGTGCTCCTATCTGTGAACCACCTCCTCAGCGCGACTCAGGTTCTTATCTCGATAAAAATATGCTGCTGCAATGCTCATTATGAGGCGCCTTTGCAGAAGTTGATAAATGAGCTCCGGGGTTTGCAAACCAGCAAAATGCATCTGGTTGTGCATAGAAAAGGCCCACACAGGCCTGACTGGGGAAGCTGCATTCGCTTTCTGAGCAGGTTTGGTGAGAGGCACGTCCTTGAAAGACCTTCACAAGCCTTTAGTTCAACATTTCAGGAGCTAGCACAAAGTCCTTCTTTCAGGTGTACATCTTTAAAAAGCCGTTTTAGGTCTCATTTGACAGAGGAGAGCATCTGTCTGTAAGACCTTTTGTTGGTGATTCATTAGAATGTGCAGAGAGTGGGCTTTTACTCCACTCAGAGCGTATTTCTCCTCCTTTGGGTGTTAGGTGTATCATTCTGCCTTCTAGCAAGTGTCTCTTGGAGTACGTGATGGACTGTTTCACTTTTGAAAATTTGTCTCAATCATTAAAATGTCACACTTAATTATTTATCTTCTATGTGTTTTAAATACAGAATGCAAACCTTTTACGCCACTTGTTCCCAGCATTGAGAAAGCCAATAGAGCGGACTTTAATGTGATAAACAGCATTTGTACATGGAAGACATGTAAATAACATTTGTGAATGCCTGTGTTTGCTTGTTTTCGCACATTAAAGCTAGACCTACTGGTATTTCCAATGATTGCTCAGTGTGAGGATCAAACAGCTTATCAATCACAGTACAGGAAATATCAGACATTATCCCCTTTAGACTCTGACAGCATAGCTCCTCAGGAAGGCATTCTGTGACTCCTGAATGTAACATACATTTAACATTTGTAATGTGAGTTTATCCAAAAAATAAATACATTACAAAAAGAACAAATCATGTGTCTCTGGTTGTGATACATCTATGAAACAGGTTAATCTTCGGCTGTCAATATTGTTCATCAAAATACACTCACTTTAAATCCGAATAATAATATAAGGAGATTTCTCTTGGACTATTAAATGCTAAACCAAGGGTGTTGCAAGGAAAGGGGTCGTAATCATGACTTGGAAAAACTGTGCTGCCATGCTCAATTTCCAGGCCTTACTTAGGTTTCCCTCTGAAGGCTCATGGATTAGAGTGTGCACTCGATGTGCTCCATGTTCCATAAAGCATTTAACGGTAGACCCTAGACTGTACTAGTAGAGGTTTGCAGCTAAGGGTCTTATTTACAGTTGGACAGATGAAGGACGACGTGTGATGGTGTATTGTCTGCTTTATTAAGAGTGCATTGATGTCAATGACAGTACATACGGTGAATTTGCCAGATGTCGCACTCCAGCGAACTCTTAATACGGCGAAGTGTACATAGACCTTTATTCAAGGCAAGAAACTGTTCCTTCATACTGGAAAATGGCACGACTGGGAGATGTTGGAATCTGGCTAACAGTTTAGAGGCCACATGTGTTTACCTTTACGCCCTCAAGGCAACCACCCACCACCCTACCAGTTGTCTAGATCTGGCCCCCAAATGAATGCTCGGAGCCGGGAGCTGGGCTGTGACCTTCTTTATTCCTCTTCATACATTCCTTAACTTACTTCCGGTTTCCCCGGTCCCTCCCTATCCTGTTCCGCCTGCCCTGTCTGCATACAGGGTCAAGCAGACGACACTACACCTCCCCCCTTTATACAATAATGCTTACTGTCTCTCAGAGTTCTTCAATGAGTCGGGTGGGTCGCTTGGTTACTCTCTTTGGACGACAGCTTTGTGTCTGATCTGGAGTATGCCTGTCTCGTGCGTGCTCTGACCTCACTGGCATGGGACGCGCTCCATCGCTGTCTTCTCGATGGTTCGACAACTCCGTGCTGGACCCGCTGTCTTGAGAACGAACGTGAGCCGACGAGTGATACCTCTTGAAATGAGAGATGTTCCGGGTTATCCTTTTTCCTTCTGATCCGGCGGTGATCATAGTCCCCTTTTGGCTAAAGACTAGTATCAGGTGGGCTAGGTATCGGCTGTCTGCTTTGGTGTTGCGATCTTGTCTTACCAGCACCCAGTCTCCTACATGAATGTCTCTCTGTCGCTGTCTTGAGAACGAACGTGAGCCGACGAGTGATACCTCTTGAAATGAGAGATGTTCCGGGTTATCCTTTTTCCTTCTGATCCGGCGGTGATCATAGTCCCCTTTTGGCTAAAGACTAGTATCAGGTGGGCTAGGTATCGGCTGTCTGCTTTGGTGTTGCGATCTTGTCTTACCAGCACCCAGTCTCCTACATGAATGTCTCTCTGTCGCGCGTCCCGGCGCCGATCAGCGTAGTCTTTTATTTTGGCTTTCTTTTCACGGTCTAGTTTGACCAGGGTGTCATGATCGGTGGTCAGGAGTCGGGGTTGCAGGACAGTGTTTGATGTCGGCAATCTCGTGCGGCGAACTGCCCTAGCATTAGGGTTGCAGGGCATTGGTTCGTGGTGCTGTGTGGCGTGGTCCTGTACGCTCGCAGCACTTCGTTTAGTGCCGGCTGAATGCCACGGTGAGCGAGTTCCGCTTGCTGAACTATCTTTTTAAGGGTTCCCATAAATCGCTCAACCATGCCGTTGGCTTGGGGCCATAGGGGAGTGATTTTCGGATGGTTGAAATTGAGGTGCTTTGCAAATTCAGCAAACTCGTGACTGTTGAATGGTGGTCCGTTGTCTGTCTTTACTCCTACAGGTATTCCCCAGGCTGCGAACGCCTCATCAATGACAGGATTAACAGCTGATGCTTTTGTGGAGGACACTTGCTGCGCTATAGGGAAGCGGGAGTATTCATCCATGATGACGAGGATGTATTTGCCGATTTCAGGGGCCCAAAGAAGTCAATAGCCACCTGCTGCCACACCCCATCGGGTAATTCAGACATCTGTAATTGGGACAATGGTTCCTTCCGACTAACGAGCTGACAAGAGGCACAGTCTTTGAGTGTGGTTTCCACCATGTGGTCGAGGGACGGGAACCATACACGTTCTCGAAGTGCTTTCTTGGTGGCCACGACTCCTCGGTGCCCTTCATGAGCGAGATTGATAATCCCTTGACGAAGCCGTTGGGGAATGACTATCCTCCCTCCTCGTAACAGTAGACCGTCCGTGCTGACAGGGAGTTCTGCCTGAACATGCTTGAACGCCACCAGTTCCTGGGCGTCCGCGGGCGCGTCGTGGCGGCTGGTGTCAAGGTGTCTCCAGGAGTTAGCACGTATGTGACCCATGATGACCTGGATGGTAGGATCTTCGGCTGAGGCTGTTTGAATGGCTTCTAGGGGTACAGCTGGAGGGCTTCACTTGCACACAGACTGCTCTAACTTCTAGCAGCTGTTTGGCAGGGGTAGTCACTTGCTCAGACTCACCCTCATAGCCTGCTGCTGCTCCTGGTCGCTGGCTCTTCTATGGCGCCGTTTTATCGCGATTGTGATTGTGCCGTTTTTCGCGCCTTTTCACGCTATTTTTCCGATTTCTGGCACTGGCAGCTACACGCTGCGGTCACAGTGGGGGGGCAAGCGGTGGATTGGCGGATCCCACGCTCGTCGCCAGTGTCTAGATCTGGCCCCCAAATGAATGCTCGGAGCTGGGCTGTGACCTCCTTTATTCCTCTTCATACATTCCTTAACTTACTTCCGGTTTCCCCGGTCCCTCCCTATCCTGTTCCGCCTGCCCTGTCTGCATACAGGGTCAGGCAGACGAGACTACACCAGTAAGAACATCTGATTAGTCCACTATAATACTTGTCCACACCCTTTTTAGTGTGTGTGGTTTGTAGTGCGCCAGCTTTACGGGACAGATAAACAGTGAACAGGATTACTAGTGTACATTTAAGGGACAATGCAGCTGTACAGTTCCCTGGGAGAATCACAAAATGTTCCTTTGCAAAACCAGATACCCCTTCCATTCCCCCGAAAATCACCTTTCCATATTTTGAGCTGCTTTCAAATAACCAGATAATCTGTTGCCCAGGCAGCTGGCATGATCAAGCATACTGCCTTGACCAGTCTGACAGTTTCCTGCCACTAGAAAAACATGGGAAGAAGAAACAGAAAAATATAATAAACGCACTTCCTCAAGATTAGAGGAAGATTTCTAAATCTAAAAGATGATGGCTCTTTTATTGGCTCTGGTTTCCACCAGTGCCCCGCAAATCAGGACAAATTGGGGTACATGGGCCAGAGACACCGGAAGTTCCCTGGGGTCGTACTAAGGTAAAGGGACAGTTGACTATTAATATTATTGTGCTGCCCTCAGGGCAACTGAAAACTACTGCTGGTCTGGGGGAAATGCATTAGCGAACGAAGAACTAGGTGACTGAAGCAGTCGGTCCGCCTGTCCCGGTATTGGCAGCACCCATACTGCACGCCTAGGGGGGCCAGAGATCCCCCTGCAGACAAGTGCAGTGTATGATTGTACTCGCATTCACAGATATGTCGGGGGTGGTCTATGGGACCCCCTTTGCCCCTTCCACAGGGGCAATCTCAGTTGGCCCACTGACTGTGCCACCTCTCTGGGGTGCACTCAGTGCACTTCTTGACTGCCTCTTTGCTGCTGTGCCCTCGTCCATAACGTGGCACAGGCACAGAAGCAAAGTGTTCCTTCATTTGCTTGGACGACGCTCACATGAAAATGAGGGAATGCCCCCTTCAGACCATGCTGGCAATATGTGTGTATTACAGACAGAGCTGCAAAAGCATCTGATGCCCCTACTGTAATACCAAAAGAGCCAGTGGGCACACATGCCGGTTGCACCCTCAGGGCACTTTTCGTAACATTTCCCCTTAGTCTTTGAGATGAATGTGTGCGACAATACATCTGGATGTGTCCCAGATGCCGGAATTTTCTGGTAGGTATGTCCAAAGAAGACCAACTTCGAGGCTGAGACATTGCCACTGTGACGAGGAAGTTCTGGTGCTCAGCCATGAGAGAAGCAGGGCCAGGAACTGAGAGGAAGACCAGCAAAAAGTGCAGCCAACTGAAACTCTGTGGGGAAGTGGCATGGGGTAATGAGGAGCCCAATAGCCACAAGCCCCCTTCAGCCCAGCTGAGCAGACTCAAGACGCAACTGAGTATCATCCTCAGGTTGAGGAGCTGCAAAGACACTTTCCAGGAAAATATCTTTGATGAGCCTGTACCATCCTCGACCTTCACAGCTTATTCAGGAGGCTTGTAGATGTCTTTTGGCACTTCTGAAGTTATGGCTGCTCCTGCAGCTTACATTTTAGTGGGTACTGCTCAGTCAAGTGCATCCAGTCGGTACTCCCAGTCCCATGGGTGCTCCTGGCTGTGAGAAGTTGGCCTGGCATATGCTGTCCACTAGTTATAGTGGGCACCTTGCACCAGTCCAAACAACTCCTTAGAGGTGATAGGTTAAAGACACCCTTTATTGAAAGCTATCCTAGTGGTAGATATGGGGATCTGCTGCAAAGTGCTGCTGCCATCGAATAGTAAAGTGTCCGGTTTGATCCAAGACTGGATCGAGGATGAGAAGAACCTGAAAGCAGAGGGGACAGAGTCTGGGTCACTTGCCGGTGACCAGGGGCATGATAGACGAATGCTCACCGATGTCGGGTGATTTCAAGTTGAAGAGGTGAAGCTTGACTCTGAAGCAACGAGGACCAGGACACGTTGACCAGGAGCTGGATTCAAGCTGTCCAACGAAGGATGTCAAGTGCTGCGGGGTCGGTGCCCGGAGTGGACCCAACAAGCCTTGGCAACAGCAACCCACGCAGAAAGGAGAAAGATGCTTCAGTGTGGACCAGCAAGGTCCAAGGGACTCTCCACGCGGTGGAGAGTCAGGGCACGTCTGGAGCAACCAGGGAAGCCCAAGGAAAATCAGAGTTGCCTTCACAGGGACCCACCAGTCGACGGGCAAGGGATTGCGAAGGGGCCTCGAGCGGAAACACACAGAACTGGCTCACGGAACACTTGTGGAGTGTAGGCCAGCAATCTTCAGTGCAAAAGATGCTTGGGGCTTGGGCTACAAGTAACCCAAAGCACAGCCTCAAAGAATGTTGAAAAGCTGATGCACTTGCAAATGTGCACGGTGTCCAGGAGCTCCGGTTCCACGTCACTCACGAGGGCTGCGGGTCTTAGCTTTGCAGGGGACTCGGGTCGGCCTCTGAGAAGTCTGGAAGTCCACCTGATGGGCTGCAAATACTTTGGAGTCCAGCGGGAGCTTCTGAGATGCAGACCGGAAAATGCTATGTTGGTGCCTGCCAAGCAGGGGAGTAACTCCTTTACTACTCCAAGGGAGATTCTTCAGCCATCTAGTCATGTAGATCATCGAAGTTCCAGGATATCCGTAGCAGAGTTTCATCCAGGTGTAATCTGAAGTCCTGTAGTCAGGGGTCCCTTTCTTATACCCAAGGAAGGGGTTGGACATACTCTGGGAACCCACCTATGGGAGGGTTTGGAAAGAGGGGTGGCTACATCCATTTCCTTTGTCCAGTTTCGCGTTACAGCAGGGGCTGGTAGCCCCTGCAACCCGTTTGAACTGGGCTATGCACAGGGACACCAAATGTGCCCCCAGTGTAGACTTCAAACCACTCTTGGAGTGCTCCCACCCAGCCCCAATCTACTAAGGCCTTTCTGGGAGGTGGTGACACCTCCCTGTGACAGGAAACCTATTGTCCCTGCCGGAGTTTCGTCCAGCAGCAGGCGGCCAGACTCGTGTCTGTGGCTGCAGCATCCATTTTGTGATGCCAGGGCTCTTTTAAACTGGTACCGGGTATACTGGTGTGTACATGCCTCTCCCTCTAGAAGGGTGGAATTCTACCACCGCCGGCAGGACACTGGCGGGGGGGGGGGGTAGGATTTCAAACACAACATGTTTCCGTGCAGCCATTCCAAAGTCAGCATTTACAGCGAGGTTATAATGCACTTAAGAGTATATGGTCTGGCTGCATCACAGAACAGCCCCAGAGAATAGGTTCAGAAGGCTGCAGAGGGTCCTGCTCATGCATGGGCACACTCTCACACAAAACCAAGCACCCTGCCTTCAGAATTGATAAGGCCTGCCATAGGGGTGACTGATAGTTTTCTATGTGCAGTGATTTAAGGTAGATATAGGTAACCTATATCTAAGTAAGGGGTGCATGCACCACATTACCCAGGCTGCAGTAGCAGTCCTGTGGTGTCATTTTGGAATGCTTTCCAGGAGTGGCATAATACAAGCTTCAGCCCCTGGTAGGCCTCTGGGGTACCTATGCCCTTAGTACCTAGTGTACCATATACTAGGGACTCACAAGCGTACCCCAGTAACCAAACTGAAGTGCACCTATAGCACATGTAATCAATTTAGAGAGGAAGCAGCTAGGCTGGGGTCCTGGATAGCAGGGCCCCAGACAGACTTAAGTCGAAAAACAGTGAAACATCAGCAAAAAGTGGGGGTAACCATAAGAGCAGATCCTACTCTCCTACACTGCCAACTTAAAATCTTTAACTTGGACTACGTTTTCCAAGGTATGATCCTCTGAATTTGGGTACCCAAGATGGATGTCTTTAAGGGGCTTTTCACACTGCAGCATTTTGATGCCCCTTTTAAGAACTATGAGAGAGGTAGGGACCTTACCTACATGGTTATGTAGAGGTAGGTGATTATGAGGCATTAGCCAAAAATAGGTGGAGTGTATACATGGCTATATACTCTATAAGGCAGATAGGACATCATAGGGGGATGTTTCACATCTGCCAATCTCTAAATAAGACGCTGTCTCATTCTGCCCTTTCTCGTGCTGGACACTGTCCATCGGTCTCTATGCTTGAGACTTTTGACCTATTATAGGCCACCTGTACACTTCACAAACTTTGGTGGGACTCTTGTTCCACTTTATGTGGTGTGTAATGGGGCCTCACTAGATATGTGGGACATTTATAACACGGAACTCAGTCAACAGGGTCTCCAAAACCATGAATAGTTCATCATTGCATTAGACGTTAAAGAGACTCTAGGCTAGTGGACCAGACAAATCATGTAAAACTCGATACACTGCACTTCTACGACTGACATTTCTACTGCAATTTCCTGCCAAGAAGGATAAGATATATAGTAAGATCCGATGAACCCAGAGTGTCAGAGAACACTGAAATATGGGTTTTGAGGACTGCCCTATTGGCCGACCTGCATATAACATCCTATTGTCTTTAGGAGTTATACCGTTGAGTCGCCATTCAGTTTAAAGTGGAGTGCATACTGTGTCATGTTGTATCTGAGTTTCTAACCGAAACAATCTGCTAGCTTAAGCCTTGCCTGCTTACCTTTGCTACCTCAGATGAGTGAAATGCATAAACAATAACTTGTAACTTGATTATTCATTTTAAATGTACTAGTATTGGTTGCCCCAGGAAAACACTGCTGGAGGTATACAGTCCACCAGCAAGTGCTTGACCACCCCTAAGATCCGGCCTCATGGGCATTTCTCAGTCATAGACTAGCTTCTGGTTGCACCTTGTTTCTAGGAGAAATAGGCTGAGAGTGATTAAAGACTTTCTGTGCAGAGGTCAAGGTTGGTAACGAAGGAAGTTTGAAAATCAACTTATCTGGAAAGGCTTGCTAAATGCAAGTGTCTGCACTGCAATCGGTCGCATCATGGCATCACAAGATAGAATGACAAAATGGGTTCATACACAACACTATGCAGTCCAAAATGAGTGAGCGACTGCAAAGATCAGTGCATTCGCCCAATTATTCCCTGGGCTACTTAAGGTACAGAATATATAGAGGGTGCCACTATGTGGCTTGCCAAAGGCAAGTACAGTGATACAATGATGTCAACCCTTCTTAATTTTCTTTTTCTTCTACCAATGAAACCTTCCTCTACCTACTGGGGGCAGCATTATGTAATTGAATGCAGGGTTTGTTCATGTTTTGATACCATCAGAAACAGCAACTGGATTCAAAATAGCCTGGGCACAGAAATTCTCGAGCAATACATGAAACTAGAAGGTAAAGCAGGAAGCCGAACAAATACAGTGCTTTGGGGTAGGCCACTAAGCTGCATAAGTGAGTGTGCAGATGCTTCTTTGCTGTCAGATTCTTCAGTTTCCATCTGTGCACAAACTGTAACATGGTATGACGAGCTTTGCAACTGCAGCATTCAAACAATATGGCCGAAGATGGTGCTGCGGCTACCACAAAACACCCCTTATGCCACTGCAAGAGGAATATGTATGTACCCCAAGCTACCTTCGGATGAATGAATTCACTGACCTGCCCCTTTCCCAACCCTGCCCTTTCTGGTCTTACTTTTGGGCCAGGTCCTTGTGCATCTGGCTGAGGTGAAGCGGTGTAGAGGGGGCAGCTGACCGCAACAGGTTCATCTGTTGAATCCACTGAGGCAATCTGTCCAGAGTCTGTAAGGAAAGACAGACAATTACTGCACAGCTCAAGCATCAAGTATCAGGCGCTGACAGTAAGGTATAAACTTTAAAGTTAGCATACAAATAACACGACTAGCGAGCCAAAAGAAATGTCTCATGACATTTACACATTATCTTCCTGCAGAAAAAAATACTATTATAGCTATCAGAAGCACTGCTGTGTCCAAGGGCTGTCAATCGGTTTGAACAGTAGTGATATGAGAGTGTTTCTGTCATTAGCTGATGCTGGATTTCTAATGCCCCAGTCAGGCACAAGTGGACCTCAGCGCGTGGCTGGGATCAGCTAGAGCTGCTGTGCGAGCTGTGATCTGATTACCTGAGCCTGCTGTCACCCCTGTGCTCCAAGAATCCAGCTCTCACTCACTGTGCTCACACACAAGGTTTTCAGTTTCACATACCTAGATGCGTTTTGTTAAATAAAAATCTGCTTTTTAACACTATTTCTTAATGATTACCACCGCGGACCAAAAGTGCTCTTCCCTACTCGGACTACGATAATTGACTCATTCCAGTGTGTGTGGTGCAGGGCCAGTCCTAGGATTTATGGGTCCTCGGGCAGAATAGGAACATGCGCGGCCCCTATAATTTGCCTAAGATTTAACCTGACAGGAAGTGACCTCACAAGAGTTAATATCAATTGGTAATTAATTATATGGCGTTGTTTGAAGCTGCTTTGCAAAAAGCTACTTACCTAGTTTTAATATAACTAAAATGGTTAGAAATAGCATTAATAACCCTAATAAAATACGTACATACATTTTAAATCTCTAATAAATGGAAATACATTAAATGAATTTAACTTCGTTATTGTTCTCATGAATGGGATGAATGAAAATGATATGCAAATCGGGCATTCTGGCACTAAGAAAGCTCCAAAGGAGAGCTTCAGACTTTACTAATGTGGAGAAAGGACAGTTTTAAGTGTTTTCCCAATAAACTCGAGTCACGCCATAGCTCAAGAGGGAGAGAGTGCCAGTCCCGCAAACTAGAAAGGAGAAGGATCTGTCTCCAATCAGGACAATCTCATTTTTAGGATGGCACAGGAGTTTGCATGGCACACGGTATAGGATTCTGGAATGAACAGTCCGGAGTGCTTTTGAAAGAGAGAACCCTTTTAATGCAGTGCACAATGACAAATGGACAGTGCCTTGCAGGTGTTGGGTTTCTAATCAAAACACAGGAAACAGTAGAAAGGTGAGAAGAAATAGCATTGCGATGCAGCAGTCTCAGATGAGGAGCCTAGCACTGTCCTGAATGATTTGAAGGGTACTGAATGCTAAAAGGCGGGAAGCCCAAGAGAGAGGGCATAATAATCTAGTGAGAAGATAACGGACTACACAACAGCTTCACTGTAGTGAGAGGGGAGAAAAGGGATGTAATGCTAATGGATGTAGTAAAAGCAAGTGGATGAAACATGTTAATCCATTCCGAATAAAAAATAGAAGATGCTGGAAAATGAATCCAAATTTTTTTTGCTGACTACACCAATGTGGGCTATTGACCCAGCTCCACCAGCCACCAAAGAGAACACCATATGGTATGAGATCCTTTAAAAATGAGAATCCTTGATTTGTCCCTTTAACGTTTTAATGAATTTGTCTTCATTCAGAAATCAACTGTTAGCATGCACGCACAAACATTCTTGGGCAAAGACCAGGTTGCCACTGAGGGAAGTAGTGTTTGGGTATCAATATGCGCAAGATATCAGCAGGAAACAAAAGTAATGATTGAGTAAGACTAACTGGGAATTATATAGATTGAACAGTGGTGACCTAATAAATTTCACAAGTCAGAGGTTTAGAACATAATAGAAATAGGTGGTGAGTGGATTGTTTCAGATTTCTTAAATCAGATACATGTAAACCACACCAGGGGGATACTTAAATTCCAGGTTGTACTCGTTGATTTATAAGCACTGGCAGGGAAACAGTGCCAATAGTCGTGCTACCTTTTAGTAGTATTAAGGCTGCTCTAACTATACGATCAACAGTCAGCCATAAATCATCTGATACAGCACAAATGCTCCTTCAAACTCCAAGAGTTGTCAGAAGCCGGCACATTGTCAATGAGTAAATTACGTTTTTTGAAAGATTTGGAAGTTGACTTTTTTCTAGGATTTAAATTTCTTTTGCTGTTTCTGACCTTTCTAACTGCCACCTCTCCCCTCCTCTCTCATCCCCCCAACCGCTGACATCTTTCAGTGGTCCTACATTCTTCCATCCATCTCTCACCAATACTTCTCTCTCCACTCTGCTTATGTTCCCTTGCTGGTTCTGTCTCTCTTATAACCACACATCTTATCCATACACTCCCCTTCAACTCTCATCTCTCTCCCAGCCTCATTACTTCTTTCCTTGTTCTGCTTCATTTACATCCACTCCTCCCCTTCCATCCTCCTGAAGCATCTTATCATTTCTTGTTGATGTTGGCCTTTTTAAATCCACCTTCCCTTCAATGCTCCACTCTTTTTCTCATTTTTTCCCTCACCATTCTGTGATTGAATCCAGAACAACTGACTTACATCTAAAAACAGCCAGGGGTATTGTTTTTTTGTCAATGGCTGTTTAAGATAAATGACTAACAACAATAAATTATTTTACGTTCAACCTGTCACTGTTTTGACCAATGAGTACCTCCTTCACTCACATTTGCACAGAAAATCAACTGCAACTGGAATACGGGACCGTTGCTCTGTTTGCTCTGCCGAGAGGCCATGTATTGAATGACCATATATTCTGGACACCTTTTTGAGCCACAGACATGCACAGTGTGCAAGTTGTACTGTCTTCAGCCTCATCTCCAAAGCACTCAACTGTAGCCTGTTATACACACCTGGAGGTAACTCACTACAATGTGTGCCCCATACAAGAGTAATATGGTGTGAAATTAAATACAGAAACACACATCCTGGACATAGCTAACATTCTTGGGGATTGCAAGATTAAGTAAAGCATGTGAAATTTAAACAGGAACAAAATCGCTGCCATGGATTACCCTATCATGCCGTGTGAGACTGGGTCAGGAAATAGGCCCGGCACCAAAATAAAAGTGGCCCCCATTAGTGAATTAGTTAGCTAGAAAAGTGTCCTATGTTTCAAAATTAGGCCAGTTTTTAACTTGTAAAGTCATGCTGTTTACGTTTTTTTAGACTGCATAGATTTGATTTTGCTGCAAGCAATGTTTGTTTTAATATCATGAAAATAAACAGTAAAAAGTTGCTCACTTGACCATAAAGTAGGCCAACAAACAGCCCAAAAAACGGCGTACATACTAACCTGATGGATTAGACCATCAAGCACTGCCTGATTGCCCTATTGGCCAGTACAACCCGGCATGGCTGTTTATCAGGTAGGGGTGCTTATCTTGAGTCTAATATATGGATTGATGGTTTGAAGTTTTGTCTGCTGGTTTAGTGTTGGGAGTACTCGTGTGACTTCCTGCCTATTGTATGACTCGTGTCTCTGTAAAATACCCCGATGTATAGTTTCTCCTTTCCCAAATGTGCAGTATTTGTTGGAATCTCCTGCTTACCTTATGACCCCCCAATTCTGTAAGCTCTATGATGTACAGGTCCTGTGATTTACTGCGCTCTATACTACCCTTTGAATATGTAAAGCGCTCTGATACCCTCACGGGTCAAGTTCGCGCTCTATAAAACCTTAAAATAAATAAATAAATAAATTGCCCAGAATAGACCAGAATGTTCTCTAGATGGCTTGATTGAAAATAGTTAGCGACATTAACACCAAGAATGTGATAGAGTTTTTATCTGAGATTTTCACCTGGGAAGGTATTCCAAGCCTG
Organism: Lissotriton helveticus; assembly: GCF_964261635.1. Lineage (NCBI taxonomy): Eukaryota > Metazoa > Chordata > Amphibia > Caudata > Salamandridae > Lissotriton > Lissotriton helveticus. Next base: position 1,533,083,642 of record NC_136065.1, read on the forward strand.
TTACTCACACATAATGGGGTGCAATTTGTTTCCAAGGGGATATGTCAATTTGTTAAAGAAAGGGATTTCAAACATGAGGGATGTGCACTGTACCATCCAGAAACCAATGGCATGATGTAAAGATTGAATAGAACATTCCAGGTGGCAAGGTATGCAGGCAAGGACTGGAAAGTGGAATAAAGAATTTATTAGCGACGTACTGAGTCACATCACATACCACCACCGGAAGGGTAACTTTTTAATTATTCAGAATGGAGAAAGCCAGTACCATGTTGTGTCTAGCATGGGCGAATGAAGAAATGAAGATGGGTGAGATCAGAGGGGATGGTAAGTGGAGAAACAGAAGCAGGAGGAAGGTGAATGAAAGAAAGGGGGATGTAGATAAGAAAAAAGCAGTAAATAGACTTACTATTGATGTGGTAGAAACAGTTAAGATAAAGGCTCCTGTGAGTCATGATCAATTTTCCAAACTTAGCAGTCCAATAGGAGTTGTCATAGTATTTAATAATGCTGTAAAGACTGAGCACTTTTGCATTTAGAAGTTGAACAGAGTTGTCAAATTCAAGTCATCCTGGTGTGAAAAAAACAGTGAGAAGGATTGTATCAAACTATGCACACAACACTAAGAAGATTGAATAGAAGCTTCAAAAGACCCAATATGTTGGAGGATTGTACAGATTATAAATGATTCACGTATAGTATACATTCAGTGTAAAGATTGTTAATTCACTGCATTCATACGTTTGTTTGTTATGTTGTATATAGAAAGGGATCTGTGTGGTATTTACAGTAATGGAAGTAGTATTGAATTCTGATTCTGTCATGATGCAAGGAGTGGAACGAAATTTAGAATGGATTCAGTAGATGTGATTGCGAGGTGAGGAGGCCAGCAACCAGTAAAGTTTGAACTGTGGATAAAGCACGCTTGAACTGTGGATAAAGCACTGAAAGAAACAAACTCAAGTTGATTCAAGCTCAGTTTCCTTGATTTTCTCTTTGGGACTATGGATTCAAATATTCTACAGTGTGCTTGTGTTTGAATGGCGTTGTGTAGTTGAACATTAGGTTGGTTGGCTGAATATTTTTGGTATTATATTCAAGGGTCACTGATGTAGATCATGGGCAATCCTCTTTGTCAAGTTTGTTGTTTTTGTTCTGTGTGGATGTGTGTGTCTTTCCGTGTGGGTGTAACCAATTGTCTTATTGTCTCTCTAGTTTTTTTTAAACTTTTGCGTAATCTTTCTGTTTGTTTGTTGAATTGTTTCCTTGCAAAATCGAGATGTGTGTTGTGTCCTGCCACTGAGGCATATCTATGATGTTGTAATACTTTTACTGGGCTGAGCGACAGCCGAAACCTCTTGTTGGTGGGAGGTCTCTGCTTACACCTGTAGGTGTGTATCATACACTCAAATACATCTACCTTTTAACCTGCAAAGAGTCAGCCTGTGCCTGTTACATCTCCCATATCACATTAGTCTTTAAACCTAATCAGGTTCAAGATAGCATGAGTATATGTAACAGTGTGTGGATCTTATGATCAATAAAGGGTTAAACAGACTGGTATTTATTTTTTTACAGAGGCTTGATTGTCTGAGTGAACCTGGTGAATTTGGTTTCATGTGTCCAGGAACATGACCAAATCTGCAAAAGACTGACTTTGAAGGTTGAGATTTTGCTCCTTTACAGCTACTTCAGAATTTTGAATTAATTTCCTAATTTCATGTCATTCACAAATACACACTTGAGTGGCATTTATTAAGTGAAATGCCCATCCAGTGGAAAATCTTTATTTGTACATTTAGACATTTGATTATTTTTGTCTGTCGATGGGGACATATTTTTATCATGGGGAAACTCCTTCCCTTACACCAAGTATGTGGGTGGTTTGGCTTCCAGTTGCCAACCTGGAAAAAACAGTTAGAGCCTTCTTTAACTAGAGTAAATCTGTATTTCCATGGTAGGATCCTATGTGCAATAGGCATATGGAAACAAACACACACGCATTGATGGGCTTTAATCTAATCTAGCAGGCAGACTAACCCAAGAATGTTCACATGCTTGCTCCTAACTCTAGATTTTCAATTGTATAGATCTTACCATACAGGGGGAATTTTTGCCTTTGCAAGTTTGAACTTGAGTCATTCCAGATCTCTGATTACTGAGATTTTACCATGCCTTCTTTTTTTTGTACTCCGTAGTTTGTCTCGTGGCCGATAGGCACACTGGCGACATCACTAAGTTAGCATGAGCCCTGCAGCCATGATGCTGATTTTGTGCATGTTACTACATGGCTTTATTTTTGCAATACTATGTGTAATGCCTTTCACATGAGAACTATGTGATGTATTCATTCTCTGCCGGTTCCTGGAGTTTGGTCTGAACATTGTGAGCAAGATCGATAAACAATAGCTCTTGTTATTCTGTTCTGGTCAGGCCCTGGCACCTAGACAAAACATACTAATGCACCTGCTGCTGGAGACTCGTACTTTTGATATTATGGGGATACATGTTTAGGTGAGACACACTTGGAGAGGGACCTTTCCAGGGAGTAGAGCAACACGCACCTACGATGTAGAAATACCATCCATAGTCTAAGGTATGGGTCTGCTAACAAAGCCCACTGATCTTCTATTATATAATAATACCTATTCTTACCAAGGGGAGGGAGGTTAGGCACTATAATCTTTTCTCCATGGTCTTTGTATGATGACATCTCCCTTTATGATATATGGCCAAGCTGCAATGCTAACTATATTAGTTTTATGCATTTTTCTGCTTGTTGTGGCCTGTATACTGCATGTTATAGCACAATAGTTAAAATACAGCATTTTAAACTATATTCGTGTCTCGGTCAGATCTTATTGTGGACAGGTATGAGAGTGTGAGTGAAAAGGTGTGTCTTGTTACCACGATTCCTGAGAGATCTGGCAGTGTTGTGTTCTGGGGTGTCTAATCATTTGCTTCTTCTTGAGTGTGTAGGAGAAGAAGTGAGACACTATAGCTAGTCGGTCCTGGGCTCGTGGTCACTAAGGTGGTGGTGGTCACTAAGGTGGTGGGAAGGCATAGTCCGTATACACTGAGGTCCCATAATACTGCGCATAGTTCCGTGAATGTACAGAATCCCTGCAACAAGTTGTGTACAGATGTGCAAAATGTTCTGTGAGCCAAGTCTTACTTTGTAAATAGATAATATTTTAATCACAGTTTGTCATTGCTTGCAAAATCAGTATCTTTTAGCACAGAATATCCAATGCCAGCAGCTCCACAGAAGAGCCCATTTAAGCTGATATAACCATGAAATTCTGGTGGCACATTACATCCTGACTAGAAATTATGCAGAACACCGAGGAAGCTGATACTCTCCGAATTGGTACCAACCAGAATATAATGTTCTAGAGCTGAAGTTCTATTGTTTCATCCCAGAAAAATATATCTTTAATTTTTCATATTAATTAAATCATACAGTTATGCTACCATGATAGAAAGGTCTGTATATTTGCTGCATTGTAGGTGTCTCTATGATTTTCTAAAATCGAGCTAAGGTAGTTACAACACTGATGACCAGCAAATGGCTGAGAATGTATTGATGTATTGCTGATATTGCACACTAAAATCTTAAATCGAATATATCTAGCTATATATGAAATGTTACTAATTGGTTGAATTTCACAGAGATGCACCTGAATGAAGAGAAAGGAAAATGTTAAATTGACAAATAGTCCGTGGAATTTCACTGACAACAACCAAAACAAAGGACAATAGAAATATGCAGATAATGACAGGAGGAGGAAGACCAAATTCCCACGTGGAAAGAGAAACGTGGGAATTTCACCAGTTATTTTTCCCACCCTCAGAGTGAAATTAGGGGTGAACCACTGCTCAGTGGGTGGGAAAACAAAACACAAAAAAAGCACAATTGGTTTTTGAAGTATAGTGAGAAGCTGGGCAATTTCTTTACCTTAATGTTAACTGTATTACGTGTAAATGCATTAACCTGCCCATCACATTGCCCTTCAAAACAACTTTCCTAGCATGAAATGTGTTTGTAGCACCTGCCTGCCCATCGGCTGTCAGGTGCCACACTCAACTTCCATGTGGAAGAGGTTTCTTCGAAGAGCCCTCTCAGGTGCCGGGCATTTTAATTAACTCAATCTTCTGCACGATTAAATTATTTACAATGGCCAGCCCTGATTGGTGCGATAATTCCTCTTTCCTTGCAGGTCTCATAGCCTGAAAGGAGGAACTCTTGTTTGGCAGGGCATTACTCCTGCATTACTCCTTTTTTTCCAATCTGTGGCAGACAGATGTGGAAAAGGCCACAGTTCCCCATTCGCTTACTACAGATACAAAATAGAACAGTTCGCCCAGGCATCGTAATGAGGATGTCAGAGGTGAGGATGATGGCGACCATAATGGACTACTGAATTTAAATGAGCGCTGACAGACCATATGCCAGCCGGAAGGCAAGATACGCGAGGCAGAAAACTGAATAAAATGTGAGCTGCCGAAAATGGAAGGGAAGGGGTTAATCACAATCAGATTTAATGCAGGACAATAGACTGACTCTGCTGCAATCCTCAAAGAGCTATTAATATTCTATCAGCAGCTGAAATTGCTGTGCCAAGATGTGAAAACTTTCCATTGAGAAACTCTTCATTCCACCAGTAAGTACAGACAGACTGATAAGACTGCTGGCACCCACGCCCACATCTTTACTAGCTGTAACTTTTGTCCGCATGCCTTGCCTTCAAGATTTGCATTCCGATCTTGCAGAAACATTAGTCAATAATTGCCAAACGAGGAAGTTTTACCCCGTTGTAGAAAGGGAGATCTTGTCTCTGACTGGGAAGGATAAACTATTTGGTCCGATAAAATCAAATTTATTTAGATGTATGTTCTGTCCTACAGTTCCAAAGGCACAGGCAACGAATTAGTGGCTAGAATTTGAAATGGTGGTGTAGAGTTATATTCCTACAGCCTCTGCCTGTTACATCATTGAACCAAGAAACATTGAGAACACTAAGTTAATGTATTTTTATCAGATCACCTCACAGATATCCAACATAATCTGCAAGAAATTGTTACTGTAACCAATTCCAGTTTTTTTCAAAATGGAGTTTGTGCAATTCTTACCCAGCTGGAAATTAACTTTATGTGTATGCCTTAACTGCAACCCATTAACACAGTTCAGTTCAGTTCAAAAATACGTTTATTTAGACCATTCGGTCTTTAAACAACAGCTCTTACATTAATCTTTAAAAGACCTACACATAAAACATCATAGTCTTAAAAACATGACATCCATGAAAAATTCATTCCTAGCAATTTAAACATCAATACATTTTTTTTTTAGATTATTACACAATTCGTTGCGTTTAGACCTCTAATGTAGCAGGGAATTTATACACACCCTGCATAAATTTCCCTATGGCTATCGCGATATCTAACTTTTCCATTTCCGCGAGAAGTTCCCATGCTTGTAAACGCGCCCTTATATTGTACTTTAAAAAGATCGGACGAAGTATTAATTTACGTAATTCTAAAACATGATCACAATCCAATAAAATGTGTAAAATATTACATTTCATCCCTATCTTACAATTACATTTACCATCTTGTTGCATTACTCCAGATTTTATAGCACTAATTACCACAGCCGGATTAATACCAATTCTGATCCTAAGCACTTCCATCCTCAGCCAACGATTCGCTAGTGTGTCTAGGTACGGGTAACTTATGTCTTTCACCCAGCTTCTGTGCAACCATTTTACAGAATCTTTTTTACTTAAGTACTCCTGGTCTGCTGCTCTAGACAATTCTTTCCCCTGCTTTTTAAGTACACTCTTTGTTATTTTGTATTGCAGTGTCTTCGGGTTTAATTTCACATTTAGGTGCTCGCAAATGGACTGAATTTTTCTCCTTGTCGCTTTCGCCCATTTTAGCTCACTAGTTTGAATTTCTTTCATACACCATTGTGGCCCCTTTGTGACCTCCTCAAGGCCCAAGCGATTCCAAAATCTGAGTAGGCTTGATTGCACCTGCACATTCCACGCAGTCAGGCCTAACTCTATCCTAATTGCCTGGACCATTGCCGAGCTGGGGAGGGACAGTAATGATTTTAAACATTTTCCTTCTTCCTTATCCCAGGAGTTTTTACCATCAAAACAGAAGATTTCTGCACCATATTGGAATTGCGGTGCAATCATTGCTTTATAGGCCGTCAATAATGGTTTATGGGACATATCACCATAACTTTGATTGAATCTTTTCAGCCCACATATCGCCGTATGAGCTTTTATTTTCTGTGCCTCCAATTGCAACCCCCACTTCAAAGAGTGTGTGAACCATATACCAAGATATTTATATTCATTTACTATGTCAAGTTTGGTTTGGCCCAAGTACCAGTTAAACTTCATATTCCTTTTCCCGAAGCACAAGATTTTAGTTTTGTCCATGTTTACTGTTAGTCGCTTTGCTGCACAATATGCATTAAATGTGTTCAGCTTTCTTTGAAGACCCACCTCGGTTTGATCCAAAATTACTAGGTCGTCGGCATACAGTAAACAGGACAGGTGCCTCCCATTTAATTTTGGGCTAGCGCCTCTTGCTGTCCCCAAGGTAAGGGGCAAATCAGCAAGGAATATTGCAAAAAGAAGCGGGGCCAAGACACACCCTTGCCTGAGACCATTATTTATAGCTATTTCTGGAGTTAGCCCACCTGATGTATCTTCAATTACCTGCGCCCAATTTTGCCTGTGCAACTCCTGAATTACCAGCAGTAAATCATCGGGAATCTCATACTTTATCATGGTCTCCCACAGACAGTCCCGGTCTACCAAATCGAAAGCTGATCGGAAGTCCACAAAGCAACAGTACAACTTCCCCTGCAACTCTATGGACTTCCGCGCCACGGCCCACAGGGCAAAGCGGTGGTCAACAGTCGAATGTCCTTCCTTAAAACCACCCTGTTCTGATGGGACTATCGACCGCTGCTCCACCCATTCCTTTAATTTACCAAGAATTCTTTTAGAAAATACCTTTTCTCCAATGTCTAGCAGATTAATTAGTCTATAGTTCATTGGATCCTTCCTTTCACCCTTTTTGTGTAGGGGTCTTATTATTGAACCTCTCCATGATTTTGGAATACAGCCTGAATCTAAAATGACAACAAACATATGGGATAAAAAACCTGCCCACCAATCTATCTGCATTTTTATTATGATGGCGGGAAGGTTGTCAGGACCCGCTGCCCGAGATAAGTTCAACTTCTTAATTGTTTCCTTTACTTTCTCAGCATTAAAGGCTGGTTTTAACGCTTCTACCGACCCTGTCCATGCAGATTTTTCATCATTTACATTCAAAGTTCTATTCGCTTTATAAAGGTTACCTAGGTAATTTACCCACGCCGTCTCTTCCACCACACAGCTCATATTTCCCGGGGTCCTGCCTGCGGCCTCCTGTATCAACCTCCAAAATTGTTTTATATTTTTAGTTTCTATTGTCTCTAGAAGGTTTTCCCAACATTTTTATTTGAAGGTCCTCTTCTGTTTCCTTACTAAGGATATTCTTTCTTCAAAATTAACAGGGTCTCTAAGTTACCATGGTTATAGCATATCCTCTGACGCCGCTCTATGTTCTGAATGGCCTTTTTTTTATTCTGGCAGGCGAGGTCAAACCATTTAGGTTGCTTACCATGGCTATGTGGAATTTTTGCCTTAACATGTTTATTATTTTTTAAGTATACTCTAAGGCATTGCACTGCCTGTACTATTCTATCCACATACCACGCTACCTGCTGGCCTTCACACCTATCCTCCTTTATTGCTTGTTGGAAGCTTACTAATTTCTCAATGTATTCTTCCGACAGTTTTGTCGTCAGGCGCTTGGGATATTCCACGTCTTGGGGGATCACTCTCTCACAATGGTTTGAATTCCCCCTTAGAAATCCACAGTACAACGCATTATGGTCACTGTCCCTGCACTTGATTACCCAGAATCTTTCCACCATTGCGTATTTCCAAGCCTGTATAAAAATATAATCTATAGGAAACTGTTGATTACCTGCTCTGAAGGTCTGTGTAGCAGGGCGGTTGGAATCCAACCTGCCATTTAAGTATATTAATCCCATAGAGCTCAGAAATGTGCCCAATGCTTCATCTTGTTTATTGGAAAAACATATGGGGAATTTTGCTATCCCTATATTATTTGAGCTCAACATCTCCTCAAACCAACGGTCTATTTTTCCATAATTTAATTTGTGATTGAAATCCCCCAATAACACCATTATATCTTTTCCATACACTTCATTTAGATTTGCTATATCCTTTTTAAAGAGCCCCATTTCTGTATCATATTCTTTTTGAGAACCCCATTGAACATATACATTTATGAGAATCAGGTAGTCGTCATTCCCCTTACTACATGAGACGGATACCTTACAAACCAACAACCATTTACATAAAGTGCTAATTACCTTAGCCTCTTTCACCAGCCTGGTAGAGATGAGTGTCATGATCCCGCCTGACGGGCGTCCGAACTTTTTCAATTTCCTAGCTTTTTAACACACATACTCAACTACTTTGTGTCATTCCTGAGTAGACAGACCCATAAGGTCGGAGGTTTTTTAGCAAACCAGTTGGCCAATTACTGTGCCATTCCTTGAAATGGATCTCTTCTTCGGGACCAGCATACGCTTGCAGTCTCTCAGTCCAAGTAAAGTGTGAATGAGGGTGACCAACTCTGAAATGGAGTTTCAAGATTGCAGATCTGACCTTTGTGCAGACAATTGATCCATCACTGGAATGCTTTATCAGTACATCAAAGACCCCGTGACGTCTACACTGAAAGGCACAGATAATATAGGTAAAGAAGAGCTAAGACTCCTAGGAAAATACCAGAATGCATTCCACCTCAAGGGGAAGCTCGGAATCTCCAATCCAGATTAGTCTAAAAGGCGGTGCCAAAATCGTCCTTAGGTGTTAAATTGGTTCTAGCCACTCAGCGCCGCTCTACCAGCATTGTCTGGCAAATTCAACGATCCCAGAGACTTGGAAAGGATCTTTACTACAACCTATCCACAAAAAGGGCAATACCGGGGACCCCTCAAACTATAGGTTGATAGCCCTTTTAGACATTGAAGCGAAAGGTTATGCTAGCCTCCTGCTACAAGACCTGCAGAGCTGGGCTGATGAAAATGAAATCCTACCAAGTTGCCAAAATGGCTTTAGGCCAGGGGCGTCCACAATAGGCAATATTTTAGCCCTTGCATACATGATAGAACAGACTACACAGAAAAAGTCGCTTCCTCTATTTGCATGTTTTGTGGACTACTCTGCGGCTTTTGACGGAGTCAATCGGAGTCTGCTTTGGCGGAAACTACAAGGTTGGGGGATACCAGAGATTCTTTTAAAGGCAATAATTAGCCTTTACACTGGAACTTGGGTACAGGTGAAAACTTCAATGAACTCAGCTACCAAAAAGATTCCAACAGACCGTGGTTTAAAACAAGGTTGTGTACTGGCACCTTTGCTTTTTAACTTATATACGGCAGACCTTGCTAAAACTATTCTTAATGCAAATCTTCTATCTCCGAAAATTGGCTCAAATAGAATATTTTTAATACAGTATGCAGATGATATGGTGCTATTAGATCAAACAAAAGTAGGCATGCAAAGACTATTGGACGCACTAAATCTCTACAACAACAAGAATGACCTAAGAGCAAATGCAGGAAAAACAAAGGTAATTATATTCGGAACGTATGCCAACAAACTCGGACAGCATTGGAAGTTGGGCAACTTGAAGATAACAAAAGTGCCCAAATATAATTACTTAGGGGTTTGGCTGATGAGTAATGGGAAATCAACAGCTTACCTTGCTTCAGCCGAAATAAAGGCAAGGGCAGTGACGTTCACCTTGTGCAAGCTGAATGCTAAACTAAATAGCCCAACAACAAAATCTATTAGAAGAGTTATAAGGGCCAAGCTGCTTCCCTCAATAACATATGGCCAGTTAGCATTTCCTGCGGCTTTTGTTAATAGCCTCGAACATATCAACTGCCGAGCCTACAAGCGAATTTTCCAGATCCCAGCGCATACACGAAACATCCTGGTGCGACTGGAATTTGGGTTGAACAAACAAAACTATGAGCACTGGGCAATGCTGGTGCGGTTCTACCGGGGGGTTTGTGCGGCCCCTCCGAACACAATGAAGTCAACCCTGAAAATGATCTTTATGAAAGCCAATAACTCATGGAGTAACGGCCTGAAAACTGCCTGCACAGCATTACAGCTTGACATGACCAAACTGCAGGATCTAACTTATCAGCCTGGTACACTAAAATCTATAATAAAAAAACAAGTTAGAGCATTATCCAGAGAAGAAGATATGAAGGAGTTGAATCGTTCCAAAAGTAACATTGGGATACTTGTAAGCTCCTATGAAGATCGGGTATGGCAACCATACCTCGATTCTGCATTAAACAAGATAATTTTAAAGCAAATTTTAACAGTGAGGCTTATGGCTTTGCCGATAAAAGATATCAACAGGCGCTGGAAATCCCTAGAGGCGATTACCACCTGCAGACTTTGCCACCAGCATGAAGAATCCATGGTCCATTTGGTCTGCATATGCCATTGTCTAATACAAGCACGTCGCACTTTACTAAGGCCATTGGTTTTAAAATATGGGACACGTAATTGCAAGGATGCCATGAAACTCTTGTTTAGCCTGGAGACACCGATGGAATTGGCAAGGTTCGCCAAATTTGCACATAAAGTTAAAGAACGTTTAGGTAACGCACCTTGCACTTTAGTAACTTCAAGACTGCACTTTGGGCATGCCCAGACTTTGATTTGCAAGCTGCGACAAGCTGTATCTATTTTGCACTTTGTTGGAATCTCTATTCCAAAATAGGCCTTTGAATGCCTTGAATTGATAATTGACACATGGGTTTTAATGTTTTTATTATCTATGATCTGTATTTTTAGGATTTGCTTTACAGGATTTAGTGCATCCAAATTTGTAGCAGTTAACGATGATTACTGTAGCAAGCAAGTTTTGTGGATATTTTATAGGACACTTTTTGTAAAAAAAATTGTTAATTGATACAATAAAATATATTCATTCATTCATTCACTCAGCAAGTCACGAAGAGGATAAAAACAACTTTTACGATCCTGAGGGAAGCATCTTATTGAGCTCACCTGATTCAGAACTTTGAAAAGGACCATACAAGGTGCACTTGTCATGTGTCTCAGTTAGACCTAGTGGGAAACACTGGCATTTAACATGTGCACGTTTTCCCTAAATTGCCTTCTCCTTCACACATTTGTGTGCTTGACAGTGCAGGATTAATTTCCATGAAACTACAGTTGCTTACATGCTCCACTTATAAGATCACTATCACGACACATTGAACATCCTGTACAAAGTCTGAGCATACATTGTGCAAATGTGATTGTTCGCTGTTCGTCCATGCGGTGACACAGCTGTCTAAAGAACATAAACAATGGCGGCCCCATCTCAGGTTTCAGCACGGAGCAAGGATGGCTTTTGTTATAAATAAACAAGCATTTCTGGGTTTCGGCAGAGGAGCACTTGCTGTCATTGCGAGGTCACCACATGCTTGCTGATCACTCTGCGAGGAGGGATGTCCAACCTGTGACCAAGATGGGACCAACATACTTTCCCTTCAGGCAACAGGGATTGGATCATGCACTAGGGGATTATTGGCAGAACACCCACACACACCCTAGACACTTAGGTTAGGGAACGTACAGTAGGAGAACCTTATCTAGATATTGCTTTATATGCTCAAAAATATATATATTGTTGAGCAAGGTGGTGGAACTGTTTACTATCCTTAGAAGCAGAGAAGAGTAATTAGTAGTGTGTCTATTATTCATTGCAGTACATATATTCTGTACAAGAATCATGATGGTTCAATAAATATGAAAAAATGCCCCTCTGAGTATTCTTTGTATATTTCTCTGAGAAAGAGCACAAGTGACTGAGTGAAAGGGTTCTAGATCTGTTACCACGATTCCTTGGGGGCGGGGGGGGGGGGGGGGGGGAGTCAGAGTTGTCATGTTCTGTGGTTGCCAAAGCCATTCGCTACCTGTCTAGATTTAGGGGTGTTTGTGGTGGCACTGTGAGTTAGCTGGGCTATAGGATGACATATTCTGTGGGGGGTGCTCAGAATCAGGCTGACATCATCCCAACGTTTATGGTGCCCAACAAATGCACAGTTCCTACTGGAAAATGAAAACTACACAATACGGTTTGAGTTTAATTCAAGTCTAACCTTACCTCTGTTTGACCAGGACAGGTGGACGATACAGGTCCAGTGACCAAGTCCGCACAGGCAAATAATGATATGCTCACCATGTCTTTTTAACAAGCCGATGGAGTGCATTCATTGCAGCCCTGAATTGTAAGATGTTATTGATAAAGCATATTTTCTCAATATTTGTTTTGCTTCAAAGAATTAAATCCAAGAGATGAAGTCACTTAACTAGCAAAGTGATGACTAAAGTGTGAGAGATTCTAGGCATAAAGGAGAGGGAAAAAGCAATACAATTCATCGATTGTGAACACAGTCTTAAGGAACCTGCTCTAGGGTCTTAATTTACTTGCATAGAGCAAAAGATAGCTTAAGCTATCCGATAGGAAGATGTCATCTGCAAAAGCAATCTAATGAGTACAAGATTCCAATTTCTAGCACAACGTGGTTTTTAAAACTTTTTAAAAACTGTTCAATAGAGGGTAATGGTGCCTGTGTGAAATACTTAGTGGGATATTTCCACTGGAGTGTGGCTATCTTGAGCAACAATGATGTGTCAGTTGCTCTCATCAGTGGGGTGTAAAGTTGTTCAGTAACACTAGCCTCCATTGTTTTCTCTCTCTAAGATCTCTGTCAATACTCAGGTCACCCAGAATAAAACCCACTAAAAATTGCAGTTGAGCTGCTTAGCAGTAGCACTCCATGTCCAATAACTGCATATTGCCCTCCTCCAGTGTGTGTTTTAGTGATACAGTTTTGCCTTGCTCTTCTTACCACTCCACACAATTATATTTAGGATTCGGTTGAGTTCCTTAAATGTATATCCTTCACCCACAACAACACTTACTGAACTTAACTTGCTTACCCAGATCACCTCGGACTTGTGGAGGTGGCCTATTGTGCTGCCTATCTTATGATCTTACTTGAGTAGGTGACCTGTACAACCAGATAACTAAATGCCTTTCTCCAAGCGGAAAAGGCTGCAAGGAGCCTAGTGGCAATAGTACTGATTTGTCTTAGTGTCTCGGCATCTACTATACAGGCCTCCTGAACAACTTTTCATAAATTTCATTCATACCTGTGATGAGATGGAGAATCTTATGAAATATATGCAGCATGCCCTTGCATGTGCCCTGAAGAGGTTTGAAGAAACTGTCAAAACACATTATGATCGCAGCAAAAAGAATATGGGAAAAAGAGCTGTACCTCAATTATTTTCAGTCTTTCTTGGAGCAACCCACTCCAAATATCACCCAAAATCTCCTTTGTGGTATATAACATTTACACCAAAATGAGTGAAAGTTGAAAGGTTAGAACTAATGGGTATGCATCTATAAAATGAAGTATAGTTGCCCCAAATTCTCTTTGAAAGAAATTGAGATTGCTAAGAGCAGGATTTAGTCTACATTATATTTTACATAAATATAGTATGTAATTAGTTGTGTTAGAGTGTTTGTATGTGCAAAAACTACTGTGTGACATTGAAAGATTACAACTACCATACAGAGGCAATGGAAATAAATAAAGGAATATCTCCTAACATAACCATAAGCAATGCATATTTAAATGTTGTGATTTTAGTTTCATCTTCTTCCACATACATTAGGAACTGAGGGCTGGTGCTCCCCATCCCAAGGATTTCGCAAGGGGGCTGGAGTCCCAACGAAGTATTTCCCTTAATGAGGCAATGAGAGCATCATTAAGTAGAATAAACAATGTCCTTTGACCTCAACGGGACCTCCACAAAGATTGTTATTAAAATGCTTCCAGGAATTATGCTTGAAATGGACAGAGTTTTCTCAAACATTCTTGGTCAATGAGTCAATTAATTATTCAGTGAACTAAAACAAACAAAAAAGAGTAAACAAGTGTGGGAAAGAAAGCATGTCCTAAACCTTGAAAACCTTAATTTTTTTGACTGATGGACCCCTGTTTATATTGTTTTTTTTACCTCTGCTGTGAATAAGTTTCCCTAATGGAGTCTTATTCACTGTAAACTTCATGGTAAAATGATCTGAGGTGTAAAACCTCAAGTGCCCACCTTTTAAAATAAGGTCTGACCTAAGGACCTGGAGTCAGAGGTTTTGGAACTCAAGGGCAACAAGGCAATACTTACAAGTTTTGACGTTGTACTTGAAACTACAGAACCCAGACACTATTGGGACGTCACTAAATTGCCACTTTCAAAGGGAAGTCAGGTCAAACCGTCAAGGCTAACTCTTGCACTGTGGTGTGCAGACGAACGTCTAATTAAGCTAACACACATCACACTTTATCCAGTTAAAGGCCATCAAGGATAGGGCACCTTCCTGATACTTTTCCATAATTGGTCCTGTTAGGAAGAGCCACCCAAAGTCAACAGATGTACTCTATTTCTACTGAATTAGTCAGGCACTTTTGGCAAACTCCACCACATCATGAAAGATCTTTATATTCAAGGAACCATTTAGGACTTTAAATAATCCCATCCCTATGACAAAGCCAGCATCAACTCTACCCCCTGTATTTTTCAGTCTCTTTGAACATCGGATACAGCATCCAGCAAGGTTCTATCATCTCGCCACTAATCTTCAGTCATACCTCATCCCACACATCAAATCCTGTAATCATAGTTGAGCTTGAAAATGCGCCAGGCCTTAAGCTTCACTATAAGTTCAGAATTATGCAATACTGGCTAGCATTGTACTCACAAATGGTCACTTCACCAAGGAGTCAATTACTAACATAATGTTAATTAAACTATTACAAACTTTAACGCCACTGAAAAAGGTTTGCACTTCTGTCTTGAGTGAAAACATGTCTTGCAACCTGCACCTTTACCAGACCATCTATGCACCACAATCAAGATCCAACACCATGTCCAGAAGTCCTCTCCTCACTTTCTGGAATTCCTTCCATATGTCTTATATCATCACACTGAAGTCTTGAAAAGCTAAATTGCATATTTTCCATTTTCAATATTTGCCTTTAAGATAGGATACCGAAGGTTAGGGTCTCTAAGGACTCAATAAAGGCACCACCATCACCGCTGTTATCCAGGTTTCCAAAAAACATCTACGGGATATTAAGGTCTTTTTTACAAACTTGGATTCAGCTGGACCTCAGATACTCAGACTAAAGAGTTCACACACTTCATTCACAGATAATTCAGGAGGAATCCCTAAAATCGAATGAACAATGCTCACAATGAGTCCTCATACCAAGGTCTCAATCCTGTTATCCAGCTTTAGCATTACCCTGACATGTGACCTCAAAAATCCTCTGTCCAACTTCCAAGCTCCTTTTCCATCTGACTCACCAGTTTCACCGGCTGCTGCATTATCGAGTCCATCTCTTACACTCAGGATACCCTTCTAGACATCTTCATTGCCATGCATTCCAAACAAACTGCTGATGTCAGCAAGGACTTCCCAGCTCAGCCCGACCTTTAACCATTAAATCTATCTGAACCATAAGGATTAGTCTAGCCTTGGTTAAATAGGGATTTGTCAGTTTCTCTGGGAAGTTCCTCGACTCCACTTCAAATATGTGGCATAGTATCTGCGATTGCCAGTTATCCTAGCCAAACCCTCTAGCTGGCAGGGCTTGAGCCTGGATACTACTTCTCACTGCCAGTGGCATGTTGTTTCTGTTACTGCCATAAGGAAGAAGTGCTTCGACCGCTCAACTAGATGGAATCCCTACGTATAAGTAAATCTCCCACAGCAAACACTGACCAGCAAATGGTTTCCGGAAGTCAAAATACAAAAACGGAAATAGGAGCACTTTAGAGAGTAGCCGTTGAGATTTCGGTCAGGCTCCACCCCAATGCGAACTGTTTAAACATGGATAAAAGTATGCCAGTGCTACGGAAGAATGAGGTTGGAGTTAGGATTACTGGATAAAACATATATAGGGATCTCCCGATCACCAAAGAATTAAAAGTGATAGGTACAGTGATTTTCATGAGGCCCTTTTGATCAAGAGGAACTCGTTTCTGTTTGAAGTGGAATTAAGGGCCTGATTACGATGTCGGTGGGAAAGCCTATGACCGACAGTCGGATTCTCCTAGACCGTGTCAGAACCCATCCTCCTGACTAACGCTCAAGGTTGGAAGGGGACCCGTTCCGTCATTCCGAATCGGTTCCGACCGGCATTAGGAAAATCGGAGTAGTTGGAGTAGATTTGTGAAGCTCAATGGACAGCGTTTCCGACGGACCGATTACGAGGTCAGATTCCAACAGTCTTTCCAACTCGGTCTGTCAGACACTAAAAGGCTGTTGGAAACTGACTTTGGGGGTCCCTAGCAGGCCCCCCTTCATACGGAGTCTTCCGGTTTGGGGTTGAGGGATACCCAATGGCCCCTTCTGTAAAACCATGCACAGTTTGGCAGGCATCATAGGGTGCCCGCAACAGGGTGCAAGGTTTTCCGCAGACACCCATTTTTCCCATAGCAGCCTGTGTTGTCGTTCGGAACAAAGGCTCCCATTGAAGTCAATGGGAGTCCTTGCGAATGGTGTTTGGAAGCATCATGATCGGTCGGGAGGAACCGCCGACCTCGAGTCAGTCAGAACCGAATCCGACAAGGAGTCGGGCAGTTTGGTTTCAGATCAACATCGTAATCAGGCCCCAAGTTGATAAATAGAAAAATTGTCAATAACAGTTTGTCCTAGTTTCAAACGCTAACTACATGGCAAAATACTAGACAACAAAGGTGTTGCACTGAAAATCCAGTGCCAATGGTACAAATGAAGGACAGTTTGTTGGAGAGCACCTTAATACTCAGTTCAATATGCCTTGGGCACAATCACTGACGAAGCTGATCCTTTTTAGATGCCAGTGGTCATAACCTTATTTGACTTCTAAAAGAGAAGTGTTTCCCAAATATCATGTTTAAAATATATAAATATTGTTTTATGCCATGCCAGTGAAAAAAAATGTGTTCTAAAACTCATGTTATGTAGTCTAAGTGTACAAATTGAAGACAGAATTTGTCACATCTTATTGTATCCCTCCATCAAGGTATTCTTTCCTGTGAGAAGAGCCTGGCAGTCGCTTGTTAGCATATACATGCAGTTTTAGTTTTGTCATGTCTTTCCTCCACTTTTTACACTGAGAAAAAAAGGGTTTGTGGGATTTGTAACGCACACAGCTACTCAACAGAGTGTCCCGGTGCGAGCCAGTGAAGAGCGGAACAGAGGAGAAGCAGATGAAAAATCAGGTTAGATAAAAAAGGGCTGTCTTTAGTCTCTTCCTAAAGAGATTGAGATCCTGAATGTTGCGTAAGTTGGTTCCAAGCCACAGCCGCTCTATAGGAAAGGCAGGTGCCGTCCACCCTTTTTAGGCGGAACCTAGGAATGTGGGCCAAAGCAATGAGGATGAGCAAAGCTGCCTGGAAGGGACATAGAACGTGAAATGCTTCCTCAGGTAGGTGGGGCCACGCCCATAAAGAGTTGCATGTGCTAAGAACAAGACCTTGAAAGTCACCCTCTCTTTTACTGGCAGTCAGTGTAAATTATGCGGTTGTTGCCCTACGCTGGTCTTTTTCGGAATGTTATGGGGCGTTCTGGCCGCAGCATTTTGCACTACCTGAAGCTTGTTCAGTAGGTAGCTGGGCAGACCAGTGTATAAGGCATTAGCATAGCTGCCGAAAAAAATGATCTCAGTCTTTTTCTCTTTCATTTTAACTGGGCAGAGGAGAGCCAGCAAAAGACAGCTGACAGGCAGGATTTAACAGGGGAGGTGGAAGAGTCATTTTTCTTCTAAGTGACGTGGAGCTGCGTGTCATCCGCATAAGCAATGACTTTGGCGTTGAGGTCTTCAGCCATCTGAATAAGGGGTCACATATAAATATTGAAGAGCAGAGGGCTCAATACAGACCCTTGCGGTACCCCTGTGGTCAGAGGCTGGGGGGAGGCTGAGTATGGAGGGATCCATATTTGCTGCGTTTTGCCCTCCAGGTAGGATTACAGCCACCGCCAAGCAGATCCTGACACTCCAATTTCCTGGAGCCGAGCAAGGAGCAGGAAATGTGGCACAGTGTTGAACACAGCCGACAGATCAAGTAGGACCAGCGCAGATCTATCTCCTGCATTTAAAGTTTCCCGAATGGCCTCAGAGACATCTACCAGAGACGATTCAGTGCTATATGAGGCTCTGAAGCCAGATTGAGCAGGGTGAAGGAAGACACGTTGTTCGACATATTCAGACAGCTGTTTATTAACCAGCTTTTCGCTCACTTTCCCCACAGCAGGGAGGAGGGAAATAGGGCGATAGCTGGAGGGGGGATTAGGGTCAAGTGAAGGTTTTTTCAGCAAAGGGATGGCTTTTGCTTGCTTCCAGGGTAGTAGTACTGTGGTTGAAGTCAGAGATAGGCTAAGTAGTGGGTGCAGCTCTGGGTTAATCACCTCTGAGGCCCTGGCAAGCAATTTGTCCAGGCAGGGGTCAGCAGGCAAGACAGATTTCAGGGAGTTGCGGGCTGCTAAGGAGTCCTACCTGGATATATCATTGAAAGCTAGCAGAGTAGCTGACGTGGCAGTGGGTGACCGAACAGGAGGGGTGCTTACCGCTGGCTGGCTATTACCAATAAATAATTTTTATTGAGTGCATGGACCTTGTTGGTGAAGAAACTACAGAGTTCTTCACACAGGGCGCGCAATGGGGAGTGGGTGCTAGCCTCAGCTTTGGGGAAGAGAAAGCTATGCATGATGTTAAAAATGTCTTTAGCATGGTTACCTGAGTGGGCATTACGCTTCACGTAATATAGGCTTTTAGCATGAGCAATGGAGGCATAGTACGACTTTTGAGCCCATCCAAGGGATGTCTTCGCTAAAGAACAGTACTCCTGTCTCCATTTGCATTCTAATCTTTTGTAATACTGTTTCTGAACTTTCAGAAAGCAGGAAAACAATGGCTTGGAAGGAGGGTTCCTAGGACACCTGTGTTCGGTATCAGGGATAAGGTGCTCTACGGGCTGGTGGATCCACTTAGTGAAATTTTCTAGGGCTTTATTCAGAGCAGTAGCTATATCCAGAAGGGGGTCTGCTAGGGCGAGACTGAAGGCCGCCAGGTCAATTATATGGATTGGTATCCTTTGGTGGCTGGAGCAGGACCGGGCCAACTTGGGTTTATTTTGGGCTTGCCTTTGGCAAGTGTGATCTCCTTTAGACTACTAGAGCACAATCGCATCAAAATGGCATCTCTAGTTGTCCCAACAATGGTGTAACTATGGGTCGGTAGAGGAACTCAACCTCCTCTGCATACAAGAATAAGCAACAGGTCAGAACAAAAATGGAGCAGTGAGTAAAATAGGCCCTTTGGACACAGTATTAAACCTAGAGCTGGCTAGGTAACAACTTAGCGATAAACAAGATAAAACAGAGATAAAAAATAAAGAATCAGATTCAAGTTTTTAAAACAGCAATGCAAAAATAACAGCAGTTAGGTGCAAGTCAGACTCATGGTTAGAATAGCAATGCGATATTTAATAGCACTTGGGGGCAAATACAAAGATGCGGGCACCGACCCCAGAAGGTCAGATTACATAAACAAAGTAGCGGACCCCACAAGTGTATAAAAGTGTCGCTGAAATGTATAGAATTCAGCAGTACATGCTTCAAGTAATCTGACAGTGAAGCGCTGGTTCACTGTAATGGTAATTTGCACTTGAAATATTGTTGATGCTTCCTGGCTATTTTTGCATTAAACTTGTGTTAGGCTTCTATGAACTTTCAAGTGTGCCCAATTTCTTTCATAGAACCAGGTGCACTGTGTGCTGGAGAACATCTTCACTAGAAGAGAGCACAGGCATTGAAATGGACTCCACATGACGACCGAAGGCGCCAAAGGTAAGGGAGAGATTTCTACAGGGTGACTAGGGGGGAAACCCAGCCCAGCTTTGGCCATGGTAATTCGGCCAGACGGCGTAAACACAATGAATTAAAGTGAGGTTATGTCTAACCCAGTTTATTACTTTTTGTTTTGCCTTATTTGCATGTGGTGTTTTTGTTATGTCTGTAATGAGTTAATGTGCACTGAAAAGGTCATCTGAGTAGGAGACTACAGAATAACAACCTGGTTGGGTAAGTAGGGATGGGAGGAGTCCTACAATAAAGACAGGTGTGTATGTATTAGAGCAAGTGTGCTCAAGAAAATAGTATGAGAATAAGATAAGCAGGAGTGCAGGTATACCAATCACAGAACCCAAGTATGAATGTCTGAGAGAAAAAGGCAATCTGATACAGCAGCATTGGCCCCTCTGGACGCACAACCGAATAAAGGTCAAATGCAAAGGGATCTTTGGATGAGAGTGTACAATGCCTTTCCTTCTTCCTTACATGGGATGAGTGAGAGAAATAACTGAACAACTCCTTACACTACTTTCCTGTTTCCTTCCTAACCTTCCCTTCCCAGTGATGAACTGTAGCACGTGGCCAGCACATCCTTTCTTGTTTACCGTGTGTAAATCAAGATGCAGTGATGGGGGCAGAAAAATGGAAGGATTCCGAACCTCCACCAAAAGGGAATCATGCCCACGCTTTGTGCCACTTGCCTTTGATCTAGACTGGTTTGGAAACTTACAAAAGAAGAAAGATCCTAAAAAATATGAGAGAGGCTAAACAATGGCCTATGTTTTTATACTGTACGAAACATGAGCGGTCACAGTGGAAGACAAGTTTGAAAGTATGAAATTGAATAATTAAAAAAAACACTATCCCGAATACAAGCGAAATGTAATTTAATTATACCTCATGATTTTTAATGACAGCATGATTGTCTGTACATTTATTTGAAAATGGTGCTCAGAGAAGAGGAATAGAGTGCTTGGGAAAGATTATGTGCTAGTGAGGGTTGTAGGAAAGGAAAGGCATTGTGCAATATATCATCTGACAAAGCTGAAACCTATCCAGCCTAATAATGGCAAATCAATACAATAGACATAGCAAATTGTAGCCACAGATAATTAATATCTGTCAACTAAGCTTGTAAAGAGACATAAGACTTTCGGCGTTTCGACCCCTATGTATAATCAAGGTAACGTAACCCTTATTGTGGGGTCTTCATCAGGACCAAAAGGGGGGTGAAAGACGAACACCAATTGCGAGAAGCAAGAAAAATGTCTGTTGTACTGATTTCTATTCCTCTTCTACGAGCACCATTTTTAACTAAATGTACAGACAATCATGCTGTTATTAATAATCATGTGGTATAATTAAATTACAAATTTGCTTGTATTTATTATGATGTTTTTTGAATGATTAAATTTCATACTTTCAAAATTGTCTTCCACTGTGACTGCTCTTGTTTCATACTGTTTGATACCCGGGTCAAGCGGTATTTTGGGATACCCCATTGTTATAGAACTTTAGGCTTTTATACTGGCATGAAGAAGCCAACAAACACAAACATGTTGTGAACTGTAAATGTCGGTTAATTCTCCCTAGTGCAAAGTGTTCCACCATTTCGAGGCGCGTACCTGCCAGTACCCATCCCCGGACCTGCACTGAGCCTTAGGATAGGACCATCTGCTGGGCCACTTCTGCCTTGCCCCCTAACTTTGGACAGGACATCCAAGGCGCATCAGCCTAACCTGCTCCTCCTCAGCTTGTGGATATTGCATGGCTGTGAAATGAGGATGTTGCTGAAAGTCGCACTGCACTTCACCCATGCTTCACCAGCGTCTCGCATCTGGGTACGAGAACAACTTTTATTTGCTGTTGCTTAAGAAATGTCGCCAAAAGTTTAATCTGTCTTCATGATAGATCAGCACTCCTCTGTCCTATAATGGGCATCGACTGCGTAAATGTACAGGCATCCTCCATGAGTCTAGGCAAGGTGTAGAAGAATATAACAATCCCACAAGGTTCTATTTGTGCAATGTTACTCATCTTGCTTACTTAAATAGGGGTCATTTTATGACCACCAAAAGACCACTCACTGGAGTATATTTGTAGGCCAAAGCACATGTGACACTATTTTATAACCATACATTGCGATGCAAACCACTATGAACACAGCTTTCCCACTGGCATGTTGTTTCACAAACATTGTTATTGAAAGGAATATGCACATTTCCTCTGCAACTTAACCCCTTGCATGCTCGTGACGAAACCATTCCGTCACGAGCCACGGTGGTGCTGTACTGGTGACGGAATGGTTCCATCACGGCCCGGCTGCCGCGCCTGCGCGGCGCTGATTTCGCGCCTGCGCTGAGCGTTCTATTAGGCGGGCAGGCCGTGACGGAACCATTCCGTCACAAGCACAGCGCCACCGCAGCTCGTGACAGAGTGGTTCCGTCACTAGCATGGCGGCGCCGCGCTGCCCTCCTCCCCCCCGAGCGCCGCGGCGGAATTACCGCCGCGGCCAAGGGGTTAAAAAGCCGATCACTGGTTGTCATGAGATTGAACTGGGATTTTTTATGTTGGTTATGTGGTCCCGGGCCATTAGAAAACTCTGATATCTACCCTACCCTCTTCCAACAGCATCAGATGCCCTGAAAGGACTCTGAAACATACAGATTCTTCTCCATTTTGTTCCCAGCTATGGTGTAGGGAAAGTTGCTTTTCTTCAAAAAAGTCTCTCGCATCATGAGATGTGGTGCGACTCCTCTTCTCAGTGGACATTGCACACGAGGACCTAATCCATATTAGATTGTGTTCCGCACAGCCGGTGAGAAGTGTGAATAATAATTCCAGATTTGCAATTTATCACCCCTAAGAGTATCCAGGCGCCGGGGGCCATGAGGGAGATTAAATGAGCTATTGCCCAGAGTCACATGATGCTGAGTTGAGCTGCTGCTGGCACTGGGGATCGATCCCTGAGCTCTGTGCTCTGGAGTCAGCCGCTCTGGCCGCTGTGCCACAATTAAAAGTATGGTGCCTAAGCAAAATGTAGAGTGAATATATTCATTATGAAAAATGTAAGCAAATCTGGAAAAAAAAGAAGGTAGGTGCATGCAAATCTACAGCACTACACACTACGAACAGATGACAACAAGGTAAGTAGAATTTTCGATTTTTATCATGTGTGGCTGGAGATACACATGCCTAGTGTAGACTGTGTGGCAGTACCCTCCAAGCCGCACTGGCCAGTGCATAGATGATGCAGATGTGCGGTATTATTTCTTTAACACTGCTTCACCAACTAAAGGTTGCTGATGGGCCAAGATGTCCGCACAGTGATGATTAGTGAA
Organism: Lissotriton helveticus; assembly: GCF_964261635.1. Taxonomy (NCBI): domain Eukaryota; kingdom Metazoa; phylum Chordata; class Amphibia; order Caudata; family Salamandridae; genus Lissotriton; species Lissotriton helveticus. Next base: position 1,533,107,095 of record NC_136065.1, read on the forward strand.
ACTGTGCGAGTTGAGCAGCTGGCTGCCTTGCACATAACAGCTAGTGGGATGTTGCCAAGGAAGGCGATAGCCCCTTCTTGCAAGTAGAGTGCACTTTCGTATCGGTATGGAGAACCTTCTTTATCTTGAGGTAACAGGTTTGAATGCATGCGACAATCCTCCTGGCTATGCCATACCTTGGTGATAAACTGCCCCTTGTGAGGTTTAGCAAAGGAGACAAAGAGATGGTCTGACTTGCGGAATGATTTGGTCTTTTCTATGTTGTGCATAACATCTAAGTGTAGTACTCTTTCTTCCACAGAATTGGGCTGCAGGAAGGAGGCCAGAAGATTTATGGTTTGGTAAGGATGGAATGATGATGCTACCTTAGTTAGGAGCTTAGGGTTGGTTCTAAGAACCACCCTTTCCCTGTGGACATGTATGAAAGGCTCCTGAATGGGACGGGCTTGCAGCTTGCTAACATGCCTAAGCGAGGTGATAGCCAGCAGGATGGCTAACTTGCAGGAAAGGAATTGCAGAGGGTGTGAGTGCATAGGCGGTAGCCCCATAAGTCACATCTGGTAAGCACTAAGATGAGGGTCCAGACTAGAGCAGGAGGTACTATGGGGGTTTATGAGCCTCTTTAGTCCCTCCATAAATGTTTTAATCACTGGTATCCTGAACAAGGATGTGTGTTATCTGTTCTGCATGGAAGCTGCGACTGCAGTTAGGTGGAGGTGAATGGATGTATAGACCAAGCCCATCTTTTGCAGGTACAGTGGTTGTTAACAATTTCCTTCACTGTAGGTTTTGAAGGATCAGATTGGTTGGAAATGCAGTAATGGACGACCCGCTTCCATTTAGCTGCACAGCAGGTGTGTGCTGCAGGTGATCTGGCCCACTTCAGGATGGCTATACATTCTTGGGAAAGGTAGAGGTATGACAATTCTAGGACCTCAGATGCCAAATCGGAAGATTGTGCTTCCCATGATCAGATGCCTGGGCGTATCTGTTCTTGTAGCTGAATGAGAAGGTCCGGGTTGAGACCAAGCCTCTTGTGGGGGCCTATTCATAGCTCCAGAAGTGTGTTTGGAAGCCAAGACTTTCTGTCCAGGTTAGAACCACTAAGATAAGAGGTAGAGGTGTTTGCCTGAGCTTCCTGACTACAAATGAAAACAGAGAGGTGGAAAAAGCAGCCCAATATCCCCGATCAGTTTATCCAAAGTGCATTGCCCCTGGACTATGCGTGTGGGAATCTGGTGGCAAAGCTTGGGCATTTTGCATTTTCTAGGGTGGCAAAAAGTTCTATTTGTGGAATGCCCCAATGCTTACATTATCTGGGGAGGATCTGGGGGAGGAATTTCGACTTGTGGACCTGCTGAACTGGTTGCAAAATTGCTGGCTACCCCAGGAGAGGTCCACCAGAAGGTGAATATTGTAGCCGAGCACTCAAGGCCAGATGTGCTGGGCTATTTGAGAGAGCGGAGGGCAGCGTGTGCCACCCTGTTTCTGAATACAATAAAAGGCTGTTTTGTTGTCTGTTCTGATCAGAATTGACTTTCTGTGAACTATTTAGATAATGGCTTTGGGAGCAAACTGGATAGCTAGCAGTTCCGAGAAATTGACAGGATTGTCCTGGTATTGAATGATTCAAAAAGAGGGGATAGAGGAGGTTTGAAAACCAACATGGTTTGACTCCCCTGATTCATATAGCCAAACACAAAATGAACCCTTGGGTCTATGTAATGTAAGGCTAGCTTGAGAAAACACACCAACCTAGAAAGCATCCTTTTATAGGACATTTTCCCTCACCCACCAGAGGTGGGATGCTGCATCATTGGGGAGCCGCCTCTTATCATGATGCCTAGTCATGGTATTGGCTACAACCCCCTCACAGAGGAGGGAGCTCAGGGTTGTTTTCGTGCTAAATGGAGGTATATACTAAATACCATCAAAGAGGGCAGGAGGCAGCAGGGTACGACGGCAACTGCACTACCTTGGCTAGTCACAAATGGTATTGATTACTTGTATTGCCCACCTGAAATGGTCAGCTGCCACATGACCACAAATAAATTCAGGAAAAAGAGCGATGAGAGGCAACACATAAGAGCAACAGATTGCAATGCAAACACAACAAAGCTGGTTCTGCAGGGGTAGTGATTTTAGTAGTAAGACTTTTATTTTCCAGAAAGTTCTTAGCACACAAACAGCCAACGCGTTTCACCCTTCACAAGGGCGTCTTAATGGCAAAGGTAAGATGACCTGGTGTGTGTCGCAGGTAAACAGAGTTCGGCAATAAATATAGTTGAGAAACGTCAATGATGTATGAAAAAATCTCCATCCATGAGGTGTAAGTATTAAAAAATTCCTTAGTCCAATTGGAATGAATGTCATTCAAAGGAAACACGCAGCTAGGTTCTGCGGCAAATGTGAGCTTCCAGTGTAGAAGGGTAAAGTGCTTGAGAGTATCGGCGTGTGTCGATGAAAAAACCTTGTCCTGCAGTAGCAGCAGTACGCTAGGCTATTTGAGAGAGCTAAGGGCAGCGTGTGCCACTCTGTTTCTGGATAAAATAAAAGACTGTTATGTTGTCTGTTCTAATCAGAATTACCTTTCTGTGAACTATTTAGATAACGGCTTTGAGAGTCAACTGGATAGCTAGCCGTTCCAAGAAATTGATGTGGTTGTCCTGGTTTTGAATGATTCACAAAAGGGGGGTAGAGGAGGTTTAAAGACCAACAAGGTTTGACTCTCCTGATTCATATATCCAAACACAAAATGATTCCTTGGGTCTATGTAATGTAAGCCTAGCTGGAGAAAACACACCAACCTAGAAAGCATCCTTTTATAGGTCATATTCCCTCACCCACCAGAGGTGGGATGCTTCATTATTGGGGAACCGCCTCTTATCATGATGCCTAGTCATGATAATGGCTATAACCCCCTCACTGAGAGGAGGAAGCTCAGGGATGTTTTCGTGCTAAACGCAGGTATATACTAAATACCCAATGAAAGAAATGGGGTGGTGAGGGGTGCAGTGCAATATGGAAAAAGGTGACCTTTGTGACACATGAGCGACATGAGAAGGTTTATTATTTCCCACTGTGCTTTACTGCTTTTAAAAGTCGCGGCCGGCATGACTCGCAGGAGGTGGGATGCGGGAGGGGGTTGAATGTAAAATAAAAAAACGTACCTTCGCCAGCCAGGTCCCGAGTCGTCCTCTGCAACAGGAAGCAGGCAGCCTCCTCCTCTCCCCTGAGCCAATCACAACATTGCCATGGCAGTGATGTGATTGGTTGGGACGCCGACCACACAGGCGTTTATGTGGAGGTCTCCTAGAGCAGGCCCGCCCCGCACCCGCCCCCAACAAAACCCTTTTGCTGTCTCGCAGTGCGAGAAGCAGACCATTTTATGTTCTGCTTCTCGCCCTGTGAGAAAGCAGAGGGGCGACGCTCCTTCGCCCACATGGAGGAGCTGCCCCTGGTTTTTAATCCTAGCCCAGGGTCGCACGAATATAGGAATACAGAGATCCCTGTAGTTACTTTTAGTCACCTTTTTCCATATTGCACTGCATCCCTCACGCTGGTGTTGGAGAAGATTTTGCCCTCACACAATCTCTTCACCTCTCTTCTGAAACTGTTCCACGAGGTGTTTAGGGAGGACATCCATTTCCTCCCATTGTGCCCTATCGTCTCTCAATGGGAGGGCACCTGCATTGGCTATTTGTCAATGGGTAGCTGCTCCCACTGCCACCCTCTTGCCTCCAGCATCTATCTTTTTGTTCTCCTTATCTGGAGAAGTCGTATCACCAGTGTCTTGGCTGGTGGCATGCTTGCTGCCAGTGCGGACCATCTAGGATTCTGGTGGGAAATGCACGCTAATATAAACAGGATCATTGGAGGAGGGTTTGAATTTCTTTTCCAACCTGGGGATGACTAAACTCTCAGGGGCAGACTCAAGTACTCCTTTTAACATATGGAGGAAGTGGCCTGAGCACTCTGATTTGGAGAGGGTTTCCACAAAGAAATCTTCTTACTCCCGAATTATGTGTATATGCACTTTGTGATATGTAGCTGCCCTCTGAATTACTTCATAGTATGCAGCTGTGTTATCGGAGGTGGACGGGAAGACCCTCTGATGGGATAATGGTCTGGCCAAGGGACCCCTGGTGGGTCTGCGTTATAATCTGGGGCTTCAGTAAGGGTAAAAATGCCTGTTGGGACTGCCCTGAGAAGAGGATGAATAGGAAGACCCCTCCCGAGATTCTGGTGGAGGCAGTAGTGAGGGGTGGGTGATGGAGGTGAGGGGAGACTGTGGAAGAGGAACAGGTCTAATGGCCACATTTCTGTGCCTCGTAGGTGGGGATTCCTGTGGGGAAGTATTAGGGGAGGCTCGACCATGAAGGTAAGCTTCATTTTGCGAGGGATTGGCTGCAGCAGTGGTGGGGATCTTCGTGGAGATCTTGCCAGTGAGTGGGCCAATAATTAGGCCCTGTTGCTTAGGACATAGCTCTTATTATGGCCATTTTAGGATTGGAGCCTCGTTGTTCTGCTCAGAAGGTGTTGCTGGAGGCTTGCATGTATCTTTTTTCCTGGGGCCTCATTGAGCTTTCAGTGTGAGTTGCTGCTTCAGTGCCGAATTGAGTTTCAGTGTTGAGGGCAACTGCGATGCAGATGGCAGCTCTGGTGCTGATGAAGGCCTTGGAGCGGTCATGGCATTCAGTGCTGAGGCAGGTGTTGGCGCAGTGGATGTGTTTGGAGTTGATGTAGGTTTTGGTGCTGTGTGGGTGTTGACCTTATTTTGAGGTTTGCCACCCTCTGCAGGCTTCTGTTGGTGCTGATTGGAGCCAGAAGGCAACGGTAGCTAATATGTGGATTTGCCTCGACACTCATGCTTGGGCCTTGGTGCCCTAGTCCAACGGGAGCAGTGTGCTACCTCAGCATTGAGTTCTGTCTTATGCCCTGAGTCGCAAGGATACTCACAGCTCTCGGCACAGCTCGGACCTGATGTTTATTCTTCAGCACCTGTGTGGTGTTGTGTGGCTGGTTTTCTTTGGACACACAGAGTGAGAGCTGTTCAAGGCTGGGTGACTATTGTTCAAAGGTGAGCTCTGCGGGGGCGCCTTCCTCCAGTCGCTGGGCGACAAGGTGATCTTCTTCACCAAAGATGTCTGGGGTGTTGGACAGATCCTGCTGCTGTATGTTGCTGTCCACTAAACATTGTTGCATTTGGTGCCAGAGCGTCTTCTTCGCCCAGAAGGTGGAACATGCATGTGGCGTGGTGGTGGTCAGGGAACAGGCAAAGTTTGCACCCCACATGTTGATCAGTCCAGTGATATGTTGCGTGGCATTGAGGACAGTATTAGAATGGTGTGCTTTTCATCATCCGTGTCACATTTCAGGGCAACGAAGAGCCTGGAAATATGCTGGACTCCCAAAGGGGCTAAACCCTGAACAGAACTCAGCAAAGACTACGATCCTCTAGGTTTGAAGGGTTTCTAATGAATACTTGGGTGAGAACGGGTCGAAATGGCTTAACACAAGATATCAAAAGGACAGCAAGGGGACCAGACAGGTCGAACTGCACACTTGGTGCACGTCTGAAACGATGGGGGAAAACACAATCTAGCATGTTGCCCATGCGTAATATACACTGAGAGGAGACCTGTCACCACATATTTTGACTGAAGAGACTTCTTGGAAAAAAAGAACTTGCAAACACCATAGCCCAACATTAGATGCCAGGAGCATGCTAAGCATGTGTATGCACAGCCATACATGCTACAAACATATACATCCACATTGCCTGGCCTTCAGCCAGTTGCCCATGCACCAAATGAAGATTAATGGATCCATGCATTTATATATAGTACTGGACAACTGGCTGAAGGCCAGGCCCTGCGGACAACCCCTGCTGCGCAGGGCCTTACAGATACCGAAGGAAGAGAGGAGAGTATGACTGCAGCAATACTGGCGGGGCTCAGTTGGTGAGATGAATCTCGTCTTCAGCAGTTCTCGAATAACAGGACCAGGCAGTGACAATATCTGAATCCCCAAGCACTGGTGTTACAGTAAGTACGAAAGTAAACTAATGACACTTACATTTCTCAAGCAACACTGGCAAGACTCCATTTCTGTGTTCCAAGCCGTAATGGTCGAGTTCACCTGCCTCAGATGCTTCCTGATCTCAGAGATCATCCTGGGGAAAAGCCGATATGCAAATGATAAGTTACTGACAAGTACTGCTGGGTCTTGTCATAGGTGGTTCTCTGGATTATTTGTATCATGTCAGACATATAGACTGGGTGGACCAGGTACATGACAGAAAATTATAAAACCTTTGCAGTCTGGGGAGCAATTAGCTTAGTAATTCCAAAGAGGCTGCTAGCGCGAGCCAATACATGGATCTGGGGACTTTTACCCGAAGACGCAACAGGCTAAAAGCAGGTGTTATTTACAGGTTAAATACCAGGAGAAAATGAGTAATCAGGAGGAGGATCAGAATTACCCATTATCTTGGTAGTTACCCATTTCTCAGCTGAACTCAAGATCCTTCTTGAAATCTCCTTTAGCGCCCCCCCTTACAACTACTGGTACATCTGCCATTGATAACTCTTGGGGGGACGAGTTACTAGGCCTTGCAACGTGGACCTCAAAATGTTTCCCCAAATTTCTGGCAACACTAAACACACAATACATATAGGTCAGCATTTACAGACACAGACTGTAAAAAGTGCACTATTTGTATCGACATGCATACACGCGTAGTGGAGACACTAGCCTAACCATACTATGTGCTTATGTGCTTACAGCAATCTGATGCAAAGCCAGCAAACTTTGCACTGTTTGCACTATACGCTCAGTGTAGGAAGGTACAGAGCGGAAGTATATTACAACCAAGGACTTTCTTTAAAATATTGCCTTTCTGACATGTGACAGTGAATCCTTGCCTTGAACCTTCCCTTCTTACGGTCTTATAATGTGACTGTCTGGTAGTTGGGGGTAGGGGGTGGGCACTTCTGTTCAACCTAACACTATACAAGAAGAAGCAGGGAGCAAAGATTACCACACAAACATTCAAAGACTTTAAACTAAATAAATTACTTAGTCCTTGTAACTGCTCTTTGGAGGACAAAACATGTAAGACATGAACAATGCACACACTATTAGCAAGCAAAAAATCAATATGTGATGTAAAATGAAAGTTCGGTTTCCGCTCAACAAGGTTTTGATCATTGAATTCCCTGCAAATTACAATCCTCGAATCAGCAGTCGTATGCTCCCCAATGCAACTTGTACTTTTTCTCCAACTTTCTTAGCTCATTTGTCCCACTTCCACCTCATGTCTCTCTTCTTGCCCTTCTCTGACAGGAAGTGGCAGCAACAGCACGTTACCTTGTTGCTTTCTGTGGATGCATTGAGTGTTCCACATAAAGAAACAAAGTATCACAACAAATGTGTGCGAGAGAAAGATGGAGGCAGCCAGGTGGTAACTGTCTGCTGTTTAAATTAGGAAAAACAATGACTGGCTAATTCTGGGGCATGTTTATTGTGGCCCATTCAATGCCTGAACATGTGTTGCAAGGAGCTTCCTCTATAACAAAGTGCTGCCTCAGTGGGATTGGCGTCAGTATTGTGAGGGAAAGACAGGGCCAAATATTCAATAATACAGCACTCTGTGGCAACACATTATGAGCACGACTAACAGTACCTCATCCTGTTGCTGTGGGTGGAGAGCAGGTTCTGGTACTTCTGTACACAGTCATCCTGGAAGATGGATAAAACCCTTTTCACTAAAGTTCCTAAAGTCAGCCTAAAATATAATTTGGGGGAAATAACAACGAATTAGCCATAAAGAAATGCAATGCTGCCAATTAAAATTTCCATAGCATCAATTTACATATCTTAAGAAAAGCATATTCACTAACAGAGTAGATAGATTTAAAATTCTATAAAATGTCTTAATCTGTGTTTCAAAGTGCAACCTGCATACAGCACAGATACAGCGAATGTTCTATTTGATGACATCATTCCATACCCAATGCTGTAAAACTGGCCTAAATCAGTGACAGTGGCTGTTGCTAAAACAGTTTAATGCATTGACCGCCTAATTAACAGATCTAACTCGACAAATTACTTCCTTCATTGGTCTAAAGGTAATAAAACGAGTACTAATGAGATGTATATTAGCAATACCAATTATCCAAGTGGCTGTGTCGTTTTTGGAATGTGCTATAGAAACGGCAGGCTAGTAGTGCCGCCTCCCCCCTGCCGACAGTGATGAGCAGCCCCTGAGCCTCACAGATCTTCTTTACCCTTGGGCTGGATGGGACCCCCTTGAAGGGTTGGGGATCCCATGGTTGTTTGGGAGCTCCCCTATGCCACAGGGGCGTCCCTACACCCCTGGTACGGTTGGCGTAATGCTTATGAACTTGCTGGTGACCGTTACCAACTGATATCCTCTTTTCAGCCACCCTAACCTGATCACCCTCAGCTGAGGGGCTCATGATAAATTTACCAAGGAGACAATCGCCCGCTCACTCTTAAGTCACCATCACCCTTCAGGAACGTCTCAGATTGGAGCTATGGACTTTGAACGTTTCTTGCTGGAGACTGGTTGCCTGAGGGAAATATGAGTGGTTTGAATTGCAGAGGGCCGCTTGAGGGACTCTGCTTTGAGAAACCCTGACAAAGATCACAGTAAGAGGACTACCAACAGAGACGCTTCATATCTATCAGATGTACTATTTGTGTGGCAAAGGGGCTTGCCTGGATATGGGCACAGAAAAGCAGCAAAGAATAGCAAGAGGATTCCAGGCACTGCAGGGCAGACAGGGCTGCACAACAGGAGTCTTGCAGAAGAAGGACATTGTGGCAAGGGAACTATGAAGCTCCACCAAGCAGAATCAACCAGGCACGTCAATGCACTGAAGGTCAAGGGAAGAAAGACTACCAGGTGAGGTGCGGGTCACAGCGTAGAAAATGTATTGCTTCATCACCACTCATCCTTTTCCCTGAAACTCCCTCAGATAGAAACAGACATTGTTTGGAAACCACATGTACTTATTTATTTTCCTTGATTTTGCTAATTTCCTGCTCCGCCAGCAGTGACTCCTTTGCTTGTTCTGTGGACTGTTTACCTGCCTGCACTTCTTCTTGCTCCTCCCCTTCCTTTCATCCAGCCCCTCATGACAAGACCGGTGTCCTGTCAGTGTGCGTGACCAGCCATACATGACCACCATGGCATCATCCACCATGAGATGTGCACATGCAGATCATATGCACACACACTAATCACAGTCACCTTGATTAACAAGCACCCACACACACTAATTGCAGGATATCGGGGATGGAAGTTTGGATGTTTTGGCTTACTCCATAGATACCAGGGTATGATAACTACTATTGGATATTGTAATCCAATGTGTCATTTCGTCACCCTTCTAAATTTGAATTTCATAGAGGTGTAATTGCAAGAGATGTCAATCATGATAGTGTACATTATGTACAATTCTATTTTGTGTGTGAAAAATTCACATAGCTAAGAGTGTATGTGTGGGTAGGAGGTGAGTTAGTTTGCGATGATAGCTGATTAGGTGAAGGTAGTATCTTTATTTTGACATTTCAGGCCATTTTAGGTATTGTCCCGTAGCCACTATTGGCCCATGCTACCCTCAACGTCACTTCTAGTTTGTTTAAAAAACATATAAATATAAATATATGCTTCTAGCAAGAGACATCCCTGACACGTTACCAAGTAAATGAAGAACACAAGCACCTCTGAGCACCCGTCTCCAGGCTCTGTATTCAGAATACATCATCCCACCGCCCCCGGGGTGCATGCAGCAATACAAATAACAATGAACATCTACAGCAATGGCGAACTCTACCACAGCCAATTACTATTACTACATACTTATCCAGCTTGTGAATTTGCTCATCGTTGTACAGCAACCCTAAAAGGAAGAAACAATTAGAAGGTGTAAAGAGTATATATTTTGTGAGGGCTAAACACAGTCAGTCAGGCGTGGAAATGGATTGCTAAAAGCAACAGACTATTTATGGCACTTCGTCCATCATCCCCTTTGGTTTTGCAAAGAACCAGTGATGCCATCTATGGACTGTGATGAAATGGAATAGGAAATTAAATATGATGAGGTAAGATAGCTCATCGGCTTCATCCATCTGCTGCAGAAGCGTGTGCACACCCTATAAGGACACTTTAAATTCTGGCTGGGTGTAGGACTTGGCACTTTTTGGCTAAAGTTACCAAAACTTTTTTGCTTTCCCCCTAGACCTTTTTTTCTGACATGGTGTTGCCAACTTAGATGCTTTGGACACTTTGCCACTGCTAAACAGTGTCAAAGCGCAAGTGCTCCCTGCATAAAGTAGAATGGTAATTGGTTGTCCATGATTGGTATGTTTGCCTTACTAGTAAAGTGCACTGTGTGTGCTAGGGATGGTAATGCAAATGCTACTAGTGGGCCTGCAGCACTAATTGTGCCACCCACAAAAGTAGCCTTAAAGAGGGAACCCAGGCCTGCCATTGCAGGGCCTGCGCGCAGGTTGTTAAATTGCCATGTTGTTCTGGCAAGTGCACCCACTTGCCAGACCTTACCCTTCCCTTTCTATGCACATCAGGCACCCCTATGGTAGGTCCAGGGTACCCCCTGGGCAGGGTGCAGTGCATGTGAAAGGTAGGACATGTACCAATGTGTGTACCATATCCTGACAGTGAAATAATCTCCATTTCGTTTTTCACTGTTGAAAGGCCATCTTGCCCATAGGATAGAATGGGAAGGCTGTGTAATATGCTTTCCAGCCTATCTTCCTAAAGGCTTAAGATGGAAAGGTGAAATTTAGTATGCCTGAACTCACAATGTAATAACACATCTTTCTATGCAGGGGTTTTTCGCGTTGTGTGTTTATAAGCCACTCTTTTAGAAGTCGCTGGGTTTTTGTGCTCTAAACATTTATGTGCGTCTCTGCCTGGCTGTGGATTGACTGTCTGGATTTGAAAGCGATAGCATCTGGGGAATGTCTTAACCCAGTGGAGGAGATGAGACAGCACAGGCTGACCTGCAGCTGGAGTGTAGGGGAGGAGTAACCCCTAGAGGTGAAGAGGCATGAGTTGCTGCCATAAAACAATTGTCCCATCTCCTGCAGAGTGATTGAGAATCCAGACACCCACTAATCAAAGGAAGAAGGTGTCACTGGCAGGGACGCACCCAGAACTGGTTTGAACAGGGGTCAGTGCCCCCTGAAACACAAAACCTTCAAAGCCATTGAGGGGTATAACTATGAGAGCTAAAGCCCCTGAACTTTGGAGAATGGCTTGATCAAGATTGAACAAGACTGGAGCTACTTTGTGGTCAAGAGGAACCTTTGCCAAGGAAGAAACAACTGAAGAGACTGAAGGAAAGTACTGACCCTTGCCATGTGGTCTGGGGCTGGCCTGCAGTTTGCTGTTTTAAACAAGGAAAGACTAAAGGCACCTTGCTGTGTGCTGTGTCCCCCTGCTTGAAAGGACTTTGCTGTGCTGTGTCCTGAAGTAACTTATCCCCAAGGGCCGAGGTGAGCTGGCTCCCTGTTGCAGAAACAATGGAACACACACATTTCCAGGAGAGTCTCAGCGGCGCTGTGTGCACATGCTTGTTGCAGCCTGAGACCCTCGTAAGGTGTGCCCTGTGATCATAGCACCTGGAGTCCAAGCAAGGATCAGCGACGTGGTGTGCGTGTGCTTTTTGCAGCCTTAACCCCTTTGTGAGGATTGTCTAGTTATGGTGTGCACTGGAATCCAAGTGAGTCTCATCGACGCTGTGTGAGTGTGTGTGGTGTACCGTGAGACTTTCGTGAGGACTTGCCTTGTTATCTTGAGCACCGGAATCCAAGTGAGTCTCAGTGGAGCTGTGCACGTGATCTTTGTGCAGCCTGAGACCTTCGGGTGGAGTGCCTGGTGATCGTGCACCCTGAAGCTTAGGAGGTCTCAGCGACGCTGTGTGCGTGTGCCCTGTGGCTGCTTGAGATCTTCGTAACCATAGCAGCCCGGACTGGCAGACCCAGAGGAGCTGAGCCGCTGGCCTGAACCTGCAGTTGCTAATTCACAAGGATTGCATTGGAGGCCCATCCGTTGGACGAGGAGAGGAGAGTGAGTTTGCGCCCCCCAGGTAACGTGTGTCGACTCCTGGGGCAGGGTGCGGGCTCGGAGGTAGACGCTCTCGGCCTCTCTCTCATTCCGCCAGCGTGAGCCTCTGCTTCGGCTCGTATCGCGGCCCGTATTGCTAAGGGCGTGGCAGTGCATGGGCTGGAGGGCGGAGCTGCACTTTTTGATTATACCGTACCTGTGCTGGGGGCAACTGTTGAGAGGCTGACTGCAAGTCAGAAGGAATGGCGGAGAGACCACCTGCGGCACAGTGATCGGTGTGCCTGAGTGTATCATGCATTATTCCATTTCTGCATAACGGAGTACCTGACTGTTGTATTACACATTGCATCATTTCTGCGTAAAGGAGTACCCGATTAGAGTATTACGCATTGCATTATTCCTGCACAGCGAACTACCTGATTAGTGCATGACGCATTGCATTATTCCTGCATAACGAATTACCTGATTAGTATATTACACATTGCCTTATTTCAGCATAACGACGTACCAGGTGGTTGTATTAGTCATTGCATTATTTTTACCTTGCAAAGTGCCTGATTGTTGCGTTACGCCTTACATTATTTTTACATTGCAAAAGTGCCTGATTCTAGTATTACGAACTGTATAACATGACATTAGGATTCCAGGAGAATGTTTAGAAGTGCTCATTAATACCGCCAGAACTGACATGGCTGGCTGGCCTAACAACCGGCCAGGAGAGATAGTACACATATTCATATGTTGGATTTATATTGTGTGGTCTTATCTCATAACTTTTTATGTAAAGTTTATACTCGTTTTTATAAAACTCGTGTTGAGGCTATTTGTGGTGTCACCATTGGGTTGCTGTGAGTGTGGTTGCAAATACTTTACACATTTGCCTTGAAGATAAGCCTGGCTACTCGTGCCAAGCTCCCAAGGGGGTGAGCGGGGCTATCTCAGAAGGTGACCTTCCTTTCCCTGAGGTGCAACCGCGGGTCCCTATTTGGCCTAAGGTACCTACCTCAGCCACCCAGGGATCCTGGGTCTAACATTGAGTCATATCTATCTTTTGAGGGTGATAAAATAGGAATCATTAAGTTGATTAAAAGTTATACCTGGTATTTAGAGGGCCATTAACACTGTGTCTTGGGCGCTACATAACTCACTGACTAGTAATATTATCACCGTGCTTAGAAAGAATATGATAATTGAAGAATATGTTTCATCAACCTACTTCAGAAACAAATAAAAACATATCCACAAATTATATGTAGGGGAGAACCAGGTAGCATACATAAAAATGTATGGAAACAGTTCTTAAGATTCAGGGAAAACAACAGCTCGCAACAAACGTCATACAAAAGCTGGCAAATGAAACAAAGGAACCCATTACAAAATACACAGACTAACACGCCAATAACAATCAGAGTTACAAGAGCAACTGAAAAATGGCAAACCAGGTAATGTACATAGACCAGAACACATAACCATGGAAACTGTGGAAGCAGGTTCAGTTGGCTAAATAAAAGTCATCTCAGGTCAATACCCAAAGTATTGTCAGGAGGTCATCATCTTCACTCATAATTATGGCAAACACCTGGATACCTATAATTACATATGTACCTGCACAAGTTGTGATTCTAGGAATAATGTCCTGCTCCATGGGAGATGAAAGAATCCAAGCGCACATCCAAAAAACGAACATAAAACGCTGAGACACCACCCAAAGTACTCCTTATCACTTCAAATAAAATTCCATAAATCCACAATTTCACTTTAATGGAATTTACTTTTAGTCCAGTTCTTTTTCATTGATTCGTTTTGCTTCACATCTTTACTAGCATCACTCTTCCCGACATGGTTTTGAATAAGTAAAACAATTTATTTCTGTTAATGGGTTTCATATTTTAGTATCTTTTTTTCTTATGCCCATGGATTATCCACAATTTGTTTATATAAAAATAAACTGCACAGGAAACAAACAGCAATTGCTGCCAATCACACAACCATCAAGAAGGTAAAAACCTAGCAAACAGCAAACATTAATACAAAACAATGTCCATAGAAAATAGAAAGAGTGACAGATGAATGCTTTGCTGAGATTGTACAACACGGTTGATCCACACTGGCACTCAACACACCATCTAAAAATGGCAAAAATGTTAAAGTGCAAAAATTATAGAATATATAAAAAAAAGATCCAGAAAGGTGTACAAATAATCACAAAACCTGTTCTTTCAGCCAGTTGCAAGGATTGTGAGAAAAAGACAGCTGGGATAGGTTAGTAGCTGTTACACTGACCTCACTAATGATAAACCAACTTTAGTCAACCCCTAAGTAAGCAGTCATTGGAAAGCCTCAAGAACAGACAGTAATTTTTCAGGAGGCCCCATCCTTTTCCCCTTGGTTAGCTGATCTGCAGCAACTCAGAAGCTCCTATCCCTTGAGTGGCGTTCAGTACTTCAGCAGCATCCTAGCAGGTGTAAGGGGATAGAGAAGAAACATATAATTGAAACATTTCTCCCATATGTTACATCAGAAGGAGGAAAACTAAACTAACTAGACACCTGGCACTGGACCGTGCCTCAACCATGCTAATTAGGCATCATGTAGAGGTGCACGGGGAGGTATCTGCAGCACCTAAATGCCTCCCCTGCCTCAGTCCAGTCGACAGGCACCATTTTTGCTGGTTGCATGCCTCCATCACATGTCTAACTTTGAGCGCCTCTACGGTGCTGGAACCCAAAGATACTAATGGGCGAGGATCATCTTAGGCCATACCTGAGAATTGTGAGGCTGGTCTCCATATTGTGGGGACACGATAAATTAGTTATTTTTAACTCTTTATGTTTCAGTTTGAAACAGATACATTGATACATGGAAAAAAGCTGTATAAGGAACAAAAATCATTATACACATGACCATGGCTACGTACAGACAATCTAGTAGTTCTTGCACACAGTCACAGGGTGGTTCCTAACTATCTGTCTTATTACCTGGGCCGCTTCGCTTTTTTACCTGCTCATGTCCTAGCAGTTTGTCAGTGCTGTATGCACTCTTTCTTTACCTTAGTGGACAGGAGGAGAATCTCGCACTATAATCATCTCGGATTGGGATGTCCCACCATTGCGTCTTGTTCTTACATTTCCAACAGTCCCCACCAACCACCAATACTCTGTTGTGTGTAAACTAAGTTATTCAAGGTGGTTTAGTACCTTGATGGTCCATCATTCCTGTATCATCCTAGGCTAGTGAACCAGGTCTTCCTCAAATAAATTACTAATAAACTTGACAGTGGTAACACTGGTCATTCACAGTTCTTAAAAATGATAAACTGTGCCAGAAAGAGCTATAAATATTTTTTTTTAAAAAGCTGTGAATGAACATTTGAGGCTACATTTGGGCATTTGAAGCTACGTCCTGTGGGAAATAAGTGTATATAGGATTGTTGTACCTGGACATATTATTGCTGCATCATCTGGACATTAAAGACAGTGCCTAGACATTTGAAGCTATACCTAGCCACTGGAAGCTATATTTGTGCATATGAATGGATGATAAGGAATTTTTAGGATGTCATAACATTGAGGCACGGAAATTACATTTCTTTTTCATCGAAAGCATCCATAGTATAACATCTCCAATTTAATCCATATTTATCCAAAAGTCTGGGTTGCTCAAGTAAGCAAAAGCACTGCATAGATGACGTATTCCTTCCTCAACTGGAGTATTTACTCATTTGCCTAACATGGTAGTAAGAACTAGAACAAGAGAACATGTGTCATGGGTCATTGCGGATTTCATTTGCTCTACTTGAGTTTTACAGTTTAGTTTCCAAATCAACCTGAACACCAAGGAGGATAGCTTATGTTCATAAACTATCACAAATATTACACCTATCAGGTTTAGAAAAAGGTGGGAATATGTAGGAAGAAGTGTTCTACTTTGTAGATTAGACACAGATGAAAGCCTTGTGAATTTAGAATACCGTTATCATCACCCAGACTTTATTTCGCAATGTTAGCATTGCAGAAAAAGTATACAAATTACAATACATAATCCAATACTTCTGTTTATCTTAAAACCAGGGACGGCTCCACCACTAGGGCGGAGGAGCGTCACCCCACTGCTTCTCGCAGTGCGAGACAGCCCAAACGTAACATGGTAATGCCTTTTAGTTATTACCATTTAATGTTAGCTTTGCGCATTGCTTGCAGGCATGCTTCTGCTCGGCTCTTTGAGCAGGGGAGGAGTGGAGGGCCTGCCCACTCCTGAGTGCGCAAAGACTGTTTGGTCAGCCCTCTAGGGCCTCCCACACCAGTCATGCGTACTCTGCCCATCTCCATGCAGGCTGCAATGCCATGCAGCCTGCATGGAGAACATGCCCACCCCATTAGCCCCTGGCTGGGTGCCATCCCGACCAATCACAAGGCTGCATTGCAGCATTGTGATTGGCTTAGGAGAGGGAGCCTGGCTGCCTGCTTCCTGTTCCTGTCGGAGGCAGGAGAGCAGGAGCAGAGAAGACGCGAGAAACAGAGGAAAGGTATGTTTAATTCTGCGACACCGCCATGATTCCCTCCCGACACCCCCTGTGAATCCCCCACCCCCACTGCGATCACTCGCGCCTGCTCCCCCACCCGCGAGCAATGCCGGAGCTTTTGCTTTAAACATCAGATTAAAAACATTTAAATAGTGAGCATAGTAAAATAAAAACACATGGTTTCCAGGGCCTTTATTACACAATTCATTTTATAATCAATCTCCTGGGTATACGAGTAACTGTGCTCCCCGGCTAGACTTTAGAACACAACAATATACAGCAGAAACACGTGCACCAGGGCAAGTTGAGGAAAATATCCTAAATTACCACACACCCTGGCTTTCATGTTTTTATCTTGTATAAACAGAGACACATAGCTATTAAAGCAATACAACTTATGCACTTAATACCGTTTGCAACCATCCTACTTATATTCCATAAAAGTAGCTCCCAACAAGTGCTCTGACTGAGCCATTCTAGCAACTGTAGTTGCTGGCAGAGGAGCACACCCACGATGAAACATGCCACCTAGTGTGGACGAGAGGTTGGCATATATTTTTTTTTTTTACATTAAATTCCGCCAGGGAAAGGAATTCAGATGATTCCAATTGTCCACCTATTAGGGTGCCGTGTTTTTCCTTGAAACTTTTCTAGTTTGCAAGTCCATATAATCAGCCGTTTGCAGTTGTTCAGGAAAAGCCTCAATCCTTCTTACCAATGTGTCTGTTTAATCCACCCCTTTCAGTGCCAAGCTGCCCTAGGGGAATATGTGCTCTAAAAATATATGAATAAAATAATTAGGTAGCTCTTCTTGTTAGAACGGCCCAATGTATGGCAACACAAGTTTGTGTGGTTAGGCAGATAAAATAAAGTTGGGAGCGACACATCCTAATGAGTGAGTGATTAGTCTCAGTTGTAGCAAATAAATCTGTTCACGATCACAAGTAGTGTTAGCATAGACCTGCAGGGTCTAAATCAATGTGTCAATAAGCAATTCAAAAATGTCTACAAATTACAATTTATTCTGAATTTCGGAAAATGTGTCTGGGGTGCACTATCCTCAGACAGAAACAAAAGGAGATACTCACGCGGAAGCTGCCGAGTCCTCCTAAACTGCTTGAGTATGAGCTGCATCCTGTCCAGACAGTTCTCGATGCGCTGGACACTGCGAAAAAGGAACACATACACACAATCAACCATATTTTGGCTGCTGCTGATTCTATGAAGAGGATGACCTAACCCCTTTGTTGCTCTCTTCTACAGTGTAGGACGTTATGAAAATGAGAACTAAATAAATCAAACATTTCTAACTTAAGAGGGGACTAGACTCTCCAAGTCACAAAAGCAGCAGTCGTGAGCTTGCCTCTGTCTGACCCATATGCTATTGGGGTTCTGGTGTCTGCTCCAGGTTGAAGCAATGGACTACAACAAAAAAAAGTCATTATTTGGGAACGGACCGGTGACAGAGCCACACGGACACCCCTCCAAAGTGATAAAGCAGGAGGCCTCTCTAGAGGACATGCCTAAGAGCACTCTTGTGCAGTACTGTAGGCAGTATTCATGCACACATAGTGCTCTGACATGAAGCAGAAGTTTTTAAAGGTGGATGGCTCTCTGCAGGGTGCCAGTGGATTCTGCTCAGGGTTGGGGATATATCTTAGCCTATTTCCAACATTGCCCTCAATGCAAATGCAGACCAAAACATCTGTGTGGGTGGTTCAACCCCTTTTTAGACCAACCTACTTCTGACAGCAAGCCTTCTCAGGACTTATGCCATAAACCAGCCCTGAAAAATAGGAGGAAATGAACAAGAAACACTAAGATCCTTTTCTCTCTCTCAGTTCAAGATGTGATTCTTTTTCAGACATTAAGAATAGATCAGATATGTGTAAATAACAGAAAAACTGTGCCTCAAAGAAAAACTGTTTTCTTGATGCAAGTGTATTCTCCTCTACTAGAGAATCATATAAGAAACTCTGATGCGGTCCTCATTTCAAGAAATGGAGGCAAACTGTTTGACTCCTCAAATATAATTGGGCATCGTTTCCCCATATGTAAATTATGGAAAATAATAATTTTCCAAATATAGTATCCGTTTCCGACTCACTGACCATAGTGCAATCGGCCGAAAGCAGGAATACTCTGCCTTTTTCAGTCCTTTCAGAGTGAATTCCAGCTTGCACCAATTCAGGGATCCTTCCCTTTACTTTACATCGCTTTCTCCTGAAGAAGACACTTAATAAGTAAGCAGACCAGGTCAAACTAGTGAAAACACTGAAACCCTAAAAAAGCACTGATGAGCACAACCGAATGAATAATTATATAAAACTAAAAGTTATGAAAACCAAGGTTTCACCCAAAAATGTACATTATTATCGACTAAAGGGTACCATGGCTGGGGCAGATGGCCCAGGGCATGAGCATTAATATCAGTAAGATTGTATTAAGGAATCTGCTCACAGATTAACCTTGGAAACTTAGAGAGTTGTTTTAAATGTCAACACACCCTTATTATTTAAAAAAAACAATTGTTCAATACTTTGTTCATGTCATTTGTTAAATGAGGATAAAAAAATGAACGTATTTTGTCGTATGAAAAAGGGTTTTCTCAATAGATCTGGAAGAAAGGCAGAAGGGGGTATGAAATAAGCTAACCACCTCTTAAAAATAATATCACGTTTTATTTGAAGACCTTTCATGTTGATAATACTCTGTAGAGCCCAAGAGACACAGACACAAATATGGGCCCTGATGCTTTGCACGAATGCGCGCGCTGCTACAAACCTCTGGTCCTCGTGCACCTCGTGCCTGCTCTTCAAAAGCTCCTCATCAATGGATTCCAGCACTGCCTGCTTTTCAGAAATGCTGGATGAACAGATGGAGAGGCCGTCGCTGATCTGGGAAAGAGAGAAAAACCGGCGTTGACTGGGCATTCTGAATCATCAGTCAGGTGAGGTGTGTGGGTGAGTGTGAGTGGGTGTGCGTCAAATATCCATCACCATCCCCAAGACTACACACCAACTCTGGAGGGTTTACTTTGTCTTTGCAGAGACCAAAGAGTCTCAATGCAGAAAAAAACTCAAGGCTCATCCTTAGATGTGTAAAAATGATGTATTAGAACTTGGGTAGATGAACACACTATGCATTTTATAATGAGGCTACTTCTCAGGTAGACGAACCCCACTTTTATCCCCCAGAGCTCCCCGCTTTAATATACTGACATATGGTGAGTGATTCACAAACTCATCTAATCCTAAACCTTGCAGCACCCTGCAGGTAAACTTAGAATAAGAACGCCCAAATATACAGTGCAACTGACAGGACATTCCCCAACCCGCAGGGTCTCCCCACACTTTT
Organism: Lissotriton helveticus; assembly: GCF_964261635.1. Taxonomy (NCBI): domain Eukaryota; kingdom Metazoa; phylum Chordata; class Amphibia; order Caudata; family Salamandridae; genus Lissotriton; species Lissotriton helveticus. The sequence goes on from NC_136065.1 coordinate 1,533,127,095, forward strand.
ATGTGTATGGATTTACTACCAGATAAGATAATAATACTTTTATTTGATTTGTTAAAATCATAAAAAGAGCGGAATTTACCACCATGGTATAAACAACATTATTCAGATTCAGAATAAAAATTACAATAAAACATTTTTTGTAATCGTGACCCCAACGTGGTATGGTACTAAGGTTCAACAGGTTATTATACGAGCAATGTAAACATGTCCGTAAAGTGCTAATCCCAACAGAAGATGGAGAAGGAGAAAAGTACAAATCAGCCAGAGCCAGGAATAGCCTTCTTTCCAGTTTTTTTTTAAGTCACTGTCGCTTTCTAACCCGGAACAGTTACTGGTACGAGCGTGTCTATGCCTCATGTTTAAAGAGTAAGACTTGTCATAAAAAGGAGCTTTGGAAGAAAGGGAGTGTAAAAAAGATCTAGAAAAGATTTAGGCCGACTGCTTCATGCCCTTCTGCCAAATTCTTATTTCGCTGTTTCTTTCTTTCAAAGTTCTTGTGCTGTTTCTTTCTTTTCTAGTTCTTGTGCTACTAGTGATAAGAATTTGACAGTCTTACAAAACAGTTGGATTTTACCATATTTAACTTTGCGCACCAGGAGGCTGCTAACCACGGCCCAGTGCCTGGGAGGCGCACTGCTTACAATCAAAGGCGCTGCAGTGCAGCGAGGACGGCCGGTCTGAATGGGACTTGGTCGCGCTGTGATTTACTGTAATCTTTATTTAATCTGGGTACGCAAGACCTCCACTGACCAGGGCTCCTAGTGATGTCCGCTGCTCCTTGTGACGGCTCCTTACACTTTCAGGCGTCTGTATTCTCACGATGAATGCAACTTTATGGGGTCCTGCATAAACTACAGCAAATGTAAACAAACCCTCTCCCACAGACCTCTCTGACAGCACAAAAACTACCTTTCAAGAACTCGCCTGTCCTTCCGCATTGTATTTATTATTAGCTGCGATTGGTTCTAAAGAAAGACAAAGGGCGCCCGAATTACATCCAAACCAGAGACAGTGGGTTATTTTCAGGGTTCCCGTCAGGGGCAACAAGTATAGTGCATTAGAGACATCTAGTGGACAGTCATGGTAAAACAGTGGTCGTGGGGAAGGCAGAGAAGACTGACATTTCTGAATATTAATATTTGCTTACATAAGGTCCTCTTTCAAGAGGGAGCATGGAAGGACACACAGAAATAGAGAATCGACTGGTTTGGAAAGGAGTAGCGCTGACTGTGTGAGAGAGGGTAAAGAGAAAAGCCGGGGCGCACCGAGAAATGGACGGCAGAAGGAGTAAGCTTCGCAGTGATAGCCTAACTGGCCAGCACTTATAACGCCCTACATTCCAACCTCACACAATTCGGGTTGATGCTGCAACACTGGGGGTACCGTTAAAACAAAGAAAAGCAAAGAAAAGTGCTAGAGAAGGGAGTGTAGAGTAGCCAGGGTCCAACTCACTGTCTGCAGCTTCCGTGTCACACCGGCTTTCTCACTCAGCTCCGGGACCGAGTCCGACCCACCACAGAAGGAGTTATACCTGAATATTATAAACACGGAGTTATAGATCCTGTTTAAAAAAACAACCCAACAAGAAAAGCACATAACACGCCATTCGCAAACACACAGTAGTACATGTTACCAGAGTGTCATTGGAAACAGCACTAGAAATGCTGTCCACATGTATCCGACAGGAGTGCAGCAGATAATATCTTTACGTTTCTGTTTCTCTCCAGACACTCTGAGTGTAGAGCCAAGCCTCTATGGGTTTGCACTTCTGACTGTGTCGACATGTTTCGATCTCCTGTTTACAGTCACTATGTCTCTCTCGATCTGGTTCTTTCACATCCATTTTGTGTATTCTTGCCAGCAGTGAGGCAGTCTCCTGGGATAGCGTTCCAGTGTGCAGATCTAGAATAGCCTGCCTTATTTTTATCTGTGCACACCATTGGCCTGGATTTCTACGGCTTGCTCTAATGTTTTTGAGTCAGAGCGCTTTTGCGCTGTGGTAGTGATGTAATCAGTGGTCCAAGTAGGCGGGATCCGAGAGGCACAACGTGCCCATACTTTTTTAACTCAGGAAAAACTGTTCCCCTACTTTATGCTAAAAGGCAACTATCCCAGAATGGTTAATTCCAACAGTTGAAATGCATCAGCTAAAGAGCAAGTCAGGTAGTCTCTTGTGCTGTGAAACTGAGGGAGGGGAAGACAGCTAAACAAGCCTTCTTGCCAGGGCGCCTGCTTTCACTAAAGAATTGTAAATGTGCACAACTGGTCGATCTGCAAATATAATGGAAGCAGATAAATTAACAGAATCACTGAACCTTCCTGATGACACAGAATTTTTTTTGTTGAGTGGTGTTGCAAGTGAGTTAACGTCTGAGCTGTGAACTGTGTGTTTTTAAAGAACAGTTATAAAAAAATGCACTACTACGTACAGTCTAAGGAATATTAAAATCTATATTTTGGGAGCACTTTTTACCTTACATTTTTTTTGCTCTTTTTACAGCAGCCTATCTTCTTTGCTGTGTAATGCAAGTTTAAAATAATGACTTACAAATTCACACTGCTTTCTTTCATAGACTAGGACCTTGTAGCACTAAACATACACCGGTCACTATTCTCCATTGCACCAACCAGGGTTTAATTCTATGGCTCCCTGGTGCAGTGCATACACTAATGTAGGTTTTATTATGTACAATAGTGAATTTCCCACTGAATAATTAAACATAACCATTTATTTTTTTATTAAAGTTGTGTCTTACAGACTGAAAAAAGTAACAAGATATTTGTTTTTTTTAGCCATGCCTTTGAACCCAACCCCACACTTGCAGCATCCCAGTTCCATATTTTTTAATGCACTTAGACCACTGGATTTAATACTTTCAGCTGGTGGTCTTCTTCTAGTATCCCAAGTTTCTACAAACAAACCTTGATTATATTTGTGTAGTATCTGCTTTTTGTTCCATGAGGGTCTTGTGGTGCAGTGAGACTGTAACTTCTACACAGACGGAGCAAAATTGCTGCTGTCTTTTTCTATAATAAGCAAATAAAAAAAGAATGGAAAAGTCTCCTAGTTATGATCTGTCAATAATGTTTCCATTGTTTTGTAAATGCTGTATGCTGACAGAACTTCAGGTATAAGTTATTGGGCATCCCACTCAAAGCCACCAGTGGGGATTGAAAGTCTGTTCATGGTTGAGATCACAGGGTCATGGTGGGGTTGCTCCGCTTCATCACGCTCTAGTGCAGTGGTATGTTGGGATATGCTGTGACGGAGGTTCGTGCAATGAGGTGGAGGGGGCACGCATGGATGGGGAGTATGTGTTGGTAGAAGGAAGGGGCTGGTATGGACACAGAAAGGACCTGGACACATGTCCCAACAAGTCAATCTGACAGACCGCTGCAGAAAGAGGCAGCAATGCCTCAAAAAGTTTAACTTGTTCTCTGGAAGCAAGCTGTTAAATAATTGGAGCAAGAGAAGTGAACAAAACATGCCATGAAGGTAAAGTCCAATAATCAAAGAAAGACTCAAATAGTAGCTGTAGAATTACTCTTAGCCCATTATTATAAAGAGCCCCAGAATACTTACAGTGTGAGAGTGGGCACCTCTACGTTCTGCAGGCAGCCGAGCATGGCAATGGCGGACCTCCTTCTCTCCAAAGCATTGGCGCAATCTGCCTTCAGGTGCTCACTGTGCAAAGAGAGAGGGAAGTCTGTGAAAGTGTGAAGTATACACTGGGGAAGACCGAAGGGGATACATGTGATCATACAAATCTTTCAGGAAACCTCTCCTACCACAAACATTCATTGGCCGTACATTTCTGAAATAAAATACATGTGGCAGATTGCAGAGGAGGATTCTACGTGGATGGCAGAGTGTAGGGGGATGGTAACCTTCCTTTGAAGGTGGGTACTGTACGGATTTCAGAAGGTGGGGTCCACTGGTTTCTCAAGCAGCAATCTAGAGGAGGAGTCAAGTAGGAGACACTTCTGGAAGGGTTAGCGGGAGTTGGCCCATAGGACACCGTCTAAACAAGTACAGAAGAGTGGGCCCTGGGGCAGTAATTAAAGCAGTAGCTCAGATACACTTAGTTGAGAGCACCTGCAGGTGACAGTCCCTATCACTTTCATTCCTAAGTAGCAGACCTGAAAATGCCCTGTCTGGGTCAGACTACTCTCTGCTCCAGGTGGACACTGTGTGTCCATTTGTGTTTCTCATGCAACTATCTGCCTGTTGAACTTTATTTCTACTGTCTCACATGCTGCATTTGTCATTGCTTTCTCTAACTTTCTCTTCTACTTTATTGTGCAGCCAGAGCAGAGACTTCACGTGTAATCTCACAAACATTGTGTGTGTCCTTTCTGAACTCTGGAGATGTCCCTCGGTTGCATCAGTTGTAATGATTGTCTGGTGCCTGGCATTTCAGCTTATGCATATGTGAAGCAATCAGCTTCGTCCTTATGCTGTCTCTGGTGACACGTTTGGTCTTGTGAAGCTACGCACATTGTTTTGAGTCATTCTTAAGTGCTACTGAAGTTATAATAAGATCATTTCTCCTGCCATTCTTGCCTCTAGAGGATCTGTTGCATCAGACTCCAGTAGGGAAGCCCTCACGAGAGTGCTAGTTCTCCACCTTAGCCGTCCCACTACTTTCGTGAACAAAGATACCTCATGTTAGTTATTTTTTCCATTTAGCATACAATTTATTTGCCGTTTATAAAAAAACACAAACTGATTGTATTACAAAACGTATGTGTTGATATGAAAATTCACATAGTAATTCTCAGAATGTATACCATGCTTCAAGTAATAACGTCAAGATGACTCATATCAAAATAGCAAATAACAGAGTCTGGCCGTGTACAACGGTCTTGTGCATGTTGGTGCCTTGTTTTGTGTGTACAATGTAATTTTGACCAGGAGTTCTCTATGTCGAGGTCCTATTATATATGAGGGCTCTTCTGCCACAAAGCAAGTAAACCTATTACCCTCCCAATGCAGCTGACCTAACAAGTAGTAACTCATACTTTGCAGCCCGTAGTGCTCCCACTGGGATAGGCAACTGGCAATTCTGCAATGTGGCTCTGCATCTATCTATGAATGTGGTCAAAGTGAGACTAACTGTGTGAATTCAGCTCTGGGGACTTTCGCTGGTACTGCATTAAAAGCATATAGGAAGCATGTCAAAACATTCATTTTCGAGAACCCTATCCTGCCCATCCCCGAGAACAACCTTTTTTTCTAGAACTGGAGAGAATTTCTAGGGGCCGATATGGTTCAACCAATGTGTTCTTCTCTGAATCCTCATGGAACACCTGCTTGCCTAGGTAGTAGACATTTTTTTTGTTTTTTATTATTAAAAAATGTAATTTATCATTTTTCAACAAAAAACAAATCGTTATGGTACATTGATATGCAGGTACATTTCACGCATCATCATTTGTTTCCATTATTGTCGTTAATCATTGATATCACATTTCATGTCTTACAACTCTGCTGTCCTTGTGACTTAACTCTGGCCATTAACATGCAGGATCCCAAGAATGTTCCTCTCCCATCAGAGAGTCGGCAGCTCTTCGCCATTAACTATACACCTTGGCGCTCTTCCTCCCCCTCCAGATTGGGTTGTGTGTACCGTTCCCCCTGAATTCAAAGGTATTTCCTTCCTTAGGGGCTCCCATAAGTCTTTAGGGAGGAATATAGGTGGTTGTAGTTCGGCATATAGCTCGCTCGTGGTGTTGCAGTAGGACATGTTTTTAAGCCAGCTTTTTACAGTGGGTTTTTGTCTGGTGCCCAAGCGAATAACTATTTCACGTTTAGCCAGAAGCATTGCTATGGCCACGAATCTGCGCACGTTTTTGGGCAGTAAGTCCACCTAACCCATCAATGCTATCAAGGGAGTAATTGTCAGTTGCGACCCTATCATTTGTTGCACTAAGCTATATACGTCTTGCCAATAAGTGTTTATTACGCGGCACGACCAGGTCATATGTATAAAAGATGCCGCCTGCAGATTGCATTTCGGGCAGTGCGTGAAATTGGTATTCTTTATCCTGGCCATCTGTTGTAGCGGGAAATATGCCCGTCTCAGTATCTTAAAGTGGAGTAGTTTGTGTCTGTGGTTGCACAAGAGTAGCGTGATTTGTTTACCGCACCCTTCCCATATTTTATCTGTGAGTGGCTGCTCTCTATCAGCTGCCCAAGCCTCTCTCATCTTGGTCTCACATTGGGGCATGAGTGCAAGGCATGCTTTGTATAGTGTAGAAGTGATATGTTCCCCACTGTTGTCAGTAATGACTAATGTGAGTGGACCAAACGCCTCAGGTTCTATAGGGTAGGTTAATATCGCGTCTCTCAGTGCGCTCTGTATTCGTGTCAATACGAAATAATCCATGAATGTGGCTGTCGAGAAACGAGCATCTTCCATGGGGGAGAATGCATGCGCCCCTGAGAACAAATCTCCAAAGGACTTCAGCCCTAACCAGGAAAGGGTGCGCCGAGTTCCCGCTTCCAGTGTTGGGGGAAGCCCAGGATCCCCGACAGTGGCAGAGCTGAGGAATACAATATTCCCCGCCCGTTTTCAGGAGTACGTTTTTTCCATGCCCAGCAAGTAGTGGAGAGTGGTTGTATATCGTGTGGGTCTCGTGGGATCCCAGTAGAAAGTACTGTGTTCAATGGTGTAGGGTCTGCAAGGTCTTTCTCAGGTTTGGCATAGGGTATGCGTGCATCAGGGTGGTACCAATGGTGAGAGTATCCACACTGCGACACCAGAAAGTAAAGCTGCATATCTGGCACCCCAGTGCCCCCTCTGTCATAGGAAAGAGTTTGAGTATCCCAGCTAATATTTGGCTGATTCGCTCCCCATACCAGCTACATTAAGTGTGTACGGATCTGCCCAAAGAACGCATTAGTTAATGGGATAGGTAGGTTAGTGAATAAATAGAGCAAGCGCGGTAATATCACCATTTTAATGATGGCTATCCGTCCTGCCATTGATAGTGAGAGCCTGATCCACTGCCACTTGTGTTTGTATGCGTTCTAGGGCTGTTCCATAGTTCAGACGTAGCACTTGCTCTCTATCCCTGTGTAGGTAGATTCCCAGGTACTTAGTCTCCACCTCGCACCAATTCAAGGGATATCCTTCGGTCTCACGGTATTGCACTTCCGTAAAGGGAAAAAGCTCTGATTTACAGTGCTCCAAATTTTTCAATTTCTATTAATAATGATTGCATATTTTCTTCTAGTTTTCTAACATACAGCGCCACATCGTCAGCGTACAGTGTCACCAACACAGGGCCATGCTTAAATTGAGGGCCTCTATGTAAATGTTTTTTTGCTGAAAATATCGTATGAGTGGGTCCATTGCAATACTTTTACCCTTCTCCCTTGTTTCCCCCTTGACGATCCTCAAATGTTTCTGATTTGCCTTTTTTTCCATACCCCAGTATCCCTCCCACCCTCCCTACTCCCACCCAATTCTACTATTTGTATACATATGTATATAGAGATAACTCTAATCACTAGTATATGCTGTAGACCATTGTACTCCCTACCGTTCCTATGTGACGCTTAGAGTTTATCCATTTGTATCGCTTCCTTCGGTGACTCTCTTCCTTGTGTGACTTTACAACTTGTACATTTGCAATTCTTTCAGTTTGTATCTTTTATGTAACGCACGTAATCATAAGCCCTTATGTTTGAAACTGGTTCTTATGTAAAGCGCTCTGACACCTTCGGGTAAAGTTCGCGCTATATAAAATCGCATTAAATAAATAAATAAAAAATAATAAAAAAAGGGGGACAAAGGTCATCCCTGCCTGGTGCCTCTGGATATGTCAAACGGCTCTGTTATCGTGCCATTAAATCGAATACGGGCTGAGGGGCTAGAATATAGTAACTTTACCAAGTCTGCGAATCCTTTTGGGATGCCCATCTTAGCCATTATTGCATGCAAAAAGCGCCACTCCAACAATTCAAATGCTTTTTCTGCGTCCAGAAAAGATGCTACCGCAGGCGTATTAGGGTTTTTTCCTATTTACTACTGAGAAGAAAGTCTGAAGGCTGAGTGCTGTGGATCTGTGCCTAATGAACCCAGTTTGTGCAGGCACTATGATTTGTTCCATTAGGAGGGACAGCCTTTTCGCCATCATTTTTGTTAGGATGTTATAGTTAAAGTTAAGTAGCGAGAGCGGTCGATAGGATCTGCACTGTTCGGGAACTTTGCCAGGCTTGGGAAACAATACCAAAACTGCCTCCCTGAAAGTAGGTGGGAGTACTCCAGCTTCCAACGCCTCAAAAGTTGTGGGCCTAGCAATGTCTTATATGTTTTGTAAAATATTCCGGAGAAGCCGTCTAAGCCGGGGGCCTTGGAGAGATCCATGGCTTCCATGACCTGTTCTGTCTCGTCAGATGAGAATGGTTCGCTTAAAAACTTCCTATGTGCATCCAGAAGCCAGACCATCGTGATCTCTTTGAAATAGTCCCTAATCTCATCATTACTAGTTGCCGACTTGGTAGTATATAAATCAGTATAATAATGCAGGAGAGTTTGCCCAATGGCAGACGTTCCTGCTATTATCTGTCCTTTCGCATCTCGTAGCTTAGTAATGTCATTCTGTGTGTAACGTGGCTTTAACAAGCGCACCAAGGTGCTGCCATTCCCCCTCTTCATACCCGTGAACTGTGGCATATTTCCCTAAATAGAGCTCTTCACGACCTGCTTCCTCCGTGTACTCCGCCAATAACTCCGCCCTGCGATGCATACATTGCGTATTGTCTTGGTTACGCCCTGCCATATTTTCTCTATCTAGCGCACTAAGTTTTTCCTCTAGGTCAGCCAAGTGGCCCTGTCAGTCCCTCAGAACCCCAGTGTGAGTGGAAACGCATACACCCCTGATACATGCTTTAAAGGCCTCCCAGAAGACAGTGTACGTAGTGACTGACCCTGTGCTGATGGCGAAGTAGTCTGCAATTGCTGAGCACAGTTTCTCCTTAAAAACGGCGTCTCTCAGCGCCATAGAGGGGAATCTCCACTGCTTTTCGAATCCACCCTCAGCAGTAAAGTGTAGTGAAAGAGAGACTGGAGAGTGGTCGGACAATGTACGGGCTAAGTGCCCAATTGTTTGACACCCAAGAGATCTTTGATCATGCTATCAACCAGTAATCTAATCTTGCCCATCTCTTGTGTTGCTGTGCGTAGTGTGTATATTCCGTGTTAGAGGGGTTAAGATAACGTCATGTATCCACCAAATCCCAAGACTGGCATACCTCCATTGTTACTGTGCAGGATCGGGGCTTGTTGACTGGGGCCTCCGCCGTGCTGTTTAGCCGGGGCTCTAGCAGAATGTTTAAATCCCCCCCTAGTAAAACGTGGTCAGTTACCAGCTTATCTAACTGCGCTTGGAATTGTTCATAAAAAGTGGGTCTTTCAGTATTCGGGGAGTAAACATTAGCTAGTGTCATTTTATGTCCTGCCAGCGTCCATGTCACTATTAAAAAGCACCCTCCCTGACCTGACGAATGATGACTGGGTGGAGGCGATATCTAGTCCTCGGGGCGCCATGGTAGACTCCAGATACAGTCTTATTCAGTTCAAGTATGTCCCGGTACATATTATACTCGTCTCCGTCTCTGGAGGATGGGAGTCATTGTATCCCCTCAATGTTAATGCTGCAAAAGGGAAGAGGGGTAATTTCTCCATACAGTATGGAGTTGCACTACTTTACAGCCTTTCTGGCACAGAGCTTCGACCTGCCTTAAGGAGGTACTGTCCTGGGACCTCCCATCTGATCCTCACCTATTCCTGCTTCATAGCACAGAGGGTATAGGTGGGAATCGCTATAAGCAGCACTTACTTTTCCTTGCTCTCACGATCGCTAAACGATATATTGCGCAGCTATGGAAGGGTACCTCACCACCAACAGTAGGAAAGTGGCGACAAGAGCTGGACAAATGTATGGATGCTGAGAAACCAGAGTTTCAATCGACGGGCTGCCCCCAAAAGCATAGAAAAATATGCGCTAGATGGGCAGAGTACCGGGATATAGTCCTCCCCATCTTCCTTTGCAATCCCTGTGAACATTTTGATGGATTGTCAGAGGGCCATAATGTATGGGGTATTGTTTCTTTTCCTTGGATATTCATATGTATCACAATTTGCTTCTCAATGCGGGTGGGGTGGGAAGGTCTGCCTAAAGTTTCTGTTGGTTTCATATAAGAATGGTATTCCTGGGTGTCCCCATGTCTTGTAACATGCTCATATATTGTTTTTAAATGGATTATGTTGGGCGATCGCCCAAACGGTACTATAAAAATGCAATAAAATATGTTTACTAAATAAAAGGCGCCCTCCCGGGTCTGCGATTGAATCAGTGTGTATAAATGGCAATCGCTGATTGATCAAAATTGCTACTCCTCGTGCATAAGTACTGTAACTGGAGAAATATCTATGGGGCCCCCAGGTGGATGACGGTGATAAATGTGTTTCTCGCAAATACAATATATCTACAGCATGCTGGCGAATATACTGGATCACAAGCCTACATTTCTAAGGGCTGTTGAGGCCTTGGACGATCTCGGTGAGTAGGGTAACATTTGTACTATGACGTAAGTCTTTCTTATGTGCCATTGCGGATGCGTTGTTCAGATACACTGTTCCTGCAACATGTAAGTCATAAACCTGACTAGCTTCTGAAACCACTTGCATCTTGCAATGTTTCAAACCATTCTATACCCTTCCCCCCTCCCCACCCTCACTTGGCGGCTACCCGCCAGGTGTTGCCCCCACATTTCCCATTATTAAATGTTGTGTTTTGTAATACCAACGTGGTGGTCTACCCCAACTTGGTAACATTGTGGTCCCACAGGGGAGGTGACAGTGCATCGTGGGTCCCTGCGCGCAATATAAAAGATATCTGTCCCCTTTCTGCCGTTCACTGTATATATAAGGGAAGCGTTTACACCCACAATTTCAAGACCTCCATCCAGAATGCAAAGTTTGATAATGTCTACCATCATTTCTCAGCTTCTCAATGCGTGCCCACCCCGCTATTTGCTTTTACCTAGCCGTAAACAAGTCGGCACTAGTGCCCGATAGGGCTCACTGCGAAGCTCCTCCAGGGGAAGAGCCGCCCTGTGTGTGGCTGGTTCCTGCATATTGTTTGCAAAAGTTCAGAACTTCCTCTGGATTATCGAATATTTTCGCTTTACCGTTGACACTGACTGAGTCTCGCGGGATACAGCATTCCATAGTGAAGGCCCAGTTTGCAGACCGCTGCCTTTACCGCAACAAATTTGCGCCTGGCTTCTTGAACTAGGGTGGTAAAGCCCGGATATATTGAAATGGTTGACCCCTGCCATGTCAAAATTCCAGTCTCCCTAGCAAGGCGGAGCACAGGGTCTCTGACTTTAAAATTCAGGAGTCTCGCCATGATGGGTCTTGGCGGGCATCCTGGGTTTGGACAGGGCCCTAGTGTTCTGTGCGCCGGTTCTACAATGAATGTATTCGAGAAGTGTTTGGTCCTAAGCAGATCTGTAAGCAGACCTTCAACAAATTGGTCCAGCTGTCCAGAGTTGGTAGATTCAGGAACTCCCACAATGCGCACGTTATTGCTTTGGCTCCTTGCCTCCAAATCTTCATTCTTGGCAGCGACCGTCTTCAATATACGTTCCAGTCGCTCCAATCGCTTAGTTGTTTGAGCTAATCCGTCTTCCAAGTCCGATGTGTGCCCCTCCACTGTGTCTAGTCAGGCATCATGGCAATCTATTCATTCCCCCAATCCATCTAAGGGTCGATCCAGAGCATCAAATCTAGTGTCCAACAATTTAAACCCAGAATGGAGCTCTATCATTAGTGCTGCGTTGTCTGGGGGATCTGCCCCTCCTGTAGCGCCCATGGAAGTCTCTGCAGCCATAGTTGAAGCCTGCCAGTCATCTTATCTTTTTCACGCTTCAATGTTCAATTGTTGCTGCCGATGCGCTTTATGCACCATTCCTAATGGGCCCCCGGCCCTCTGTGCATTCCAGTAATGGAGATTGGGGCGACAATGCTGGTTCCCAGTTCTCCACCGCTGCTCTTTACGCTGCAGGGTGCAGTGTCTATCCAGTGAGAGAGGAAGTCCCAAATCTGTAGCTGCTATATTGCGGTTTCTTACGGCAGCACAACCAGTGTCTGTTATAGTGCCTTGCGTGTTGACTATACACCCCCTGCCCCATGAGGCTCGTTGATTCCTGGTGAGTGATTACCTGGTAAGTATGTCCTCGGCAGTCACCGATCCCTCGTGCGACATGCCAGTGGAGTGGTTCAGTATTCGCCAGGCCGTGGTGTTGGAGAGCCCAGCGGAGTGCTTGCTCGTCTATGCCTCCGAGGACTCAAGTAGGCCTGGTTGTTGCCCTTCCTCAGTGCTTTTTATATATGTGCCCCCTCCAATCAGAATTACTCAAAAACGGGCAGGGGATCCATTTTGCGGTCATTTGTGGCCCCATACTCCCGGTTCTCGCTCTCAACAGTGCTCCCAGGAGCCACTCCAACTCCCAGTCCACTGATAGCAGAGGCGGGGGGCGGCAATTTCCGTGCAGCGTCTTCCATGTTGTATCCTCTGTGCTGCAGTGCGTCTTCTGCCCTATCTTCTCCCAGGGAGGGTCTCCAGGGCGCCTGATGCTGCCCACATCAGTTTTGCGGTCCCCTTTTTGGATCCGGTAGTCAGATGGTGGCGTTTGGGCAATGTTTGCCGCCCCCGGCTGCCAATTCCTGCTCTCACCGGTGTTTTCCAGAGTGGTCCCAGCTCGCGAACCGCCAGCAGTGAGATCGGGGGGCCAACGACTTGAAACTGATTCTTCCTCTATCTCCCGAGCAGCTCTGCCCTACTGCGGTTGGTACAACCCTGCTCGCTCCACGAGATGGAGTCCCCCAGGGTGCCTGGAACGTTGTAGTGCTCCCGCCTTGGCTTAAATAAAGGATGACTTGCCATTCAATGAAGCTGGGTGTCTTCTTCTAGTAGCCAGCGTGTGGTAGTAGGGCGGTTCTGTTGCCTGCTTCTCTGATTACGGGCTTAGCTATGCCATTTTGTCTTCCGGTCACCCGATCTCGCGTCGGGTGTTTTATCAGCTTCGCCGCAGTGGTACCCAGGCAATTCCTCCCTCATCCGCAGCTTCGGCTATTCAGCTTGCCAAATGGAGATACATTTAGGGGTTTACAAGCGGCTAAACGCCACTTTGGGTCTATGCACATGGGCCTCCGCGGAGCTTCAGCTCCAAGGGGCCATCACGTTCGCTTGTCCGGCACACGCCCCACTAGGTAGTTGGAAAGTTTGCGCTTCCCAGTTCAAGGGCAACGTGGCCAGGCTGGGGATCTAGCCATTGCTATGGAAACAGACAAGATTTGTCTATGTTTTGGAGCAGACCTAATATTTCACAGTAATTGTTATAAAGCTGCTATCACTTATTTACACCGTCTAGAAATTCTACCACTGTCCACAACTTTATACAAAGATCCTTTGGCCTCAGGAAAAGGAAGAAGAACAAAGATGATACCCACTATTTGTCCAATTACAGGTCTTTGAGAAAGGCAAATCTAAATAAAACAGACAATATCTGTGATAGATTTTCTTGCACTTAGCGCGACAAAATCGGTCAAATATGAAGATGTTGCAATAGCTTTATTTGGTCAGAATTTTGGGTACCTAATCTGGAAGGGCAGACAGATAAGAATTCTCTTCAAATTCTAGGAAGCAAAGCCAGTGTACAGAAAAATCATCGCAGTATTGCAAGATTGTTATTTCCTTAAGCAATATAAAACTGTGTGGTGGGGAGCCCTTACGTAATGTATGAATCATACTCACCTTGAGGGTCTACTCTGGTGGTGTGCTACCTCCAATTTGCGTCAAATACAAAACTCTAAACCGTTCACTGGGGTTTTAACAAGGGAGAAAAAAATGGGTACACTATGGGTCAAAATGGATTGGTTTTGGCCTGGGGCACCTTCAATAACTGTTCAAGGGAGAGTGCTCCGAATCTGTAACTGAGGCCGTGGCACACGCTGGTGATGAAGCAACTAAGCTATGCTTTGCTGCAAGCAGAGGGTCTAGGAAAATTGGTCAACAAAAGTGTTTCAAAGATAATTATATTTATTAACTCTTTTGAAGTTCATTTTCTCGATATGCTAATGTTCACACAATGTACTAAAGGTCAAAATAACTGGTACTCATCATGATTTATTATTGCAATGTTAGAATATGCTCGTAGATGCGCTTTAATGTTATGTATAAGTTAGCATTTGCAACGACATTCTCTTTTTATCAGGCGCCATTTTATGTGCTGTTCGAAATTAATCCGTTTTGATTTCAAGAAATGCCCTTTGCTAAGTTTTGTTTCTGTAACGAGGAACTGTTGGTGCCAGTGCATATCTTTTCCTCAAAAAAGAACCTCTCCCACCTGTCTGGCAGTTGGATCGCAGCCCAGGGCGGAACGCCTTTGAAAGTGTTTTGAGCGGTACACGACACAAGAGTAGACACTTTTTTTGTTGTCTTTATGCTGTTCGCACACATCTTTTAGGAAAATTCCACTGTGGGTGTGTTACTAGTTGACCATGCAATGCATATAATATATCTTTATGCTTACAGTTCCTCAGTTCCCTCTGTAGTATTCTCTCGAGACTGTGCAGACAGAGCCCCAATCTGGGCAAAAATAATAAATGATTATTGGTGTACATTCTCCACTCTCTCTCTGACTCTTCATTTAGCATGGAAGGCTGAGATGTGGTCAGTGGTGACCTGGGTGGCCCTAGTCGGTTCACTTCCTTCAGTTGGCGCCCGAACAGGCACTCTATCAGGACATGCCTCATCCATTTTCCACAGATGGAGGGGAGGACGAGGACATCATCAGGTCGAACTGACGGCTCAAGGATCCCTGCACGAAGAGATACATTTCACGCAGCTGCTGCCTCTGTCCCACCGGAGGGTGTCTCGCCCAGTGGTCATCCTGCCTGGAGTCCTGAACGGCGGACCTATGACCTGATTGTTTGGCCCGAAGAGTCAGCAGTGGAAAATCGGTCTATTGGTGCGCCTGACACCAGGTGAGTCTACTTCAGTTTATGTGGTACCACCGTAAATAGGTTTTGTTTCAGCACTAGGACTGTTTTTGTGAAAAATACTTTGCCAGGTAAAATAAGGATTTTGTTTCTCTTTTCTTCGCAATACCTGGTTTCAGGAAGGTTCGGAGTTTGTTATTGTTGTTCTAAAGATGCATGTTTGGAAGAATCCCAGCCTGCACCTCCTGAAGGTAGTCCTAATTTTGATATGTATATAAAACATGGCCTTGGCCCTATTATCTTTAGTATGTTATGGAAAAATATATGAGGGACAATGCAGAGGTACAGTGACCTTTGACAGGCTCCTTTGATGAACAAAAGATAGGATTTCTTCAGGGACAGTTGTTTAAAAGACGCAGTAGACAGTATATGTTTGACTCCCTTCATACTTGATAGAAGGAGGCCAATCTGAGGCAAATAAAAATGGAGAAAGATACCAGAAGACGAAATATGCTGACCCTGACACAAAAGGCTGTAGCTCATGATAAGGACAAGCAGGAGAATGGAATAGAATGCGAAGACAGAAGATTTCGGTTACAAATTGATAAGTTCTATATGTCTCAGGGAGATGGTGATCCTTTTATGGAGGCCTTATTTGATACCCGACCCCCGCCACCTTCTGCCCCAGAACGGATATATCCCGTTGTTCCCCATCAGCAACAATAACCCACGCCAGGTGCATCAGTCTCTGATGCTGCTACACCTACCACCCAAGTTAATGTACCCCTACTCCTTCCCTTTCATCACAACCTATGACTGCAGCACCTCCTGTTAATCCCATTACAGTCACTCATCCTTCATTAACACTAGTTACTGACACACCAGCGCACGCTCTGGAAGACAGAGATTTAACTGGATTCAGGGAACGGTTGGGTTCTTTAATGCGATCTGGTGTGGTGGAGGACGAAAAAAAAGTCATAGCAGAACAGGCAATACGGTGGGCTCGCATCCACCCTTTTGTACAGTAACATGACCATAAACATGTCTGCCACACTAATTGACAAAGGGTTAGTTGTCAATATTTACTCAGACAGCCAATATGCATTTGTTGTTGCACACAACTTCGGGTGACTGTGGGCAGAGAGAGGGTTTCTTACCGCACATGGTACTAAGATACAACATGGACGCTTGATATCATGATTACTATCTGCAGTAACACGTCCTAAGAAAATAGCTATTGTGAAGTGTAGTGCCCACGAAAAAGTGACAGATGATGTAGGTAGAGGGAATGCATTCGCTGATCAGAAAGCCGAAGAGACCGCTCAGAGTAAGATGTAGAGAATTGTTGTAAACGTATCTAGGACCCTATTTAAATATTCCCGATTTATGCCCTTATGTGGTTATAACAAAACATATCCTTATAAAAGCATAAGAATCATATCCATATTTAGTCATAGCCAATGCAGTCCAAATACGGCAAGACTACTCCCATAGACTCCTAGAAAGTACAACACGTTCTTTAAACAAACCAAGCCTCCAGCAGCCCAAGAATTCCCCCTGCTTTTGTTTTGATTTGAACAAGAACTCCTGGAGTCCAGAAAGAACTGTAAGTTCTTAGTGACGTCTTATGTCCAACCTTACGTCAAACTCGGCACCTTCCAGGTATAAATATACCAACGTTTGCCTTAAGCAAACACACAGTGGTTTGGAGCAGAGCGGCTATCTACTTGCCCGACGCCCAGCTGATGCGAGCGCCGAAGGAAGCCGACCCTCCCCTTGACGCACTGAGGGAGACGCTGTATTTTCTCTTGCCGAGAAATTCAGCTCCAGTGTTTCCAGTCACCCTTGCGGGTTGCTGGGAGATCGAGTCCTGAGAAAGAGATACAAGACCTCCTTCATTCTATAACCAAGGTACGGAGCTGATTAGATCTTTAGGGAATTCTTGATTCAGATTCTTGGCAACAACTAACTTAACTTAAACTGCAGTTAGGTACACCGAGGTAGGCGTATCTTAGAAGCACCAGTTGAGTACGTTTAGTCAATGATTTTATGTATGTATATATTTTATCCATTTTAAGTATCATATGGCTCAGAAACCATATCAATGCTTTTACAGTATTATTTCATAATACTACTTTTACTGTACGCACTTTACTTCATGATAAGTATTGCAATTGTGGCAATTCACTTCTCTTGCATGAGAAAGAGGACTGCTCAATAAATAACTTTTATTGAAAACGCACGTCTCTCGGTCTATTGTTTTCACACGACTCTGGAGATATACTCCTTTTTCTGGGGGGATGTTTATGCGGTTGTCAGAAACTAATCCCTTCTTGTCTAATCAGGAAAGTTAACTCCTTCCTGTTTATTCGAGAAAGTTTCTAGTGACCTCTGAGCTAGCTGGCATTCATAATTAAGTCTAACATATTCAATAGAGACCTAGTCGACCTCAGTCCTACGTCTAACCTATTGTTTATGTTATTCCAATGTGCAGAGCCTATTGGGAATATAGGAACTACACTACATGGCACCCAACGTTTGGTAAGGCGATAATCTAACGCAAGTCAACATTGAAGGATACAGTGTTCCAAAATATTGTGCACCTAATCTTTGTTTCCTTGAAACTTGCTCTGCAACAAAAAAAATTTCTGTCAGTAAAATGGAGGAAAGTGAAGGTGAAAGGGAGAGAGCTAGAATAGCAACTCAACTTTTAGCGGAAGACACAAGTCTCCAAAATGAAGACCCGAATGTTATAATCATTCCGGTCAATGTAAGAAAAGCTATAACTATTAAACTTATAGAAAATGGACTATCATCAAGAGGTGGTACAGTCATATTTGTGGTAGAGGCCCATGAATATCGGCAGACAGAGGTATTCTATTCCTGGATACATTTTCCAGTAGCAAATCCAGTGACACATGATTTCCACTATTACAAAATAGAGGAATCTCCAGAGGAATACGCCCCTTTCCAGGACGTTGAAATTCCACTAACATACCAAGAGCACCTGCTCTGGTTTAATGGCGCCCTAAAACATCAAAATCACATTACCAGGCTCGGTCCACTAGGTAGACCAGGAGCCACATGGCCGGTTCTAGCCAGCTACACACCACATCCCGACATTGAAAAAATGTCAGACCGAGAACTTTTAGCTCAGCTAAAACAACTAATTAAAATACATAGACAATTGGTCCAATATGTCATGCGGACTTCAACAGTCCAACCAGCAATAAAAATTCCACAGCACACCCCTCACCAGGGGAACACAAATAAAATCACCCCACAGAATATACAATCAGCCATTGGCAAAATACCCGCAAAACGGGAACATATTCCATTCTGGTTAGCACAAAAAAAATCACTCAAATAGAGGCAGTATTTCCTGATACTACACCTCATGAGAAACACAGAATTCTGACTATCTGCCTTCCAATGGGGATCGCACCACATGTGGAGGACTGTGACACTTGGGGCACAGTCTTTGCTTCAATTTACACAAAGACACATGGTGTTCCGTCCATGGCGGTTATACCAGACGTACTAAGACAGATTCAAAATGAATACGGTCCAGAACCTGCTTTAACTATAGGTATGAAATTACTGAAAGACTTTAAGCAAGTCTCGGCTATACTACTAACCAACATAAAAGGGGAAGCAGCATCTGTGGCGATCCGCCAGAAATTGAAAGAAACATTTATAGCGGAACAACCTTTTGAACTTGCCAGAATCATAGAAAAATCCTATGAAGAACTAGGTAGAGATAGTTTGGGTGGGAAACCACTAAAACCACAACTAACTGAAAATCCTGAAAAAACATTTATCAAGAATAATCTCAACACTCCAAAAAAGAGGTGGGAGTGTGATAAACAAACCACTCCCAGAGAAAAAGAATTTCAGTCCAGAGGAAGGTCTCCTCAACGGAGAGGTAGATCTCCAGAACGAGGAGGCAAGTCTCCCCAGAGGCAGCCTTCTGAGAAAAGATACAACCTTAGAGAGAGGGATAAATTGAGAAAACCTGATACACGTCCCTCTCGATCTTTTCAGAATTCCTCACAGAAATCGGAAAGAAGAGGACGGTCAAAACACAAAGAAGAGCACGTAAAGTCCAAAAACAAGGAACCTGCTCATCAAAGTAAAAAATTACAATTTCCAAAAGAGAAGGTAGCTAGTATTAAAATAAAACATGCCAAGGATTCTAAGGACACAACTGAAAAATGGAGAGTGGGCCCAGACAATGCTAGACAGCGCAGCAGAAGTGACCATAGCTCGCAAGATCCTGATGAATCTTCTGGAGACAGTGGACACGAATGAATACATTCAAGTGGAAACTGCAGACACCAGAGGTTGGCGTGCCCCATAAATTATACGAAATAACATTGCGTATAGAGGAGGACAAAACTAGGAAAATAAGAGGTCTTTTTTGGGATAACTTATCTAAAGGCTATGATATCCTTCTAGCTGAGAAAGACTGGCCACCAGAGTTTGTCAGGGAGTGCCCACATGGCAAAGAAATGATTATGCCTGCCTTCTCAAATCACATTCCAATTCATAAAAAATACACATTTGCAAGAAAATGGGCAGTAGCCCAAGCACCTGCATTATATAAAAATCATGTAGGATGGGATGAGGATTCTCCTCACTATAGAATTCAGTTAAAAAATCAACATGCTGCCCAAAGGCAGTATCCTGTTAAACAAGAAGCTAAAAAGCAAGTCAGGGAGATCTTAGATCAACTTGAATATCAGGGGGTAATTGAAACATGCACCTCACAAATGAACAATCCTTTGTTTCCTGTCTCCAAACCAGACGATTCATATCATCTAGTTTTGGACTACAGACACCTAAACTCCTGTTGCAAAACATTTGCAGTACAAAACTCACACAGTGCAGCACTAATGAATAACATCGTGCGCAAAAAATATAAAACAACATTAGATATCTCAAATGGTTTCTTTTGTCAAAACATAGCACCAGAAAGCAGGTATTTGACCGCTTTCTCCTGTATGGGGGCGCAAAAACAATTTTGCCGTCTCCCACAGGGATTCAAGAATAGCCCAGGAATATTCTCAGCAAGGGTAACAGAGTTACTACAAATGTACGATGATGAGGCATTATCTTATGTCGATGACATCTATCTTACAGATGACGACCTGGAGACACACTTGAAAAGAGTGAACACCATAATACTTGGGTTCGCAGCTGAAGGGTATAAAGTCAACTTTAAAAAGTCACGAATTGCCCATATAACTGTCCTGTTTTTAGGATATGAATTATCAAGTGAAGGCAAAAGCCTAGCAGACAACTTCTTAGAGAAGTGTGCAGTACTCCAAGCTCCAAAAACGCTGAAAAACTTACAATCGATTCTAGGTTTCCTGAATTTTGGAAGAACATACATTCTAAATTATGCAGAGAGGGTTAAAGCTCTATACGAATTAATAAAACCTGATTTCAAACCAATACATTGGACTCAGAAACACACAGAAATTTTACGATCATTACAAACAGACATGTTAACTAAAACAAAACTGCAAACACGCGCAAACGAACGCAACCTTGTAATCCGAGTCATCCCAGGAAGACGCGGATTCACGTACCTGACCTCTAATGAGGGCGAAACGGTACCAATAACGTATAAATCACACTTGTACACACAAGCTGAAATGAAATTCAGTTCTACTGAAAAAATTCTGACTGCGGTTCAAACTGCTGTAGCAAAAGAAAGAGCCCTCGCACAAGGTAAACGAATAATAATCGTTACACCAATACCTGCCCTAGAAGCAGTAACAAGAGCAAGCATTCCTAATGCTAAAGCTTTACATCCGAGATGGATACAATGGGTTAATTCACTTGCTGCATCAGACGTAGTATACGAATTTGATCCAAAAATGAAAAAACTAGAAAATATGGAATACGAATATGAATGTCCTCTGCCGACCGAAATTCTGCCTCTCGAACAATACACCTGTGTAATCTACACAGACAGATTTGCACAACACTACGTTGTGGATAAAAACTCTTACAATGCAGCGTGCGCGATTGTAAAAAGGTCGCTGGCGCTTAGGTAAATTCAGACCAATAATCACCAAAATTGAATCACTCAGAAACTGTACAGCTCAGCGAGCTGAAATAAGATCTTTAAAGATGGCGCTTGAAAATGCCGATCGCGAATTCCCCAAACTAATAGTGTGCGATTCGCATTACTGCGTCCAGTCTTACAATAATGACATGCAGACATGGATCAAAAACGGTTACAAAGATAAGACTGGTGCCACAATAAAGCATAAAAAAACTTTGGGAACAGGTAGTTCTTTTGCAGAAAGAACTACAAAAGACTCACATGATACATACACTGAGTCATCAACGTGATGGCGTTCACGTTGCAGGGAATTCATTGGCTAACAGAGCCACAGCGGCAGCTGTTCAACCGGCTTCCGTAGCTACAAAAAAGCGTACTAAAAAACAAATAGACGGTGAAACGCTACTAGCAGTAAAAGCCTTAATGAAAGGCAACTATGCGGCGTTACCTCTAAATTATCCACTCGGAAATAATTACATAATTGATGCAAACTCCGTTCCTTTTGCTCAAATCCCTGGAGTGGGAGATAGAGTAATTCCAAACACGAACCGGAGAGCTTACTTGATTCAAGAAGCACACATGGGAATGGGTCTGAGGCACCAAGAGATCTTGAAATCTGTAATAGAATTACAATCACAATACTGGTGGCTGGGGATGAACGTGCAAATTTATAACTTTGCAATGAATTGCCAGAACTGCAACAGAGATCGCAGTTGTGAACCGGACCAGACACCAGCGCGGACACCTCAATTAGAAAGCATTAGGCCATCTATACGCAAACATCCAGACGGAAAAAGGCGATCCCATAATTATTAAGACAGGATTCATTTGGATGTGGCCCCAGCGCTCAGCTGACGCCACAACTGTTATAAAAGATTTGCGAGTCTTTATCGGCACATACGCAATTGGCATGCTACATTCTGACCAGGGTCCTGCGTTTAGCTCTCGAGCTTACAAGGAGGCCATGACCAGCATGGGCCTTGCATTGCGGTACTCTAGTCCAATCCATCCCGAGAGAAATGCGGTAGTGGAGAGAAAAAACCGTGACATAAAGCAATCTATAACGGCGAGGGTATTAGGTTCGGGTGATGGGTGGGTCAAACATCTAACAAGTGTCCAACGTAGTCTTAAGAATCTACCAAGAAATTCTCTAAGAGGTATCACTCCATACGAACTTTTGTTCGGTACTAGAATGATTATCCAGGATTTAGATTGTCAGACTTCAGTGGTGGAAGAAAAATCCTTTGATATCAAAGAACGTTTGGCTGTTTTACAGGACTTAAATGAAACAAGAAGAAGTCTAAGTAACAAAAAGCTAAAGCCAACAACCACCGAAGAAAAACCACCTGTCCCAGCAAGACCTGTCTGGATTCCAAAGATTGGGGATCTGGTCAGAGAAAAGATTGCGGTGAAGAAGGAATTTGGGCCTTCTTACAGAAAAGCAGTACCTGTCTTACCGGTCAGCGGAACAAGATCAGTAGTACTACCGCCCCTTGCTGGTAAAAAGGAGAACAGAGTTGTATCAATCGACCTGGTAAAACCACAATCATGTGGCCAATAATAAGTAGTAGGCCCAGTGGACTCCCAAGAAGTAGCAGAAGACCAAACCTTGCTACAATCCAAGAGGTTCAAACTGAGAGACTCATCACTTTTGATAAACCTACAGTGAACAAAAAAGGACTATGCAACAAAGCCATGGAACTTGTGCCTCTTGAAACCCAAATTGCAACAGTTCGTCAAGAAACACCTGTCTACAATGATGTAGCTTCAGACTATACTAATGTGACAAAAGAAGATTCAAAGACTAAAGAAAATCCGGAAGCAATTCCAACAATTGACAGAACTGCATCTGGCTACTTTTCTGATGAGCCAAGTGAACATGAAGAAATGCCAGCAACCAAAACTGCCAAAGAAAAAATAACTGAACTCTTTCATCAACTCAAAGAAACATATCTGATTTCTCCATGGATTGAATTATGGATTGTGTTAGGTGTACTTTTCCTCCTACTTTGTCTCATCTTAATTTTATGTTTGGGTAGATTTATTGATGGAAAATATAGTACAATGGACACAGCAAGTCAGAACATCAACTTGGTCCTAAAGCCTCACAGATCTTCACACATCGAAAAAAGAGAACTATCATCAGTGAACATCACAGCCATTCCAATACCTGGTGGTATAGCATGGGACAAAACTGATTACGAAATCTATGGCCCGATTGAGCTCTTGAAATATCCACACCAGTTCAAGGTTTCCTTAAGTGACTTTGTGACACCAAGTACTTTCTCTGATGATTGGGACTTTGAAAATATTAATGATATGATGTCAGATTTAGAAATGTCAGCAAAATTCACAGAACATGATTATTTGTAGGGTTCATCAAACTATGAAGAAATGTATTGTTATAATCATTATGGTCTTCACTATTTGCATAAATCTGCTAATCCTAGAAATGTTCTTACTTATAATCAATGGGAACATTGTCCAACACCGCCAAAAGGCAGCTCGAAAACATTTTATGAGAAATTCTCATACTTCTCAGGGTTCAACAACACTGATCCAGAAACGTTTTATTTTAAAATGTTAAATAAGACAGGAATGAAAAACATGTTGACAAATACTAAATTGATTTATTCTGAAATTTTTTATGAAAAAATGTCTACATTTGGTTTTGAATTTTGGAAAAACAACATTGAGACAAAAACCATCTGGGGTACAAAAGAACGGCAGGTACAAGGTCTAGAATCATTATTTAGAGCCTGCATGATCCCAGAACAGATAATATTCCTGAATGACACCATTCAACAAACAACCTGTCTTGGCCTAGCCAAGATAAAAGACTTAAACAAATCGTCTATTCCAAAGCCCATACCTGATAGTAATAGCACTACAGATGTGGAGACGTATCCCACATTTTACACCAAAACAGAACAAATCCTGATTGGAAAAAATGGTTGATCTGGCCCACAGACAAATAATAATTGTCAAGATAGATTCCTGAACAAAACACTGGGGTTCAAACAGAACAGGCCAGACCCAAGATATTCCCAGAGACAACATCCAGGGATAGTTACAACATACAGTGTAGGAAAGCTATGTCTCGAATGGCTACAGAAATCCACACTGGCTGAAATTAAGCAACACTTAACTTTACTTAAAGAAGGTGCTGACTTGCGAGATTTCATAATGGGACCTCGCAAACCGCGTCAAAAACGTTTCATATACGCCGGTATATATGCTGCTTACAACGAAGCTTAGAAAGTAATGCAACTTGAAACTGCTGAAAAAATACGAGAAATTGATGGTATTAATTTCGAAAAATCACTGCCTGTAGTGGACAATGGGTTAACGACTCTGTCCTCCAGAATTTATTCACTGGACAGCATTGTATCATCTGCTATTGATATAATAGAACAGGATATGCTAATGTTACAACATGGCTTTCCCAATTACGTTCTATTGTACAGTTAGGCTGGACGTTACAAAACCTCAGTTCAGGCTACGTGCCATGGCGTCTAATCAACACAACGTCATTATTTTCTATCTTTAACCTTACTGATAAACAAATCAGTTTGGCACAAAAAGGAGCAGACTATACGATTCTGAGCATTGAAAAACTTGAGAGATTACCATTGACAATGTCAGAGAGGCCGGTCATTGAATGGATAATACATGGTACAATTACAATTCCGATAACAACTTTTCAGTTTCAATATTGCCAAAAGTATATACCAGCAGGCCTGTATGAAAGGTTGGGTCAAGTCAACCTGGAATTTACCTTACACACATAAATGTTATAGTGAAGGGAAAAAAGAAGTATTTCTTAGTGGTAACAATTGTAAAAAATCACTAAGCAGTACACTTCTGTGTCAAGGTATTAACTTGCATGGAGCCTGCGAAGGTTCATCAAATAACCTTTCATGTCACCTGCACGGCACCCCTGCAACACAGATAGAGCCTTTTTTCAGACAGCTTTCCAACGGCAGATACGTTCTAATAAGTGACCACAGCTGTTGTGGCATGGTGCCAGGAAAAGCCTATCTCGTGAGCGTTACTTCCAGGGTCATTTGCTGTATGCAAGTATTGTATCCAAACAGCAAACCAGACAAGGAGGCAGCAATATGGCCTTCTCTGAATATCTCTTCTATTCGAATTGATACTTTAAGCAGAATGAAGTCTATTCTTTTACAGACAACTGTGCCTTTAACCTCGTCCAAAGAGACGTATGATCTGCAAGTTGCAAGGACAGCGGCAGAGATACATACCCTATTATCGACAAATTGCCCCATGCATTTCGTAGAAATGTTAAGCCAAATCTTAAACATGTCTGATACCAGTGGCATCACACATGTATTTAAGACAATTTTTTTGGGACTGTTAGCACCCTTTGAAACAGTTCTGGGCATCTTCCCGAATTTTGTGCATTCTGTATTCGGCGGACTGCCTCTACTTTTGGGACTCGTAGCAGAAATTTTATTTTTGTTCCTTCTGCTCCGATATGGCAAGTCAAGCCACAGACAAAACTCAGGCTACAATGGAAGAAACGATCGTGGCTATACGTTACCATGAACGGATCACTAAAGTCCTCGGCTTTGCCCGGCTAAGAGATCTGAGTACTACCTGGTTTCTTTCATTTAGACCAATCTGTCAAGATTGCATCTTACCTGTGCTTCGATGTCTGCTATGCAGAGAAGAATGCGTGTTGGACGTCTGTCTTACACTACCATCAGCAGTACCTATGGATATCGATACTTTGCTTGGTTCGGTAACGGCTCATGCAACGTGTTGTCCCCAGCGGCTACCTATTCTGATGACAGCATTCGTTGAGACTTCACCATTACGATTAGTTGGCGGTGAAGTATGAGATGAAAGCAGCACCACACAGGTACAACCTTCTGTGAGCATTGCTGATCCAGACATCAATGATGGCAATGATTCTCACATATGCTCTATTTCAGCTTTTTCGAACTTGGTGGAACTTTCACCTACTGTTGTAGACCAATTTTTCGCAAGCCTGTCTGATATGATATTCTTTCCTAACAACGAGAATAACTTTTAAAACAACGAGCACACAGCGTTCCCTGAACTCTGAATTTGGCCTTCAGTTTTTGATAAACAATATTACTGAAAACATTTGGAACTATTTTTTCCCCTGAAAGTGAAATTATTTTTCCGTTCCCAAAATATTTACCTTTTTTCTGGCACATGGTACTCTGCTTAAAGTAGAACTATTCTTAGAGAACAGAACGTCCACTTTTAGAAACTCTAGAGACAATATTTTGACTTAGCCTCTAGCACATGTACAGTATTGTATAAATATGTGATGAAATGGTCTCGACCTTCTTTTCTGTATTAAGAGCCATTTCATAAATGTAATTTTCACAATTCATTCAGCCAATATTTATGTATGCATTATCTGAATGATATCACTGCTTGAAAACTGTACAGTACAAATACTCATTTTCGTGTATATACCAGTTACCATTTCAAATGCAATTTATGTATTTTGGGTTGGGTTGAAAAACACATGCATCGTTATATTTTTAGTATTGCTTAGTATTTTAGTAATGATGGACATTATACGTGGAGTGGGTGTTGTAAAAAGGCTACTCCCATTGACTTCTAGAAAGTACAACGCGTTCTTTAAACAAACCAAGCCTCCAGCAGCCCGGGAATTCCCCCTGCTTTTGTTTTGATTTGAACAAGAACTCCTGGAGTCCAGAAAGAACTGTAAGTTCTTAGTGACATCTTATGTCCAACCTTACGTCAAACTCAGCACCTTCCAGGTATAAATATGCCAACGTTTGCCTTAAGCAAACACACGGTGGTTTGGAGCAGAGCGGCTATCTACTTGCCCGATGCCCAGCTGATGGGAGAGCCGAAGGAAGCCGACCCTCCCCTTGACGCACTGAGAGAGACTATGTCTTTTCTCTTGCCGAGAAATCCAGCTCCAGTGTTTCCAGTCACCCTTGCGGGTTGCTGGGAGATCGAGTCCTGAGAAAGAGATACAAGACCTCCTTCATTCTATAACCAAGGTACGGAGCTGATTAGATCCTTAGAGAATTTTTGATTCAGATTCTTGGCAAAAACTAACTTAACTTAAACTGCAGCTCACTTACTCCTTCCTACGTACTAGGCTTAGGTTAGGTACACCGGGGTAGGCATATCTTAGAAGAACCAGTTGAGTACGTTTAGTCAATGATTTTATGTATGTATATATTTTATCCATTTTAAGCATCATATGGCTCAGAAACCATATCAATGCTTTTACAGTATTATTTCATAATACTACTTTTACTGTACGCACTTTACTTCATGATAAGTATTGCAATTGTGGCAATTCACTTCTCTTGCATGAGAAAGAGGACTGCTCAATAAATAACAACTTTTATTGAAAACGCCCGTCTCTCTATTTCTCTGCGCTCCTGGTGAAACTGAGCATGCACGATTGACTGAGTGAAATAGCTGTCTATTGTTTTCACACGACTCTGGAGATATACTCCTTATTCTGGGGGGAGCAAAAGTTGTCATGTTTATGCGGTTTTCAGAAACTAATCCCTTCTTGTCTAATAAGGAAAGTTAACTCCTTCCTGTTCATTCGATAAAGTTTCTAGTGACCTCTGAGCTAGCTGGCATTATAATTAAGTCTAACATATTCAATAGAGACCCAGTCGACCTCAGTCCTACGTCTAAACTATCGTTTATGTTATTCCAATGCGCAGAGCCTAATGGGAATATAGGAACTACACTACAGAATGTTTGTTGCAGGCCCAGCTAGATGGGTTCCCGAAAAAACTATGTTTGAAAACACAGTTGAGAGTGTGAAAGAGATACAAAGAATGGCCATGATAGAAGAATTAGCTGTGTGGAAAGGGAGTACAGCACGTTTGGATGATGAAAGATGTTGGATTGATTTGTCCTGAAAGCAGAAATGGATGTTACCTGATGCATACATATTCCCTGTGGTTACTATGGCTCATTGCCCAGCTTATATCAGTGCAAAGGGTATTTGTAAACTATTGGCTTTAGTTTGGTGTAATGCTAGCATTTCCAAAACAGCTGCACACTTAGTGAATTTTTTTTTTGATTTGTTTGATACACAATCCTGGGGAAAGTACCACCATACCATCCCATAACTTTGCATCACCTACATTCCCCTTTGAAGTCCTTCAAATGAATTTCATTGAGCTAGAACGTTGTAACAATCTCAAGTATATTCTAGTGGTCATATGTGCATTCAGTAAATGGGTGGAGGCTTACCCTACTAAAGACAATACGCCTAACACAGCGGCAAAGGTACATATTAAAGAGTTTTTCCCGCATTTCAGAATGCCCAGAGTTATTTGGAGTGACAATGGCTCTCATTTTAATGGGAAAGTGATTAATCTAATAGGTGAAGGCTTGCATATTAAAGAAAAATTCCATGCCGCCAATCACCCGTAGTCAGCGGGGTTGGTCGAGAAGTATAATGGCACACTGAAATTGAAATTGACAAATATTCAAAAGACAACCGGGTTGCAATGGCCGGATGCTCTTCCTTTGGCCATTTTGTTCACTACAACTACAGCACATTCTAGAACAGGCTTGTCACCTTACAAAATAGTCTTCGGTCGGCCAGCAATTTCTGGGGGTGGGTCTCTAGGCAGAAAAAGTTTTCCGATATTGAATATCCTGTATTGCTTGATTACCTTGGGCAATTGACAGAAAGTTTGCGTTCTATTCACCAACAGGCTCAAGACTCCTTACCTCCTAAGTCATAGGGTCCTGGCCACAGTATCCAGCCTGGGGACTTCATTCTAAAATTTGGAGCCCAAATGGAAACGGTCCTGAGCAAGTCCTTCAGGCTACACAGACTACTGTAAAGTTTGCTGGTCGAAAGAATTGGGTCCACGCAACTCACTGTAAAAGAATACCTTTGCCATTGCTTTACGGCCAGTGAGTCAAGGAGGGAATAGGAGACATTGAATGAGAGCAGGTGCCCAGATGCATGCCTTTCAGTGATGCAAAGTTGGTTTGGACACAAACCGACACAGAGATTGAGGATGTTTTGAATGAGGCTGTCCCACCAGAATTACGAGCTATCTAGCAGTCTCTGTTCAGTGATTATACAGTGCCTGGAGCTGCCAAGTACAACTTACGTCCTCGGCTGAGGACCACCGAGTCCAAGAAAAAGAAAGACTAGGGATGGACTGCACAAGGTAGGAAAGTGCCGAGTAGCAGTACCAACGAGGGAGAGGATAAACAAAAGAGTTGCATCTGTTTTGCTCTTGTTGCTTGAACATTAGTCAGGAAAGTATACTTAGAAAAAGTAGACCGTCTTTATCGACGTGGGATGGATTAGGAAAGAGCAAGCTCCACCGCCGGTGCTCAAGAGCGCCAATTGATGGACAATAGGAGCCTGTACCAGTGAGGCTCTGACGGACACTGGGAAGACTTATAATTCTTATCATTTTTTGCGGTTCTTCCTTTGTTCCATTATGCATCCTTTTGGTAGGCAAATTAATGAGGAGGATCAGCCAATCGCCCCTAGACACCGCAGTGTGATTTCCTCTATACAAAGTAAGATTGCATGTGTCATTGTTCTGGTAACGGTGGTAATAATAGTATGTGGGATATCATGGTTCCTGGAAGATACACATAGTGTAAGCACACTCAACATAGATGAACACTTTCTCCTGAGACGCAATAGGAGGGCTGCCTCGTATAACGGGTTTGTGAAAACTCATAGGAGATTCTTTGGGAAAGGGACCGCCTGGACTGCCTACCCATTGTCACTTGTTAATTACACATACACTCGGCCACCACAGTTTGTGGAGGTAAAGGGAACGCTCAAATTTGGTTACCCTGGACCATGTCTGTACCACCAAAAACCACAGGGTGAGGGTTACCCTGGCTGTGATAACACATATTGTGATCATTTTTGTATGGAAGAACAGAACATAACTCTCGTGAGTTGGCATTATAAAGAATTGACAGTACCCTGAGAGGCTGGTTATGTTACAGACACTTCTTTGTACATTGATTGTTCAGGGACAATACTGTTTAAAAACACCCTTTCCCTAGTGAATACATCAGATCCAAGCACTTCTGGAATTAATTCCGGATATGCTGCAGTGAATTATGGGGGGGCCGATATATGCCCACCCAGGGTTTTTATTTCTGTCAAATTGGACTTATTCAAAAGTCTACAATGGGACTGATGATGTGGCTCTCAGAATGGTACTGCCTTTAGGTGTTCCATGTAAAAAGGTCTAACATAAAATAAGATGGGTAAAAAGGACACTGACAAAAAAATGTTGTGAAGGGGTAACAGAGTTGGTAGTGAATAGCTATAGCAAAGGTATAACATTTGGACACATCCTGTCCTCCATATTTACCTTGGGTGGCACTGCTAAGGCCAGGGGTGAGAAAGCTAGAGAATACTCAGATGTAAACTGTAGATTCTATCCAACACTACGGTGGCAGCCTTGATAGATATTACTACTCCATTAGAGAGCATGCATGTGTATTCGGAAAAGACTAGTTTTGCGGTGGATTTTATGTTAGCCAAGAGCGGTGGTGTCTGCGCAATAGTTGGCGACCAGTGTGCTATGGGTATAGAGAATTTGGAAAAGAACATAACACAGTACATTATGGACATCATTGATAATATCAAAGGCATGGAAAGCAGAAATTAGAGTTGGTCTTTCTTAGGTAATTGGCGTTGGATACTAAAGGAAATAGTTCATTTCATAGCAGTATTAATGTTCTGTTATATTCTCATTCAATGACTCACGCCTAGTTGTTCCTATTGTGCCACTGCTTTAACACCCAAACAGAAAATATCTGCCTCTGTTAAGAATGGCGCTATGATGTTACAAAATGATATTGATGATCTTATGAGTATAGATGAAGGGATATTTGAAGACGCCTCCCTCCATGCTGTCCCACTATCGGACGTCAACTGTAAACAGTGCCCACAGCTCCACCTTGATCACATGTCTAATTATGATGCTGTATCAAACCATGAATGATGTCAGTGTTGCCCCTGAATATGTGACAGTCTTACCTACTTTCTAAATAGAAAATATCTTTAACTCATACTAAAAGGTGGGGTTTGTTAGATTATGCTCGTTGATGCTCTTTAATGTTATGTATAAGTTAGCATTCGCTACGCCATTCTCTTTTTATCAGGTGCCATTTTATGTGTTATTCGATACTAATCCTGTTTGATTTCAAGAAATGCCCCTTGCTGAGTTTAGTTTCTGTAAGAAGGAACTATTTATGCCAGTGCATAGCTTTTCCTCGATAAAGAACCTTTCCCACCTGTCTGGCAGTTTGATCGAAGCCCAGGGTGGAACGGCCTTGAAAGTGTTCTGAGCTGTGCAAGATACGAGAGTAGAACCTTTTTTTTTGTCTTTATGCTGTTCGCACACATCTGTTGGGAAAATTCCACTGTGGGCGTGTTATTAGTTGACCATGAAATGCATATAATATATCTTTATGCTTACAGTTGCTCAGTTCCCTCTGACGTACTCTATCGAGACTGTGCAGAAGGAGTCCCGCTCTGAGCGTATATAATAAATGATTATTGGTGTATATTCTCCACTTTTTCTCTAACTCTACATTTAGCATGAAAGGCTGAGAGGTGGTCAGTGGTGACCCGGGTGGCCCTAGTCGGGTCACTTCCTTCAACAATAAAAACAGAGCACCTGCCTTCCCATTCAAACCGATAAATGTAAGGTCACAAAGTAAGAGGTCATCAGCTTTGTACAAAGCACCCACCCTGTCCAAATCCAACCACGGTGGATTTGGAAAAGACTTAGCCTGCTAAAATACAACTTCTAAATGACTCAAATCAATGTTGAACTAAGTGGGAGAACACACGGCCGGCACAGACATGCTCTTACAGAACAGAATATTTTTGGGAAATTTGCAGAATTAGCAACATTGCCTATCTGGTTTGGAGATGTAGCCTGCTGAAAATATGTAGAAGTGGATAATCTAGTGACAAGTGTTGCCAACTGCAAGAATTGCCTTGTTTCTTCCACAGATTGCTTAATTTCGCACTTTGTTCCAGTCCTTAAACTAAGCCAGCCCCTGCCTTTAATCATATGCCTCTTAAGCACTGGGGACTCTGCCACAAGGGCAGTATTTATGATGCACAGGTCATAGTCTTGTTCCTGTGGCAAGTAATACATGCATGCACTGTCACTAGCATGATCAAATTGGTAAACTGCTGCTAAGGTTATTGTACATTGACTTACCTTACCCAGTGAAGCCCCTTTAGGATAAACTTCTGACATCTGAGAAGGGATTGGCTTATCCTCAGTGTCTGGTAAACAGCACTCACAGCATTCTGCCAGGACAAAAAGGCAAAATGTCTGATTGTTGAACATCTTCAATAGCCATATGTCTATGTTGGACCAAGAGATCTTTAAAATGATACAATTTGGAACTGAGCAATTACTCCAAGTTATTGATGAGATTGTAAAAAGAAGCCTAACAATTTTATACTTATCATTATGAATTTGCATACTTGCAGCTAATCTAGGCATCTCTAATCTGAAGTATAACTCCATGCATTTGTGGTGTTCCAAGGCTCCACTTGAAAAGTGCCCTTTAGATGACCCTCCAATTTGATCATATTAGAGAATATAGACCCCTCTTCCACTCGTAAGATAATATAAGGGATAAAGTACCACCTTGCATACATTATAAGAATATTACAAGTCACTGAGGAGTTCCATGACCATATGTAGGAACAAGGCTAAAGGCAGAGTTACTTTATAAGGTTATGGGACTCTGAGGTGATTTGCAATATCCTCATCATGTACACCAGGGGTTCTTTAACCCATATAATACATGGTCACACTATCACCGTTCCCACAAACCATTTAAAATCTTAGTGCACAGCTCGTTCATATTTCATACAAACATGAACAATAAAAAATAAAATCCCTAGTGCAAAATTAAACATATCAAAAACTGGGATGTGTAGAAACATGCTGAAAGATTCTAGTTTCACTATCTAAGGGGTGCAAAAATAAACATGTTCTCTCTGCTTGTCACGGAAAACTAAAAAACAGAGCAGAAGAAAGAAAAGCAATGCTCGTTTTCACCAGAACTCAATTGTACTAAATTATAATAGCTGAGTTCTGATGGCTTTACCTTATAATCAGAGACTGGGTGCATCACAAGTCACCGATTATAAAGAAATGATATACTGGCATTTATTTAAGTATTACAGATCCCCATGTATTACATAATGATCTATCTTCAATGTATGACAGTCCTCACTAAAACCCTCTGGCTCATTCAAAGCAATCATTCCTTTGGAAGAATGGATGGAGAAAAACAATCTGCCACCTCATGATCCACTCAATGTCACTATCTTTTGACCTTCACTACTGTGGAAAACATGGATAACGGCTACGTTGGTTTACATGGAAGTTTATTCGCTTGAAGGTAAGTGCCACAGAAATACCAGCCTTATACTTCTCTGATAGCTTTCCAATAGATTCCCTTTTCCAAAAGGGGGATCCCCGCTCCTACCACCCAAGCTTCCATCACACATTCACATTACTCTACCTTCCACACTCACACATTGCAACACCCAGATCTATACCACACATGCCCCTTCTTTCACAAACACAGCGCACAACACAGAACACTAATTATGTAATGCAAAACAAGAATCCAAAAATGTGGGGCACTAGGTGCTTAAAACCGACCGCGGTAAAAATCTGGGCGCTTATTATGGACTTAAAAGGTATTTTTGGACAGATAGAGGAGCAGGAGGCAAGAGGACAAGGGGGCAAGAATTTGTTGCTGAGAAAGGAGTGTCAATTTTGGGATGTGCGCATTAAGGGGCACCCAAGAGCAGATCCGCCAAAGTATGCCATAAGTGCAAGCATGTGTGTGGAGGGAAAGTATGCTAGATTGGAAAAGGACTACAGAGAAGTGTTCCAGGTGGAGTGGGGATTAAGGAAATTCAATGGTACAAACATAGGATTGTGGCTAGTGAGGCAGCGTTTGCGAAATGTATCATTATCTTATAGGAGCAAAGTCAAGATTTTATTACAAGATTTGTGTGCAAAGGACATAATTATTTAATTAGTGATCTTGTGTAAGCAACTGTTAGACAGGTAGAAAGTCTGTCAATTTGCACAATGTAGCACTGATGGCCCATCATACTTTCCTTGATTGCCAAATTCATACTACTTCTGAAGTTGGGTGGTGGTTTATTGACAAAAAGACGGAAATTCATCAGTGTTGGATAAAATATAAACTCAATCAAAACATCTTGCACATCTGATGGGACTAGAGCAGCTGGCCATCACTGGAGCTAACCATCTGACTTGCCCTACATACATAAAGAATTATAACAAGAACCACGCTATCTCCCTAGGTAGCTCTGAGAATGGGGGCATCTTCCAGGTGGTGCCGAGTTACTGGGGATTACAGGTAGGACACAGAGGGCCTCTGTAGAAATGAGGAATTACTGAATGGTTCGCTTATTAGGGTCCTTATCCCCTCGTTATTCCTCATTTCCCCAGGCATTTCGCATGGAGATTCTAGCTGCTTTTAGAAGGAGGAATTTGTGGATGAAATACCACAGATCTCTGGAATTATTTAGCCCAATTAGGAAGAACAAGAGTGAGACCCATAATGCACCCAAGTTGTCAGATGTAATTTTCCTTCTGTCATTTTAGTACAAAACTGTGCACATGAAAAAACACATTCAGCAATATCATGCAAGCGCCTGCCAAGCATTTGGCTTAAGTATTCTATCACAGAATCTTTTACACCCCCTCCCAACCACAAGTGGACCTCCGAGAGAAAAGGTTGTGGTCAGCACCCAAATGCATAGTAGGTCGCCTCATCGATACCTCCAAAAAAAGTGCTGGACTCTGCCACGTATGTTTTATTTTTATTTTACACATGAAGTAGGACATGAACTATTTGCAAGGTTTATCACATCTGAAACATGTTTCAAACTCTGCCATTTCCCCTTCTTACTTGAAATAATAGACTGATAAAGCTGTTGACACAAACCAGACCTTAATTGCTGGGAACAAGATGTCATTATGACCTTGGTTAATCAAAACATATTACAGTAAACGCTCCCTATCACAGAAAACAAGCATATTAAGATAAAACACATCTCAGTTATCTGTCAAACACGAAGCTTTGTAGAACAAATTCAGTAGCAGAAAGCCACAATAGGTTAAGAGGTAATATGAGATTCAAATAATCCATACAATCAAGCATTGACAAAGCCAAAAGGTCTTGCATATGAGAGGTATTGACTTTATGAACTATTTTTAGCCATGTGGTACAGCAGTGCGGCCACAGGGAAAACAGAAGGAGGGCAGGTCTTGGGGTCAGCATAGACAACAGCGCAAGGGCGAGTGGGGGGGGGAGGGTCAACACAGACAACGGAATAAGGGCAGGCTGGTGCCAGCAAGGACTTTAGACGAAGAGTTGAAGGGGGTGGGGGAAAGCACATGGATAAAGGAGGGATAGAGGGAGGGGCTGGGAGCCAGCACACATACACCAGAGGGCAGGAAGGAGGTGCGGGGGGCAAGCAGATGGGCAAAAGAGGGTAGGAGGGAGGTGTTGGGAGTAAGCAGACAGACAACAAAGATCCAGGCAGGTGGAAGGCAAAAGGAGAGGGAGAAATATATGAGGGAGACACCTAAAAAACATGCACTCGCATAGTGCACCTCAGATCAACCAGCCACGCCCTCGCCGATGTCCCACGCATCCGAAGAGCGACAACAGGAGGAAGGTCCTTCTCCTACCTAGCCGCCAAGACCTGGAACTCCCTCCCGACCGACCTGCGCCTGACCCAGGACCACCTCACCTTCAGGAAGAAGCTCAAGACCTGGCTGTTCGAGCAGTAACGGCACCCCCCCTCCTAGCGCCTTGAGACCCTACGGGTGAGTAGTGCGCTATATAAATGTATTGATTGATTGATTGATTGAGTGCGTACAAGAAAAAAGCAGCACCTAAAAAATGAGCAGTGGAAGGACACAAGAAATCCATGAACAAACACAAGATGAGGAAGGAAGCCTTAAGAAGATGTTCAATAAGAAGCACACAAGTGAGTGACAAAGTAGTCACCCAATGGAAAGCAATGGGCGGTCTCTAAACCCACTGTTGGAAAATAGAAGGTGTTGCAAGAGATACCGCATGCACTGTCTCTTGCAAGACATAAAAAGAAAAAAATACTATGAGAAAAATAAGTTATTCACTTTGGTGAAAACGTTCCCTAACGAGAACTAAATTGTTGCTACCTGCCTCTCTCTAGTAACAACATATGGTTAGTGCACCTTGCTACAAACACTGCGAGGACCTCCTCTCTTTTGGTATCCATGGATGCACCGAAAAGAAAGCATAGTTTACAATGGCAAGACATAACTTTGAAACATGATGAAAGCAGCGAAGTGAATTTAAGATTTTTTTTTAACAAAAGCTTAGAACTATGTGGAATACACCCTATATTTGTCAAAAAAATGCACAAAGTAAAAACTAAACGAACTTTGGGGCTGGGCCCGATTTTTTTAACATTTTCATTAAATACATATTTTACACCTGTAAGTTCAGGCTACGTCTGGATGCCAATTTAAGAAATGATATTTTTTTTAATGTTTCTTGGCCTACTCCAGGAAACTGTGTGAGTCGAGGATTTGTAATAGTACTGCATGAAAACATTAGTAAATTCCCATCTATTTCGATATGGTGGCAGTTTTGCAATTGTACACAGTATATAATTAAACATGCAAAAATGCTCTTTCGCAACTGCATTTTTATTTTCCTCCATGGCGGAAAATACTTCCTTTAGTTAGAGAAATAATTTGCTTTAGACTGTTGGCGAAGTCCCATTGCCAACTTGAAAAGAGATTCACTCCTGCCCTCACCCTCCTGAACATATCAGCAGCCTTCGACACCGTCTCCCACCACACACCAGACTCCATGACGCCAGCATCCAAGGAAAAGCCCTAGATTAGATACGCTCATTCCTCACGGGCAGAACACAGATAATTAGAATCCCGCCCTTCTTCTTAGAACCGACAGAGACCAGATGCGGAGTTCCTCAAGGATCCTCCCTTTTACAAAAAACTATATCAGTGGCATGGATTCCCTTAACGTCTTTCACATTCATTGTTCATAAATCCGTGTTTTTGCACTTCAAGTTAAGGATATGAACACAGGGCCCAATAAAGACCCGTTTTAATGTCCCTTTTTAAATGCTACCGAGTATTAGATCTGGAGTGACATGGTCCACCTAAAGCCCTGGTGATAACTAGAACCTACCCTGCCCCCCTGGTCATACCCGCTCCCCCTCTTTATTTAATCCGGAAAAGGAGGAGTCTCTGTCCAGTCCGTGCCTGACCAATCGAGAGCCTTGACTGAGGCGGACATTTTAAGAAGCATCCGTTTATGAAACAATGTAGCTGTAGAGTCCACATATGTGATTTATGAATTTTAAATGGAATGCCATCCCCGGGTCCAGCTGATACTCATTCATGTATAGTAATGGCGGCACTGGCCTTAGTTTGGGCTGAAGTGAGCATCGATACACGACCAGTGTTAGAAGTGGGCGGGATCGGAAGGGCACGGCGTGCCCCTACTTTTAAAAATTATTTTAGTCCGTTCCCCTACTTCTTTGTTTTAAAACAGCGTCCCGGGACTGCAGGAATAGCCGTGCACATCGAAGAAGGCCTCTGCAGTGCCCACGGCCTCATCCCCTTCCCCTCTGAGTCTGGGGAGGCCTCAAAGAGACACTGAAAGGGCCATCAGTCTTACCATGGCGCGTAAACTGCCACCTCTGATGGCCCTGCTGCTGCCGCGATTCACCCCTCATTTAGTGAGGACGCCACTTGCAAGTAGCAAAGCAAAGCTGCAGTGATTTACAGCTCAGTACTGCCGAGGCTACCTGCCTGCCCCCACTGTGACCAATGCAATGGTAAATAATGTTTTTAATTAGGAGTTTTTGTTTGCAGTGGAGTGCTTATTCTGCTGTTTTTTTGTTGTGTAGGTTTCCTACTTGATAAA
Source organism: Lissotriton helveticus (assembly GCF_964261635.1). Lineage (NCBI taxonomy): Eukaryota > Metazoa > Chordata > Amphibia > Caudata > Salamandridae > Lissotriton > Lissotriton helveticus. The sequence continues at coordinate 1,533,165,234 of NC_136065.1, forward strand.
ACGTGTCACAATGAATGGAGTATCATTTTATGTATTAACTGTATTATAACAGTGCTAGCCTGTGTGCTGTGAAGGATACAAAGGTGTTTTATGTTTGCGATTTAATAATGCATTTTTTGTTCTTGATGTTAATATGACGTCAGGACATCTCTTCACTCCCTTGTGAAAACAAAATAATAAGGGGCCGATTATGATAGAGGATTTTCCGCCTCCTCCGGGCCGGCGGAAGCCACCGCCGGCCCGGAGGAGGCGGAAAATCCTCTGCGGAGTCACCAAAGACCCACCGCCGCATTACGATGGCTGGTGGGTCTTGGATTCTGTCCGCTGCTTTTCCGCCGCGGTCGGATTACAACCGCGGCGGAAAAGCACTCCTTTGGCTGGCAGTGTCTATCAGACACCGCCAGCCAAATTAGGAAGCATTAGTAAACATGCTTTTCCGCGGCGGTTTTTCCGCCGTGGAAAAGCATGTGTACTTTTGCTTTTGGGGGCCCGTTGCGGGCCCCCAGGGCGTAGGCGGGTGGGGGGTGCACATAGGGGGTACCTATGGTACTCCCCAGCATTTACATGCACAAAGCGGCAGGCACCGCACGGTGCCTGCCGCTTTGTGCATGTAAATGTTACACATGCACTTTTAACATTGCGGCGGGTGCTGCTTGAAGCAGCACCCGCCGCAATGTTAAATATCCAGGATGTGACCGCCAGGGTGGCGGTCACATCCTGATTTGCATGGAGGGACCTCCGCAGTCCATGCGGACGGTCCCTCCACCTCTGGGATGGCGGACGGACGCAAGTCCGTCCGCCATCCTAATCGGCCCCTAAGTGTTGACTAGAACGGGAAGCAATTGAGTGTAGGTTTTAAGAAACTAATTGTTAGCAAAACCTCACCTGTGAATCCTAATGATAAGTAAACTTCACTAATTATTAATATTTGGAATATAATGAGCAGAAACATGTCCAAAAAGTTTTATGTAGATAACAATGTAACACCAAGCAGGTGAGTCATACAAATAATAATATTGCAGGCCCATTACATATTTCTTGAATATTGATTAAAAAGCATACTATTGAGCTAGGCAGCACAAACACTAGTTATTACAGCGGTTAAAAACGTAAGCAATACGGAATAACATGGGCACACAGCTATTTTGCTGAACAGAAGTGCACTGAGTAGCGGAATATAGTATTGGTATAAGAGTACAATACGTGCAGGACGATAAGCAGCTGAGACACAGATAGTAGCGTGAGATGGGTGAAGGACCCCAACCCGCAGTGACACAGATACAGTGTGATCTTCTTGTGATTTGTATAATTTTACGCGAGGGTATCCATGATTTTATAAATTAAAATTAGTAACATAGTTTTGTACTTAAAACTAAAACAATTACCATTTTTAACAGTCTATTGCAATTAAAAATCAGACATAAATCTTATACATCTCAAAAGGCGCAGATTATTATTATTATTATTATTAATCGGGTTTTCTAGAGCGCAAACAACCCGGAGGCCTCGTAGCGCTGTGTACCGTCAGACTATTAAAAGGGGAGGAAAGTTAAAAACAGATATCTGTTTTTTTCAATATAACCATCAAATTTATGTGGAATTTATTAACAACTGAAGAGTTACCACTACACTATCATCAGACTAGGCCTGATTCACCCTAAACCCTAGGAAAGATTCCACTTGAGCAAATAAAACTCTCTTAATTTTGTCATCATTTTGCAAGCCAGAAACCATAGTTGAACGTACAGATAATTGCCAAATAGCTGGTATCACCGGGTCATAAATATGTCTAATTTGTTCACTTTTCCACAAAAGGGTATAAAATGCTAGTGGCCTTAATCCAACATAAGGGAGTAGCAAAGGCATAGGTCCTTGATCAAGGGGGTCTGGATAATGTAGTGTAACCACAAATGTTGAGAAGTATCAAAACTGCCCCTCAATGCAAAGCTCACTCAATGTATGCGAAAATAATGAGCCTAGCTATAATGAAAATGTGTACTAACTAAGGTCCAAGGCTGCTTTTGAACGGTCTTAGTGGACAAAGATGATACCAAATGGGATGATGGACAGAGCGTTTGAGCAAATCAAACACTCACCCCCAGTCAACTGATCTGGGTTTAATCCATCATCATTCTTTAGCTCACTCCCCCACCCAAGTTTATACCTGGCCATATGCAAATCAGTCTGGCCCTGTGCCTGATGAGAACAGTCCAGCCTGAACAGCCAAGCCATATCTTTCCTGGACCGGAAACAAGCATCCTGGGACCGGTTTCTGGCTAATCAACCGTCATCAGCCGGGCTAGCTTGAATCCAGTGGCAAAGTGAGTAAGGGACCCACGTCTGGGCATACCCTGCCAACTTAGGGCGAACAAAACGATACCAAAGGGAATCAAGCTATCCTGGCTGAAGAGCAGTTAAACCCCGAAACCGGTTCTAGGATGCTTGTTTCCAGTCCAGGGAGGACCTGGCTTGGCAGTTCGGTATGGACTGTTTCCATTAGGCGCAGGGTCCAGACTGATTTGCATATGACTGGGTTCAAACTGGAATGGTATGGTGAGCAAAAAAAACGATGGATTTAGGCTCAGCTCTCTGTACTGGGGTGAATGTATGTCTATTAAAACAAGCATTTGCAATGCAATAGGTCTCGCATTACTGAAAGTGCGACCTATTGGCGTTGCAAATAATAATGGAACACCAAAAGCTCAAACTTTCAGTAATGTGAGGCCTATTGCATTGCAAATTGTTGCTTTTTCAGCCAAAAGGAGATTAAGTGATTTGCCCAGAAACAAAGGATGCTTGAACCTCCTGCCAGACACGAACCTGGTTACGTTAAATAAGAAGACTAGGAAACAAGTGGCTTATGATTCCACTTATAAGCGTATTTGTAATATTCTGTGATTGGAAACATGTCCCAAATTGTAAATGAATTAAATGTTAACGACTTATATATTAAACTTCAAATAAACATGTTTATCAATTGTTTGATTTAAATAACGTTATAAGCTGTAACTGGTCAGTGAAATGTCAAACGTACAAAAAATTGGTATGTTTTGCTATTTCTAGCCACACCTCTGACTCCGCCCACTGATCCAATCCTCTGTTTATCCCCCCCTGATTCTCCGACCACAGTTCCCCTACTTTTTTGTTTTAAAACAGCGTCCCGGGACTGCAGGAATAGCCGTGCACATCGAAGAAGGCCTCTGCAGTGCCCACGGCCTCATCCCCTTCCCCTCTGAGTCTGGGGAGGCCTCAAAGAGACACTGAAAGGGCCATCAGTCTTACCATGGCGCGTAAACTGCCACCTCTGATGGCCCTGCTGCTGCCGCGATTCACCCCTCATTTAGTGAGGACGCCACTTGCAAGTAGCAAAGCAAAGCTGCAGTGATTTACAGCTCAGTACTGCCGAGGCTACCTGCCTGCCCCCACTGTGACCAATGCAATGGTAAATAATGTTTTTAATTAGGAGTTTTTGTTTGCAGTGGAGTGCTTATTCTGCTGTTTTTTTGTTGTGTAGGTTTCCTACTTGATAAAACGTGTCACAATGAGTGGAGTATCATTTTATGTATTAACTGTATTATAACAGTGCTAGCCTGTGTGCTGTGAAGGATACAAAGGTGTTTTTGTTTGCGATTTAATAATGCATTTTTTGTTCTTGATGTTAATATGACGTCAGGACATCTCTTCACTCCCTTGTGAAAACAAAATAATAAGGGGCCGATTATGATAGAGGATTTTCCGCCTCCTCCGGGCCGGCGGAAGCCACCGCCGGCCCGGAGGAGGCGGAAAATCCTCTGCGGAGTCACCAAAGACCCACCGCCGCATTACGATGGCTGGTGGGTCTTGGATTCTGTCCGCTGCTTTTCCGCCGCGGTCGGATTACAACCGCGGCGGAAAAGCACTCCTTTGGCTGGCAGTGTCTATCAGACACCGCCAGCCAAATTAGGAAGCATTAGTAAACATGCTTTTCCGCGCCGGTTTTTCCGCCGTGGAAAAGCATGTGTACTTTTACTTTTGGGGGCCCGTTGCGGGCCCCCAGGGCGTAGGCGGGTGGGGGGTGCACATGGGGGGTACCTATGGTACCCCCCAGCATTTACATGCACAAAGCGGCAGGCACCGCACGGTGCCTGCCGCTTTGTGCATGTAAATGTTACACATGCACTTTTAACATTGCGGCGGGTGCTGCTTGAAGCAGCACCCGCCGCAATGTTAAATATCCAGGATGTGACCGCCAGGGTGGCGGTCACATCCTGATTTGCATGGAGGGACCTCCGCAGTCCATGCGGACGGTCCCTCCACCTCTGGGATGGCGGACGGACGCAAGTCCGTCCGCCATCCTAATCGGCCCCTAAGTGTTGACTAGAACGGGAAGCAATTGAGTGTAGGTTTTAAGAAACTAATTGTTAGCAAAACCTCACCTGTGAATCCTAATGATAAGTAAACTTCACTAATTATTAATATTTGGAATATAATGAGCAGAAACATGTCCAAAAAGGTTTATGTAGATAACAATGTAACACCAAGCAGGTGAGTCATACAAATAATAATATTGCAGGCCCATTACATATTTCTTGAATATTGATTCAAAAGCATACTATTGAGCTAGGCAGCACAAACACTAGTTATTACAGCGGTTAAAAACGTAAGCAATACGGAATAACATGGGCACACAGCTATTTTGCTGAACAGAAGTGCACTGAGTAGCGGAATATAGTATTGGTATAAGAGTACAATACGTGCAGGACGATAAGCAGCTGAGACACAGATAGTAGCGTGAGATGGGTGAAGGACCCCAACCCGCAGTGACACAGATACAGTGTGATCTTCTTGTGATTGGTATAATTTTACGCGAGGGTATCCATGATTTTATAAATTAAAATTAGTAACATAGTTTTGTACTTAAAACTAAAACAATTACCATTTTTAACAGTCTATTGCAATTAAAAATCAGACATAAATCTTATACATCTCAAAAGGCGCAGATATCTGTTTTTTTCAATAAAACCATCAAATTTATGTGGAATTTATTAACAACTTAAGAGTTACCACTACATTATCATCAGACTAGGCCTGATTCACCCTAAACCCTAGGAAAGATTCCACTTGAGCAAATAAAACTCTTAATTTTGTCATCATTTTGCAAGCCAGAAACCATAGTTGAACGTACAGATAATTGCCAAATAGCTGGTATCACCGGGTCATAAATATGTCTAATTTGTTCACTTTTCCACAAAAGGGTATAAAATGCTAGTGGCCTTAATCCAACATAAGGGAGTAGCAAAGGCATAGGTCCTTGATCAAGGGGGTCTGGATAATGTAGTGTAACCACAAATGTTGAGAAGTATCAAAACTGCCCCTCAATGCAAAGCTCACTCAATGTATGCGAAAATACTGAGCCTAGCTATAATGAAAATGTGTACTAACTAAGGTCCAAGGCTGCTTTTGAACGGTCTTAGTGGACAAAGATGATACCAAATGGGATGATGGACAGAGCGTTTGAGCAAATCAAACACTCACCCCCAGTCAACTGATCTGGGTTTAATCCATCATCATTCTTTAGCTCACTCCCCCACCCAAGTTTATACCTGGCCATATGCAAATCAGTCTGGCCCTGTGCCTGATGAGAACAGTCCAGCCTGAACAGCCAAGCCATATCTTTCCTGGACCGGAAACAAGCATCCTGGGACCGGTTTCTGGCTAATCAACCGTCATCAGCCGGGCTAGCTTGAATCCAGTGGCAAAGTGAGTAAGGGACCCACGTCTGGGCATACCCTGCCAACTTAGGGCGAACAAAGCGATACCAAAGGGAATCAAGCTATCCTGGCTGAAGAGCAGTTAAACCCCGAAACCGGTTCTAGGATGCTTGTTTCCAGTCCAGGGAGGACCTGGCTTGGCAGTTCGGTATGGACTGTTTCCATTAGGCGCAGGGTCCAGACTGATTTGCATATGACTGGGTTCAAACTGGAATGGTATGGTGAGCAAAAAAAACGATGGATTTAGGCTCAGCTCTCTGTACTGGGGTGAATGTATGTCTATTAAAACAAGCATTTGCAATGCAATAGGTCTCGCATTACTGAAAGTGCGACTTATTGGCGTTGCAAATAATAATGGAACACCAAAAGCTCAAACTTTCAGTAATGTGAGGCCTATTGCATTGCAAATTGTTGCTTTTTCAGCCAAAAGGAGATTAAGTGATTTGCCCAGAAACAAAGGATGCTTGAACCTCCTGCCAGACACGAACCTGGTTACGTTAAATAAGAAGACTAGGAAACAAGTGGCTTATGATTCCACTTATAAGCGTATTTGTAATATTCTGTTATTGGAAACATGTCCCAAATTGTAAATGAATTAAATGTTAACGACTTATATATTAAACTTCAAATAAACATGTTTATCAATTATTTGATTTAAATAACGTTATAAGCTGTAACTGGTCAGTGAAATGTCAAACGTACAAAAAATTGGTATGTTTTGCTATTTCTAGCCACACCTCTGACTCCGCCCACTGATCCAATCCTCTGTTTATCCCCCCTGATTCTCCGACCACAGTTCCCCTACTTTTTTACCCCACTACGACCACTGTGCACGACTCGGTCCTTCCCTCCCTCCCTTACCCCACCATCACCCTAGAGCAGCGCAAGAATGCTAGAGATACCTTTGCTGTGCTGCAGTCGGCGATGATATCGACGCAGGAAATGAATGTCGGGAAATCCAGCGCAGCTGAAATGAAATGAGACACAGGTCACGCAATCATAACAGTAGCAAAGAATTTATATAACAGCGAGAATAAATATTTCTCACTCACAAAGGAATATTTCATGGTTATTTGGCTAGTACTAATAATAAAATAATCATGGGCGGGTGTTTCAAACTGGGCAACCGAATGAAACAAAACATTAACTAAATTAAAATAAAATATTGAAAACATTATTTTTTTATCCATAAATCCACTTCAATACTGTATGGCTATTAGCTGTGCAGTAACCGTATGCCACACGGTTGCGTCTGTATTGAAATTCTGCATTTAGGAGATACTCGAGAGGCATGAATGTGCCTCCTTGAAACTGGAGCTGCCCTTCACCTGGACATCCATTTTAGGTGAGAGAGTAAAAGTAATATGCCTTTCGCTTTGAGCATCTAGCATTGTGGTGCTGCAGCTGCATTTACATTGTGACCTGTTTGCACGGCGGTGCCTGTGATGCCCAGGGGAAGAATAAGGCGATTGGAACTGGGTTTTGAGTGAGTCAGAAAGATGAAGAAAGGGGGAGGGGGACCACAGGAGCTAGGGGCTGTTATTTATTTACTTGAAAGTTTAATATAGCGCGAACCAGACCCTTGCGGGTATCAGAGAGCTTTACAAGGTAAGTGTCTTATTTACATAAGCACAAGGTAAATAACATAAAGTTCAATGCTGGTCAATGATAGTATAAACATCCTATCATAGATACATGGGTATATGGTACATAACAAAACATTCAATGTAAATCAAGCATAATATAGATACAGTATCCAGGAAACCTGGCTGGACAGTAGACATTATAAGGTTCCATGTCGAAGATACGTTGGGTAGCATAATAACAGTAGTCCATGGTCAAGTGAATTTAGCCATGAGATGTGATTTCACTTCTTTTTGAAAGATGCCGCAGAGGGATTAAATCTAGTTTCTGGGGGTAGAGCATTCCATATTCTGGGGGCTATCTCTGAAAATGTTCGGTTATATGTTTTCTTCTTGTTGAATCTTTGCGGTTTCAGTAGAAGGTTTTTAGCACTTCTTGAAGATCTGACCCCACACGAGGGCACCAGTTTCTGTGCCAGATAGCTGGGTTTATTTTGATAAATGGGTTTGTGTGTCATACATGCTATTTTCAGATGTATTCTGTCTTCAAAAGGTAGCCAATTAAGGGATTTTAGGTCAGGGGATATGTGGGAGCTTTTTTTGGAGCCAGTGATGAGTCTTGCGGCGGTGTTGAATGAGGCTCTTAGAGGGGCCGTTGCAGCTCTGGGCAGGCCGCAGAGAAAGACACTCCCGTAATCCACTCTTGGGATGACTAGAGCTTGTACTGCCAGTTTTAAGTCCTTTTCCAGCAGGAAAAGTTTAAGTTTTCTCAAAGTATTTATCTGAAAGTTTGCTCCTTTTGTTGCATTGCTGATGTGTTTTTGCATATTGAGGTTTCTGTCCAGTGTTATTCCCAGCGATTTCGCTGAACCAATGATGAGAGGTTGGCAGTTGAGTGCAGTAAGGTGTTTGATCCAGTCTTGCCTTATGGGTACTTGGGCGGGAGGAGCGATTAGGAGGAATTCGGTTTTGAATTTAGTTTTAGATAGTTTTCTGCCAGCCAAGTCTGTTTTTCCGAGAGTTGTGTTGAGCGCTTTGATGTCTTCTAGGGTATGGATCTTAAGGTATAATTGTGTGTCGTCAGTGTACATGTGATATTGCACGTTAGACGAGTAGAGAATTTCAGCGAGTGGTTCCATGAATAGATTGAACAGTGTCAGAAAAAGTGAAGATCCTAATGGGACTCCTAACGTGACTGGGACGGGTTTGGACAAGGAGTGGTTGACCTTAAATCCTTGCGATCTGTTTTGGAGGAACGAAGTGAACCAATTTAGAACTGATCCAGATAATCCCATTCTGTGCTTCAGAAGGTCTATCAGGTTTTCATGTTTGATGGTATTAAAGACCGAGGAAAGGTCTAGAAAGATGAGTAAGCAGGCTCCGTTCTGATCTAGGATTTGCAGAGCATCATCAATTATATGGGTCATGGCTGATTCAGTGCTGTGACCTGCATGGAAGCCTGATTGGTATTTGTTGAGTAGGTTAAAATGTTCAATATGTCTTACCAACTGGAGGTGTACACATTTTTCTAAGAGTTTGGCCAAGGTAGGGATGTTGGATATAGGGTGGTAGTTAAGTCCGCAGGGTCAGCCGTAGGTTTCTTTAGAATGGGGATTACCTGCCCGGCTTTGAGGGTGTCAGGGATACAACCTTGGCGTAAAGAGTTATTTATGATCTTGGTCCATAGAGGCAGCAGCAGCGGGGTGAAGTCTTTTACGAAGTTTGCTGGGAGAGGGTCAGTGAAGTGATTGGCAATGTTCAGGGCAAAACGCATTTTGAGAATAGATTCTTCATTGTAGGTATTGAAAGAAGACCAAGATACATTATTTTTTAGGTCGAACTTTGATGAGTTTCACTGTGGGGCATTTAGAAAGGATGGTGAGGGGTTCGTATGTGAGACAGTGTATGTGATTAGGTCGTTGAGAAGGTCCTTCTTTATGCTATTGGTCTTCTGCGTGAAGAAGGAAGCAAATTCTTCACAATTGGGTCGTGGGCCACATTTATCTTGGGGGCGGTGAGGTGCATCCTTAGATTGAGTTTTGATTAACATAAAAAGTTTTCTGGGACGATTTTTTGCTTGGCCTAATTGGTGGCTGAAAGAAGTCTGCTTTAGTGCGCTTGATTTTTCTGTAGTATGCATTTCTCCTTTTTCTTAGTAACTTGAGATGATTGGCGGATGGAGCTGATCTCCATCTGCGTTCAGTTATTCTTAGGGCTCATCTGTCCTCGTTGAGTCTTCCATTGTACTAAAGCTTCGAATCTTTTGTTGGGACTCTCTTCATTTGAAGGGGGGCTACCTCATTTAATATCATGTTCATGGAATTGAAGTAGTGGTTGGTGAGATCATCAACATCGGATATCCCTTCAGGAGGAAGAAGTAAGTTGTAGCTGGGAGTTTTGCTTATGTTAGGGTCAATGTTTTTCAGATCCCTCTTCCATACTTTAGGTCTTGTGGGTTGAACCGAGTTGAATTTCACTGTTTCATTGATAAAGAAGGTGATGTTATGATGATCTGACCAATCACATGGATGGATCGTATCTAGCTGGATGGAATCAACTTTACGGATCATTAAATCAAGGATTGATCCTTTATCATGTGTAGAGCTGTTGAAAATTTGGGTGAGGTCGAGGTCAGAGAGGAAGTTTTTGAGACTATTGACCACTGCATCATTGGGGTCATTCCAGTGGAAATTGAGGTCTCCGAGAAATATTTGGGTATTTTGATGTCCGGCATTAGTAGAGACTATGTCCATGAAATGTTCAGTAAAAGCGAGGTTATCACCTGATGGATGATAAAGGGTGTGTAGACAGCATATTGGTTTACCATTACTATTGATGTCAAGGCATATGTATTCACAAGAAGGGAATGCAGGGGATAGGGATTTGTTTACGGAGATATTTTTCCGGTGTATGCAAGCGATACCACCCCCCTGTCTTAGCAATTCTATCCAGTCTGATGATGTCATAGTTTGGGGGTACTAGTATGTCAATGATGGGTGTAGAGGATTCCTTTAACCAAGTTTTGGTTAAAATTAACAAATCCGGTTCTTGTGTGAGAATGAGGTCAGCTATGTCGGCTGCATGTCTTGAGGCCGATCTACAATGTAGTAGTATACACTTGAGACGGGGCGTGATGTGGGATGTATTGGGTTTCTGAATGAGGGGAACTTGTCTAAGGTTGTTGTTGACAATGCCGCTAGGGTTTGGTTTAGAGGGTCTGTCATTGTTGGGGGGAATAGTTGGGATTAGAGCCATTTTGGGCAGATTATCTGGAGTCACAGTGTTGTGATTTCGGTGTGAGGGCTCATAGGAATGGAGTAAAGCAAGTAAATCTTTCTCCGATAGCGGATTAGTCCTACGGATTAGGCGGCTTGATTTATTGTGAAAAGCAACTGATTTCCATCTGGGGGTCGAACATTTCGGAGTGACTACTGAGTGAGTCAAGTGAAAGTTTGATTTAGTCTAACGTGCAAATCTAGTATTCCAGGGTTTGCTCAGAAGAACATCAGATAAACCTTGTAGTTCTTCTTTGATTTGTAGTAACAAGAGTATGATCTCGTCAAATCTGGGGTCTGGTGAGGGTGGGAGCAATATTGGTGGATGTATTATGGGTGTGGGAGGTGTACTTACATCCCGTGGTTGGTAAGAGGAAGGCATGTCTTCTAGGTTTTTGTTCTTATGGGGCGTCCTATCTGGTTTCTTCTCCATATCGGGGAGGGGTGGACATGAATGGGGAGTGGGTGTAGGAGGTGTAGAGGTGTGTGGTGAGGATGTGGTCGTGGGAGTGATGGATTCGCAAGGGGTAGTAGTGACAATGGGGGAATGAGGAGTGGATGTAGGAGGCGTAAAGGTGTGTGGTGGGGCTGTGGTCATGGGAGTGATGGTTTTGCAAGGGGTAGTGATGGCAATGGGGGAAATATGTTCTTTCTAGGGGAGGATGCTGAGTCTGTTAAGGGTGTAAATGCTGGTGCAGCAGTAAGGGGGGAGTGTCTTATGGAGGAATCTAGTGGGGAGGGGAGCTTAATTGTAGCTAATGGTCGTGATATCAATGTAGTGGTGTGTGAGTCTGTGATGGGTGTAAATACTGGTGCAGAAGGAAGGGGGGAGTGTCTTATGGGGAGTCGAGTGGGGAGGGGGTAGCATAGAGTTCGGGTGTACATATTAGTCGGGATAATAGTGGAGCGTGGCTAGGGGTAGAATTAGGCGGTTTGCTAGGTTGTGTGCTAGTGGTGTAAGTTGCCTGTGGAGGGGTTTGGTGTTTTATCACTTGTTCTTTGATAATGGGAAATGTTATCCAACAGGTTTCAGCTGCAGTCTGTTGATTGCATGAGAATGGTTCTGTTATTATAGATGGTGATGATTGCTGCCGCTTTGAAAAGTTTGGTGGGGGAGATAGAAATAATAAGACCATGTGTGGTTTTCCTAGTGGAGGAGATCTAAAATATAGCTAGGAACGCTTTCCTCCATTGTGCTCTTCCTTTAGTGTAGAAGATGATATTTGTGGTTATACCCCCTTTGTTTGTTGAGAAGTAGGGATCAGAGATGGGTGTTTCAGGGTGTAGTTTTATCAAATTGGGTTTAAAGCGTTTGGATGATTATTTTGAAAGGTTGGGGGGGTAGTTGATGGTGTAGGTATGTGCGCCTGTGAACTCCATGATGGAGCTCTGTTAGTATGGGATAGGATGTTGTACATTAAATAAAACTCGTGATTTATGTGCTGAAAAGAATCACTTGGAATGTGAAACCGGTAATTACAGTCCTGCAGGGCTCATGCACATATTTTTATTTTTCAAGGGTCTTGTATGGAATCACCATGTCACAAGCCAGGTGAAAAGTTAAGTGGCTTAGGTAACACCCCTGTAGAAACATTTAAATGGAGAATAAGGCTACAGGGCTGGTGATGAGCCAGTCGGTTAGGATAAATGTACATGGAGTTCTGGATAAATAAACAGACTATTGGTCACACCACATGTGTGGGCAAGGTTTCTTAATGTTAATGCATTAGGAATATCTGTGAACAATTCATAGTATCAGTGCAATTACTGAGAGGAGAAACTATCTTGGAAAGAAATTATGTGGTAAACTGGAGAACACGTACAGTGGTGGGCTGCGACACAGAGCAGCATTGTATTTCTCCCCAGATGCAGTTATCCTGTTACAAAGAGCTATCCTTTGGTAAATGAGGTCAAGCTGTTGAGTTCGCTATTGTGAGGAAGGGAGATATCCTTTTCGTGTTTGCCTGTGGCTGCACCACCCAGGATGTTCGGGCCACATTCTCTGGAGCATTGATTACCTAGCTCCTAGATGGATGACGAGGGCGTATGTCAACTCCGACTTTCAAACAACTTACAGCTGTAGATGAAGTGGCGGCTGGTGGACTTGGAAAGTGGTGAGGCAAAATAATCTGCGGATGACCATCTCAAAAGCCCCTGCAGGTCCTAAACTGCGCAAATACTTAGAAGTGTCAGAAGTCCGAAGTGTGGCGCAGCAGATTACAGCATTATTGCCGTGACTAGATTGTGCCTATTGCCCCAACGCCCCCATTTCTGAATCCTATGCAGCAGATGTAACCCCCCTCTACCCTAACCCGTCAGACGGGCTGGCCCATAGGACAGACATGAAACTATCATAAATTGTTCAATGTATGAAATTTTACATCGCTCCCTACCTACCACACAGAAGCCCATAGTGAACTGCCTTCGCTGTCAGTCGTGAGCAGGTGTACAAACTAATTAAACACGACCTTGTAGAAATAATGCCACTTAGATGTCTTCATGGGTGAATCAAATCGGGAAACGAATAGTCATTACACGTAATTATCCCCTTGAAATGTAGACGCCTATCACCGCTCACTCACACTGTCATTGAAATAGGAGCTCTTCAACAAACGAGATATAGTTTGTCTTCATAGAACAGATATGTGTGACACGATTGGATTGGTCTTCTCGCGTTTTGTAGAATGTGTTTCTGAAGCAAACAGGAGGGATACGAAAGTATTTTTTTTCCCAGTAACCAGGAAAAGCCTTCCTGCTTCCAATCGCAAATCTACTTAACAAAGTATATGTGCAACATGCGCTCCAAATGGGCTAGTCTAAAATACTCACTCTGCTATAACCAATTACATAATATGTATGCACCTGGTTGTGATGTACAAATGATTGTTAATAGCAGCACTGGTAAATAGATATTCAATAATCAGTGTTTCCTTGTTACAGGAGAAATAGAGCTATATTAGCTTTTTTGCACCTACCTCCAAGGCTGCAGTCGGAGTGTGGCAGAGGTTGAACCATAACCAGGATCAGCCAATTTAATTGCTGATTCAGGGATTAATCATACAGAAATCTGTCTAAACAACCACCTGCGCCTTGGAGACTGGGCTCCGTGGGGAGAGCCACTGAGGTCTGCTATGCTTATCTGTTGGCTACAGGAACTTAAACACGGACTGGTGCACGCTAGACGGTCCTACTGGCTGCGCGACGGGACATAACGCTGTACTAAATACCTGGAAATTACCAGCATTTGAAATGCAATAGGACTCACATTTACACGAGACCTATGCATTGAAAACGGGAGTGCGGGCGGGTGGCAGGGAGCGAGAAGGCACGAACAACGAGAGTGCGAGGGGCGAGAACGCACGAACTGCAGGTAGATGGTGGTGGTGGAGAAGGCACAGGAAGAAAATAGTTAACATGCAACACTCAAATAAAGGGGCCAGTAGCCTTGGAAGGATACAAATGATGACATGGCCGTCACAAGGAAGGACTAACAAGCCTATAAACCAATCAAAAGGCAGCCTTTCGGAACAACAGCGACACAAGCCAATTAAAAAGATAGGCGGCAAAATGGGCGTGGCTCTCTCCCATACTCAACTACCCCACATCAACCCTAGAGCAGCGCTTGTACGCTGGCTCAGGGCTCGACCTAAAAAACGAGTTTGGTTACTGTACCACTTAGAGCTGTGAATATAGGCACATCTGGAGGCAGTTAATAGAGTAGCAGCCTGCAGGCCATGCCAAGCCGACCACGGAGCAGAGCTGGCACACCCATTGCCTTGATGCAATGGACAGTTACCCTGTGGGGGGTCCAGCTGAGCTGAGCAGCTGATCCGAGCCCGCTGTGGGAATTTTTAAAAATGAATAAATAAAATCAGACCACGGCACATGCCACTGCTGCAGCCTGCCAAACTTCTCTTTTTGTGCAGTGCTGCTCAAAGCGGTAGAGAGGGAGAGAAAGAAAGAAAAGAGCGAGAGAAAGAAAGAAAAAGAGCAAGAGAAAAAAAAGAGAGCGAGAGAAAAAAAAGAGAGAGAGAAAGCGAGAGAAAAAAAAGAGAGAGAGAGACCCCACACTCCCTCACGCAGGCCCATGGTGGCCATGACTTAAATCTCTAAGCCAATCCTGCCACTGCTCCTGCTGTTACAACAGTGCCAGGATTGGCTGGGGCAGGCGGCCTCACCGCTCATTACTGAGACCGGGGGATGTGGCTTTGAGTCACCCCTGGCTCTGTAGTGGGTAGGTAGAGGAGTCTCTATTGCGCATGTCGGGCTGGCTGGGGAAAGGCAGATGGCCAGCCCGATGTGCACTTAAGACGGACAAGAGTTTCTGACTTCAGTGTGTCACTGTGTCTGTCAAGCAACTTTAGCCACAACCCCCTCATGCCCACCCCCAAAGTTTTAGGAACGGCCTCAGCCGCTCCTCTCTGCTAAGGGCTGACTGCTGCAGGCAGATTTAGTGCAGCACTTGAAGATGTTGCCTACTTGCTTGTTTTGCTCACATCTGGTAGGGGGGCCAGGGCAGGGGGGAAAATACGAGTGGGGCAATGTGCCTGCACCCTACAGAAGCACCGCCACTGTGTAGATGTCTAAAACAAAGCCACACTGCTGCCTCGTGAAGTCAAATACAATCGGAATGTGTACACTGTTAAGATACAAACAAAGCAAAAGCACTTCAGCAGAGTGTTGATTCTGTGATACCGATCCATGCTGCCCACAGACAATGCTCAGCATAGATTACAAAACAAATTAACATCCTTGTAATTGTCTACATAAAGACACCACATCTGTTATTGATGTTATTTTTATTTATTTAATTATTTTGGAAGTACTTCACTGCCTCAGGTTGAATTGCATGTTGTAGAATCTTGCACACTATGTCAAGACACAACTGAGTTTATCCTGCAAACAGACATGCAGCATGATGCTTTCAGAACAGCTAGGGCCATTTGCTAAGGCATACTTTCAGAGAAAGCATTCCACAACTTGGTCCTTTGTACTCCAGTGGCTGGTCCATGTCGCATCTGGTGTCGGCACACACAACAGGAGACGGTAGGGTGATTTGGATGATTCCTTTATTGCATTACATCAGTGTGGTACCGCATGCCCTGCGCCCTGACCTCTTGCTCCGAGGTCCTGATCCCGACCGCCCTCGTCCCCCTCCCCTGACCGGATGTGGTGTCCGGTGTCCTCGTCCCCAGACCCTGAGTCCCCAGGGTCCTAGTGCCATCGTGTGGGCACGACATCTCCCCCCTTGTTGCGAACAAATGTTCTTTGCCAATTGTCCCATAGCTCTTCTAAGCATATAGACAGCGTGGAAATAGGAGAGAGATAATAGAGAGAGAGAGAGATATAGAGAGAGAGAGAGATATAGAGAGAGAGAGAGAGAGCGAGAGAAAGAGAGAGAGAGAGAGAGAGAGAGAGAGAGAGAGAGAGAGAGAGAGTTGACCAATATTCCTTTCACATCTCTTCGATCAGTCTCTTGGTCCTCTTGCATTCTCTCCTTGGCCGTTCCCCCCCCCCCATATCCGCTGTTGGCGCTTCCTCTGATGTATGCCCAGTCCGTTCTTGCTTTGGCATTTCTATTTCTTCTTCTATTTTCGCTTCTTTAAAGTGAGAGCTGTTTCTGGTGATCTGACGTTGGCCGGATGCAGCCGTGATCATGGGCCCATTCACCTTCACCACTGTTACTGGCTCCTTTGCGAACGCGCTGTCCGACTTTTTTGCCTGCCTCTGCTTCACGAACACCATGTCTCCTTCCTCTATCTTCTTGTTCGTTCCGTTTCTTCTTTTGTCCGCGTATTCTTTCATCTTTGCTTTCTGCCCCTTGTCCTTGATGGCGACCTCTTCCTGGTCCACTTCCTTTTTCGCTTCCATCTGTGGTAGGCGTGTTCTGCTCACTCGCCCTAGTACCAGTTCGGCGGGACACTTTCCAGTGGAACTGTGGGGCGTGTTCCGATAATACCTGAGTACCTGGCATAGGGCTTGTCCGATTGATATTTCTGTTAGCTTAGCTCTTTGTACCGCCTTTTTGATGGTCCCCATGAACCTCTCCGCCATCCCATTTGCTTGCGGCCACAGGGGTGTTATGAGTCTGTGATGTATCCCTAGGTACGCCATGAATCTCTTGAATTCTTCGCCTGAGAACGGTGGTCCGTTGTCTGTCTTTAATGTTTGTGGCGAGCCCCATGCCGCAAAAATGTCATCCAGTATTGGCAGTGTTGCATTCGCAGACGTCGACGACACAAGCTTTACGATGGGGAACCTTGAGTATTCATCGATCACCACTAGGAAGTAGTTTCCTGTTTCTAGAGGCCCATAGAAGTCCGCGGCCAGCTCCGTCCATACTGCTTTTGGTAGTGGAGACATTTTCAGTGGTTCCGGTCTTGAGGGTGGCCCCAATACTTGACATATATGGCACTTTGTCACTGTTTCCTCCACCATGCTGTCCATTCCCGGGAACCACACCTTTTCCCTCAGCATCTTTTTGGTGGCCACCATGCCCCGGTGTGACTCGTGCGCCAAATCCACTGTCCTTCTTCGTAGCGTTTGGGGCATTACTATTCTCGTTCCTCTCATTACTGTTCCATTTTCACATTCTGATAGTTCCTCGTTGATTCTTTTAAATGCCAGCAATTCATTTTTGTCTACTCCCATGTCTACGTGCATGTTGCTATTCACGTGTCTCCATCGTTGAGCTTTGTTGATCCTCATTGCCTCTTGCATCGTCCCGTCCCGTCTCGTTGCTTGTTCCAATTCATTCACCGTTATTGTCGCCGGTGTGCTTATTTTCAGTGCAAAGTTCAAGTATTCTTCTGCCATCGTGGTCACTTGGGAATTTTGTGGCAGTGGGTGTCTTGACACGTAGTCTGCTGGATTTTGTTCTTTTCCTGGCTTGTGGATGATTTTGAAGTTGTAGTCCATGAGCCTTATTCCCCATCTTTCTATTCTTGGAGGTATCTTCGCATTCGGGTTGCCATATATTGTGATCAGGGCCTGATGATCCGTTACGATCGTGAACGGTTTTCCATAGACGAACATGTGGTAGTGTTCACAGGCTCATACTACTGCTAGGCTCTCTTTTTCGGGCTGTGAGTATCCTTTCTCAACATCTGTCAGGCTCTTGCTTCCATACGCGACGATGTGTCTTGGGGAATCTCTCCCAGGCTGATGTTGTGCTAGAATTGCTCCCAAACCCACGGGGCTTGCATCCACTGTTAGCTCTGTGCACAATTTTGGGTCGAAGTAGGCTAGATGATCTACTGCTGTCACTGCCTTTCTTATCTCCTCGAACCCTTTGTCACATTCACTTGTCCATTGAAAATTCTGTCCTTGTTTCGTCAGCTCTCTCAGCGGTGCACTGACGGTTGCAAAATCCTTGATGTAGTGTGCACAGTAGCTCGCTAGCCCCAGAAACGATCTCACTTCTGCCACGTCAGTGGGCGTCTTTGCCTTTTCCAATGTTTCCACTTTGCTGTGGTCTGGCCGCATTCCTTTTTTGGAAAAGATGTGACCGAAAAACACCAGCTCATTTCGACCCAGTTCACATTTTCCTTCATTCAATGTTAGACCTGCTTCCTCTAGGTGTGAGCATACTTCTCTTAGGGCGGTGTCGTGCTCCTTATCTGATCTGCCAAATACCAGGATATCATCACTGTAGTTCAGACTGTTCTTGACAGGCCTGATGACTTGCCGAATTGTTTCTTGGAATATTTCCGCGGCAGACGAGATCCCGAAACTCAGGCGCTCGTATCTGAATAGCCCCAGGTGGGTGGAGAATGTCGTAATGTACCGCGACTGAGGGTCTAGTTCCAATTGGTGGTAGCCCTTGCATAGATCCAACTTCGAAAATCTTCTTGTACCCGTGAGACAGCTGATCATGTCATCTAGGTGCGGGCCTGGGTGTCGCTCTCGTTCTATTGCCTTGTTTGGAATCCTCATGTCCAAACATATTCTTATTTTCGACTTGTCTTTCTTCGGGACAGCCACAATCGGTGACACCCAGGGTGTCGGTCCATCCGCTGGTTCTATGATGTCCTGGTTTAGGAGGGCCTTCAGCTCTTCCTCCACTTGTGGTTGTAGGTGTATGGGCACCCTTCTGTGGTGTTGCGCCACTGGTCTCACCGTTTCATCAATGTGTAATGTTATCTGTCGACCTTTCAGTTTTCCCAAACCTTCTATCAATTTGGGGTATTCTTTTAAAATGTTCTTCTTTTCTGTCATGTGATACGTCATTTCCATTAGCCCCATCACTTGTGCTGTGACGTTGCTCAACAAGCATGGCGCGGGGATGTCTCCTTTGAGCACGTGTATTTGTTCCATTAGCCGTTGATCCTTGTATCTTAGTTCCTCTTTGAATTTCCCCAAGTTGATCACTGGTCTTCGTGCCCCCCATGTGAATACTTTTACTCGTGATGGCTTCAGCGTCGGTTTTATTTTCATTTTTTCATACTCCGAGACGCACATGATATTGCACGTTGCTCCACTGTCCAGAACAAAAGTGGCATCATGTGGCCCCACTTTTATCGTTACCGACTCCGTCTTCCTTATCTTTTTTTTGTCCACCAGGCATATTGTTTCAATGCACTCTTCCTCATCGTCTTCTGAGTCTGTGTTGACCTCTGTCATGAGGTACAGGCGCTCTGTTTTCTCTTCTTCGTATTCTTCTCCTGACTCTGCTGATGAGCTTCTCACTCCCGTCTCGACATGCCTGATGTGTCTCCTCGTCGATGTTCTTCCTCTGTTTGATCTTCCCCGGTCATTCCTGAACTGTGTTCCTCGACACACGCTTGCGTAGTGATCTCTCCCATTGCATTTTCTGCACGTCTGACCAAATGCGGGGCATTGTCCCCGATGTGGGAACTCTAGTCCACATCTGTAGCACGTTCCTTCCTGCGGCTTCCTTGCTGCCTGGTCCCCTCTGTCTTGTCTCCAGGTTCCTGTTTTGCTGTTGCTCGCCATCCGATGAATTTGTTCTCCACCTCTTCCTTTGCCGCGTTCCATCACTTGTGCGTGTGTTGTCGCTCGTGCTTCTGCCCTCCCAAGTGCGAGGATGTTCTCTAGGGTGATCGGTTCCTTTAGTATTCTTGTGCGAAATTCTATGTCCCGGCAGCCTGTTATTATTAGTAACCGTATGGCCTGCTCGTTGTCGAATTTATCAAATTCGCAGTGAGTCACTAGTTTTCTCAGCCTTGTTGCGAAGTCGTCTAGCGATTCCTCTGCTTGTTGGAAGGCAATCGTGAAGCTGTATCTCTCAAAATCCAAATTTCTTTGTGGATCAAACTTGTCTGTCAGGCACTTTATTAGCTTGTCATAGGTGTCAATCTCTTTTGTTGGCAGTGTCACCATCAGGTCCTCGACCTCATCACCCACCAGATTCACAAATAGTCCCCGTTTCTTTGCTGCTGTGACGTCTGTTGCCTCTGTATAATTTTCAAAACGCCTGAGCCATTTCTCCCATCTTATCCCCGTGTGCGGTTCCGACAGGCTGAATGGCAGTGGTGTTCTATACTGCGCGCTTGGTTTTGGGTCTGCCATTATCTCGTCTGCCCCCTTTTGCTTCCTTTATTTTGTTCTTTTTTTTGTCCTTTCTATTGTTTCTTTTTTTTTTTTTTTTCTTCTAGTTCTTTTTCTACTTTTTCTTCTTTATTGCACTCTATTTTCTGTCTTTCAGCCTTTTCTTTATTTATTATGTGCTTTGTTGGCTTCCTTTGTGTCTTTCTGACAATTTATTTTTAAAATCGATCCTTTCCTGACCTTAAAATGGCCGCCGAGCCTTTCTGGCTTCTTATTGGTCAGTTTGCCTGTCTCCAAGATGGCCGCCGAGACTCTCGCGAGAGCTCGCGTCCAATCACGGCGCTGCCTGACTTCAAAATGGCCGCCGCGTGCGTTTTCGATTCCTATTGGCTCTCGCGCCTGACCCCAAAATGGCCGCCGAGATTCTGCCGAGAGCTCGCGCTGCCTTCTCCTCTTTCGTTTTTGTTCCCGCTTTCGCGCTTTTTCTGATGGGCGCTTACCAGAGCGGTCGCTTTCTTGTTCTGTTCTTCCTGCAACGATCGGGGTGGGCTCCCGCGTCGTTGCTGCTCTATGGACGTCGCTGCGCTCCTGTCCTCCGTCCTCTGGTCACGACGCGATCCAGGGTGGGCTCCTGGTTTGAGATCGCGATCTTCTTCACGTCGGACGGTCCTTATCCCACCATCTGTCGCCAGTTGTCGCATCTGGTGTCGGCACACACAACAGGAGACGGTAGGGTGATTTGGATGATTCCTTTATTGCATTACATCAGTGTGGTACCGCATGCCCTGCGCCCTGACCTCTTGCTCCGAGGTCCTGATCCCGACCGCCCTCGTCCCCCTCCCCTGACCGGATGTGGTGTCCGGTGTCCTCGTCCCCAGACCCTGAGTCCCCAGGGTCGTAGTGCCATCGTGTGGGCACGACAGTCCACCTAGGCACATCCACTGAAATAGGTGGAGACGACCTTGGAGTGTCGGCCGTACGCCTATTTTATGTGAATACTGTCAAAACCTGTAGACTAAGAGGGATGGCCAGCCCCCTGACTAGCTGTACACACCACACACTGCTTTGAAAGTAATGTGCACCTGAGTAGGAAACATGGGCTAAGCAAGAGTGATGGACGTTTGGTTGTCCGTCACAGCAGCCGGCTACACCACATAGTTCTGCAGGCGCATACGGAGGAAGTGCTTTATACAAGTCACTGCAGTAATCCAGACTATCTGAAACTGTTTCACGAGCCAGCAGGAAATGATGTGAG
Source organism: Lissotriton helveticus (assembly GCF_964261635.1). NCBI lineage: Eukaryota > Metazoa > Chordata > Amphibia > Caudata > Salamandridae > Lissotriton > Lissotriton helveticus. The sequence goes on from NC_136065.1 coordinate 1,533,186,607, forward strand.
GCTAGAAGCAAAGTCTGTAGCAAGGTATGAAAGGGGAAGTGACAACCTCTAACCACAGCCGCAAAATAGGGTGCGCATGACTGGTCTTAAGCCAGGAAAACTGGCTTATTCTTTACTACCTATGACGGGGATGAGCTACAATATCATGCAAAACATTCTAATATCCATCGCAGGCTAATCCTTTGTAATTTTGAAAAAGAAAATGATCAATAAAGAGTAATTCAAAAAATAACCTTGTGTCCAGTAATTCCTGCTCCAACAAAGAGTTATTTTCTAGCTGCCATTACGTTTGAGAAATTCCTCTATATCCACTCATGAATGGCTGCAATACATTACATCTAAACGTCAGCTGCACCTTGATTAGCAGAATCAAATCAGAGCAACATTCACTTGCCATCATCTAAACTAGACGCTGCAATAGGTGGTGCAACTAGGTACAAAATACTAAAGATGGATAGGATAAGTAAAGAGCCTTGTGGTACCCACAGATCTCAATCGCTTTGCCGCGTTGTGGAAAGAGAGGACATTTACTCATGGAATCAGATAGAAGGAAGTAAAATAGCCTGGCCCGCTGGGTCGAAAGTGACTAACAAATCCAGCATGATTAGGGCAGCAACACCACCAGAGATCGACTGTCAGTCAAATTCATCTATCAGAGCAATCAGCACCAACTCCACTCCCCGCCTTCATCTGAAAAAAGCTTTGAAAGATGCATGTTGGTTAGAATCAAGAATTACAGGTCTAGCGGGATAGAGAAGGTTTGGGTGGAATTCTCAGTTTTGAAGGCCCGAGGGAGAATTTATCATCCGGAACGTCACAATACTGTGTCCATCATCGCCCAATCGTTGAAAAGGTACAGTGCGTGAGCCAAGTGCATTGGGAATGGAGAGCTCTTTAAAAAATGAAAACAAACTGAAAAGGCTTTCTTGGCGAAGCTAAAGAGAAAACTAAAAGACCTTATTGGCGAAGTTGAAGACACCATTTATTCTTTGGCTCCAGGATTAATTATCATTTTACAGTGACAATGCAGAGAGGAGACTGCAATTTGTCTTCAAACTTCCTCAAGAGGCGCTTTTGACAAGCAGCACACTAAGGAGTCAGAGTAATAGACTACTCCTCTGAGAGATACTGATGTCTTCCTAGTAGCCAAGTCCAGGATTCACACTTGTGAGTATTGGGTCTGGTGCAGATCCTGGCAGAAGGCATCAACCAAGTGAGCCCTTTCCTGAAAGCAGAGCAACGAAGAAGAAATGTAAAACAGGGCTAGAGACCTTATTTCGTATGAATGGAGCCCTACCTACCCATCATCAGACCATGATGCCAGCTATACGGCTACGAATTCGCTATAAACTGCTAGGCTCTCATAAGACAATTAGGCTCGGATACACCGACACCACTTGGGCAATAACAACTCTATAGCAAAACGGCAATCAGCTTTTTTTATCCGAAACCTTAAATGTCAGTGAGCTTTAGCGACATGCTGCAAAATAACAAACACAATTTGTTAAGGAGCAGCACAAATGACATATGCATGCATACAAATATATATAAATATATATGAGTATATGTATATATGTAGCAACTGTACTAATAAATGCACATTCACACATTTAGTGCTAAAGTGCAAAGGTCAAATTCCATATTACCACCACAGTACTGCAAATTTAACATAAGAAAACTCTGTTTACTAGATCATAGATTGCATGCTACAATGACATTACTGATTGAAACCCCTCCCAATAGCCCTCTTCAATGTGATTTTACTTTATTGGACAAATGTAACTGTTTGCATTCTGGATTTGGTTAAATATTTGTTTCGAACAAATACACAGAAATATTTTTGTGGCATAAACCATATATGCAAATGCACAGAGTTCAAAATGTTATTTATTACCATTGTTGAAACCGAGGAAGGACATTAGGGCCCACTCAAGGCTTCACTCATGGTAATCAACCGTCAAAGAGGATGAAGGTACCGCTATAGAATTTACAGGGAGGGGGTATGTAGAAGACCAAAAGGACATAACCCCTGTTACACAGTATTACACAAGAACAACCTATTAACCACAGTCAAAATTCTGTTTGTGAGCAAAAAACACAAGGTCTGCCTTTACAGACTTAATTTCACTTTATTTTAAAGAGACAACTAGTTTTATTCTTTAACAAATTATATTTGTCTCTTTAAAATAAAGAGACACGTATATATCTTTTTAGATTGTAACCCTTAGGGAGGTCTAAGTTTGATTCCATATGAATAAAAATTCTTTTTAACTAAATATATATTTTTATATGTGTTTTGTAGTATACTGTGATACCCATAATACTGTTAGAATATTTCAAATATCTTGTCAAATGAAATTAAGTCTGTAAAGGCAGACCGTGTGGTTTTTGCTCACAAACAGAATTTTGACTGTGGTTAATAGGTTGTTCTTGTGTAAAGCTGTGTAACAGGGTTTATGTCCTTTTGGTCTTCACCCATGGTAAGTCATGACCTACCCATTCTCAATAATGCTAATAAACAGCATATCGCATTCTGCACATCAGCATAGATACTAGATCTATATATTCACACATACTAAAATCTACATATAAAAACATATATGATACATTGGTTTATAGACGCCAGGATACTTGTGCATGTTAATAAGTGGCTGCACTGACTCAGGGACAACGAACCATATACGTAACAGATGTGTGGTCTGATGGGTGGGTGAAGGTCCGATAAAGAACATTGCCACATTATTTTAACATGAATGGATGTATAGATGGATCAATGCATTAGCGGCCAGTGATTTTATATCTGGACCCAAGTCATGCTTACTCACGGTCCTTATAGATGACACCAACAACAGCCTCGTGCTCAGAGCTCATCAGGATCAGAGGGTTGTCAACAGAGGTTTTACAAAATTTCTGTGCCGGAAGGCTCTCCCCAAGGAAGAGGCAGTGACCCTCAAAGAAGTACTCTTGGTGCTTCGGCTCGATCCCAGTCTGCTTAAACACTGCATCCATGAAGACTCCGGTGCTGCAAGGGACGAAACAAGGCTGTGAAGATGGCGGGCCGTGCCAGTGGTGCATGAGAAAGTTCACTGAGGGCAGGAAGCCTCGTCTTGGGTTGTATGGATAGATTCACACCAGGCATCTCATGCATGGAAACCCTATGCTGACTGAGGTAAATCGCGTTCGACCCATGGCTCAGAGAGGTCGATTGACCAATGGGGAAATTTGGGAAATGCTGGACTGTCCGGTGTCTTTTTAGAGCCAAAGGGGGTGCAGCCGAGTCAGCCGCATGTCACATGAAGGACAGATAGTATATTCATATATGAAAATGCCCTGCTACAAAGGAGACTATAGCCGCTCCTGGTGTTCCCTCGATACTTAGGTGTTCTACAGGGGTACGTGCAGGGAACACAAGAGGCATTTTAACCCATAGATATAGTGGGCTACCCTGGGGCCAGGCCTTTTAAGAGACTCTCTATATTTCTACCTCTTATTCTCTACTCATGTACCTCTTGCTCTATCCCCTCTACCCATACATTGCTACCTATTCTTATACCTCTTTATCACACTCTCCACATCTCTGTCTTGTAGGTCATCTCAACCTCATCAGTCATTAAATTCCCACTCTTCTCACTATCTCAATTCGCTATCTACCCCTCTCTCGGGCCAACACTTACGTCTCTGTACCACTGTCTACCCCTCTTTATCAGCCTCTCCTATCGTTCTGTCTCATGTCTCTCTTTAATTCAGCTCACCTCAGCGCTCTCTCTTTTTGTCTCTCTGTATCCATCTATCCATCTGTCTATCTATCTTGTCTCTCTCCCTATCTAACGTTTTCTGCCACACCTTTCTCTACCTCAATGCTTGTCTAGGTCTGCTTTTTGGTTTGTTTTTTGTTGTCAGACGCCTGACTTTCAACTTTTTTTTGTGTGCCACTGGTCCTGAAAGTTTAACACACAATTCACTACTGTTTGTCCTCCTGAGGACTAAAACGAAGTCAATAGGAGTAATATATAAAACATTTGTTCCACACAAGGGGGGAGCAACATATGGTTTGCTCAGATGATCGCAAATGGGCCGATTCGCAGAATAGGCCCTTTTGCGAACGCAGAAAATGCATGTGGCAATGTATGAATCATTTTGAAATTCGCAATATGGGTAATCGTAATTATTTGCGATTACCTCAATTGCTAATGCAGTTAGGGAATCGCAATTCTTGCAGCGATGGCATATTGCGAATTAGCATTAAGGAATCGCAAATTACCGCTAACTTCTTGTTGGTGGTAATTAGCAAATTCCTAGAAAAATGATTTTTTTGTGCATTTTTCTAAATTCCATGTGGCGCACATGCATGCTTTTAGCGCATGTAGGTGCGTCACATGTGCACACCTGCAAATTTCAGGGTTGCAATAGGGTGTCCTTTAGCACCTATTGGGTACTCACAAATTGTGCATGCAATTCCCATTCATTCCTATGGGCCTCTAGGCCCATAGAAATTAATGGGAAGCTATTCCTTATCTGCGACTCACAATTTGTGAGTCACAATTAAGGAATGCATAGGAATCGCAAGATGTTTGCATAAACCTACATACATTGCATTTTGCAAGTCTATAATAGCGAATCGGTAAAATTAGCTATTATAGACTCGCAAAATCCAATGTGGATACATCTGGCCCTAAATTCCTTAAGGTTGGACTGCGACATATCCCCGACTACATCCTGTTTCTGTATACACAAGCCATGAACTGAATTGCATCAGGAGTTGTATTCCTCCTTGGAAAGTTCACAAGTAGGGTTTCCTTCTTACGTGTTATACGCGTGGATGAATATGTGGTGCATGGTGGCTTGCGGCAGCGAGAAGACATGGATCACAATCCGATGGAGAATGTCATTGCTTTCCGCAAAGAACTGATCGAAACCCCAGCACTTCTCCTGGTCCACTTCCAGGATGTTCCCCAGGATGGCTTCCAGCAGGATCTTCAACCCCCTGTGACAGATTAAAAACATCATGAACGGATTACTGGAAGCAATGACTGAAGAGGAAGGTGAGGTTTAACACTCACAAGTGTCACCTGACAGCAGTAGACAGTGAGGCGAGGGAAACTGAGTAATGAAAGGTCCTATAATAAGTCTTCAGTGACAGTAAGCTTACTCATTCCATAAATTCACACACACTAGCCTCCAAAAAGGTACATCAGGAACCCTGATAGTCACCTACTCAGGATAATTCTACATGTTGCCAAATTGACTGGCATGCACTGGTTGATCAAGGGTTTTATATCTGGGAAGTAAGAAAAAGTGCTCTAGAATTAAAGTGCATAACTTAAATCTGATTGTCCATGTGGTTGTAGTGCTGTTTGCACCTAACGATGCTGGAGCTTTGGGAAAGGCAGGAAGAAAGAAACAGAGGGAGGTCAGGTGGGCAGCTTAATTTCACACACAGACTCTTTTACAACCTCTTCCTTAACTGCCCACACCTCCACCACAATAAGAACTTCCCTACAGGGTTATTGAAAAGCTGAGGGATGGGCCTGCCTGGTCTGCTTCCTGGCAGAGGGAGCAAGAAAGTGAGGGAGCGTGTGTGGAAGTAGTGAGTGTATTTTGCAGCACAGGAACTGCAAATTAAAAACTATTCTCTAAGGTGCCATAAATTGTGGGTCAAGATGTGGCACAAAAGACATTATGGACAAGGACAAACGTGACAGTAAATCTGTTCTGAATTAATTAATCAGTCACACAGGCTGCATTTTAAAATATCGCCCATCATTAAGGTACATGCTCCAGAGATCTTTGTGCATCCAACAATTTCTAGGGTATAGCAACACAAAGATAACTCTGGTGGTTAACTCAACCGGAGTTGGCTAGATCTGTGTACGGTCTTGTTCCAGGTTTGCATAGAGCAGTGGTCAAATAGCACCAGTGCCTCCCTCAAACATTTTCACAATTATTCTATTTAATGTTCAATGTTTAATGTTTAAATATGTCTAGACGTATTTAAACATTGCAATTAAGTTCTGCTACCTTTTTAAAAATGCAATCAAATACATGATTTAAAAACATGTTAATCTGGTCAGGCAGGCCTTACTATTGTGAAAAAGTATCCACAGTGTGATTATTAGAAATGATGGTTGTGAGAGGCGGGCGGGGAGTTAAAAAATATTTGGAGTGATAGCGGCTTACTTCTGCTCATTTTCCTGATGAAAACAAAGCAATGTTATCAGCATTGGTATCCCTGCCCCCCTCCCCAGGGATCACTTGCGGCCCTTCTAGGGGGGGAGGGGCGCCAGTTTTAAGAGCCCTAGCATAGAGGGTAATGTACGTGCTGCACAGTAAGACTCGTAATATTCAGTTCACTCCTTTCTACTTTACGTAGACAGCTCAGTGGGTTACTGCTCTTGTCACAAAGATCCTTGTGGACCCGGGGGTCATAAGTTACAGTCCTTGTGTAATACAGCACGGCATCAAGGACATGCATGCAAGCTGTAAGGCATAAGTTTACAACTTATTGTTTGTCTTTTCAATCTTTTGTTATTCTAAGATTGCTATAAAATGGTTCATTTAGGTAGTAATAAAGACTTATTGGCAGACACAACCTCAACTCCCGGAGTCTGTAGACCCCACGCACCAGACCAAGTGTTCTAAACATATAATGCCTTGGGATGAGTAGCTCTACAAAAGAAATTAAATAAAGAACGATAAATCAATAACTGCTGTATAAATAGATGTTAGTGTAATGACTCAAATAGAAAAATACATTAGAAATTCTTCCACTGCATACATATTGCTTACCTACTGAGGGTGGAAAATTCATTGACCTGCTTCCGTATCATAGCAGGTCTTTTAAGCACTTTTGTGAAGTGACAAGCTGAACACGTGTTTCCCGGATGGCAGCGGCCTCAAGGTTGAGCACCTGCTACCTGCTAGTAAGCCTGAGTGAGAATAACGAAAGGAGGAGTGCTAATGGCACTTTTCGTGAGGCAGGGCCCAGCTGGGAGTGAAAATGAGAAACTGCTTTCATCCCCTGAAGGTTGCTGCTCTGAACATAAAACTAACAACGTGCACGCACTTCTGATGGTGTGCCAGTGTCAGAAAATTACACCAGGAGAAACTCAGCACATGAAAGCTGCAGGATCTGGGATTCATCTAAAGCGGCCTCATTTCTTGCGCCCTGTTACACACGATATATTATGTACCCTCTCTCTGTACCCTCTCCTGATGTTACTTAGAGCCGGTTATCCTCACCTGGAGCATAGAAGGGGTCTGACTGCACTGACCAAGATTCAGCTGCTTATGAGAACAAACCATGCCTTGTGGTGTGGCTGCCCTGTCAGGGGCTGAATATCAAACAGCCACTGGACTCACTGCATTCGCACACTGAGCAGCAGGCACCCTCAGACCCAGGACAGGCACTGGTACACAGGAAGTTTAGGAAAAAGATTAACAGCATTCAGTTTATTAACTGTTTAACTGCTCACAGTGTCAGATCACTGCTTACACACAGGGCCTGTGATAAGATACACAATGCTGGACGAGAACTGTTGTATCAGCTGCTGTGTCACAATGGGGCTTGTGACACACTATTGTGGACTGGTGCACATCAGCTCTGTCAACTGCTGCTCTTGCCGGAAATTCAGTAGGAGAATATGCTGGGACAGTGTTGTGTAGTGAGCAACAGCAAGAAGGATTGGGTAATAGCAGTGGAGAAGTGCTATGGGCATATCGCATCACTTCCAAAGAAGTGACCCTGTTCGGCTAATTTAGAGTGATGAGATGTAGGGTTCGGTTTACTACAGAAAAGGAGGATGGGTGGTACATTCTAGAAAAAGTGTAGTGGTCACCTGAAACTGATGTACAACATGCCGAGGGCCCAAAGAGAGCACAAGAATTATGATTCAAGTAATGGAGGGAAGGAAGTGTTAGTAAGAGATGGTCAACGCGTGAAGGTCAAGGAAGGTTCCAAAGTACCAAATGGTGAAAGTGCAATTCACAGCCCCACATGGCTATTAAGCTGCTGAGGAATGCATCCAAATTGATTGATGGTAAAATGTGCCATATAATTTTTTTAGCTCCATGTAACAATGGTACAACAAGAAGGAAGGGAATCAAAGCACAAATTACGGCACTGGTCTGACATCCCATACAAGTCCTGAGCACCAAAGAGAAGGTGCTGGCAGCTTGAGACACAATCCCCTATGTCCCATAAAGAGTAAGAGGAACAATTCCCCTTATCTCTCAAATGTATTGTACACACAATAGCTCTGCACCCTTCTAATAAATCAAATACATATATCAATCTCAATATTGATCCTTATACATGACTTTGTGAGGATGCAATGCTGTATGCTTGTTTTCCCAAAGTGAAGTCAATCATAGGCTCTTGAGGTTAAAACCTTTTCTTTATTCAGTTCTTGTTAAATGAAATAGCCAACGCGTTTCGTCCGTTGTCGGACTTCTTCAGGGCATAACAAGTTTATAATGGACCTGATTCGTAGACAGGTAATCAGTCAATAGAGTTTAGAAAAAGGGCAACGGTGGAGGATTCCCAACAGAACAGCACCTAGTCAAGTATTCTCCCAAAATTACTTTAGACCCACACTATAATACATGGGACAATGTGTGTGCACACTTCAAAAAACACCCACCGTAACAGTGTTGGTTCAAAACATGAACTATGAAATATTTTACACAAGGTCACCTGACGGAGGAGGACGTCGTATTGCAAGCTGAAGTAGGAACCAGGGGATGCTCTAAACTTACTTTATCAAGAGTGCCCAAGTAGGAGGATTGAAACATATCTTACCTACAACAAGCAAACAATAATAGATAGACAGAACTGTCATTCCATGCTTAAAACCCTGGTTCCAGCATTTATTGGACTATCATCCTTTCTTTGATGAAACTTGCATGCACAATTTCGAAATTCCTTTCAATTCACCGCCTTTTAACAAGAACGGCTCTGCCACAACAGATTCCTCCATTGAGAATTGTTTGTCAAACAGGATGCCCCTTTCATTACAATAGATCGTCACGGACATACCTACGCACACAATCACCACGGGTTAAGACCTAAGAATATCACCTTATGATCAATTTTGCCCTGAAGAAGTCCCAAGAGGACGAAACGCGTCGGCTGTAGCTCCTGTATATACCTGTCACTTTCAACAGAACTGAATAAAAGAATTCTTAAAGAACACAAGTAATATCTGATGTGATTTTTGTTGTTAACTCTATCAAAGTTAACATCTTCTGCAAACATTGAAGTGGTGCACCTTGACCTTGTGTAAAATCAGTCAATAGAGCCAGTAAATTTCAAAATATTATGTTCTATTGGTCACAATGGCAATGTAAAGGCGATGGTGACTTTTTAATGAGCAGAAGAAGTATATCTGCAGCAGTTAGCGGGTCGTCGTTCATGCGGTCATCTGGTTAGGGCAGCCTCACCTAAGGCTCCATGTCCATTATAAACTTGTTATGCCCTGAAGAAGTCCGTCAAAGGACGAAATGCGTTGGCTATTTCATGTAACAATGGTGAACTATTCCAAGGGTTGGAGAGTTTGGAACGTGGAAACAACCCCCATTGGTTGGAGGAAGACTCTGGGCAAATGGAGGATGGTCAAAGAGAGGCGAGTCATGGCAACCTTGGGTATGAAGAGAGTACACAACAGAAGGGTCGGTCTAAAGTATTAATTGCGACAGTCAGGATAGGCTGGCTGAAATAATGCAAGATGATATGAATGTTCGAGAGCAGGAGTGTGCTAGAGGAGTAGAATGATGATGGCTCAGATATGAATGTTGGAGAGCTGGAGTGTAATGATGGCTCGTATGAATGTTGGAGTGTGGGAGTATGATGATGGCTCGTATGAATGTTGGAGAGCGGGAGTGTGATGATGGCTCGTATGAATGTTGGAGCGTGGGAGTGTGATGATGGCTCGTATGAATGTTGGAGAGAGACTGATGATGTCTTGTATGAATGCTGGAGAGAGGGAGTGTGATGATGGCTCATATGAATGCTGGAGAGAGGGAGTGTGATGATGGCTCGAATGAATTTTGGAGATTGGGAGTGTGATGATAGCTCGTATGAATGCTGGAGAGCGGGAGAATAGGGTGGCTCAGGTATGAACGTTGGCGAGTGGGAGTGTGATGATGGCTCAGGTATGAATTTTGGAGAGTGGGATAATGATGGAGGCACAGGTATGAATGTTGGAGAGTGGGAGTGTGATGATGGCACAGGTATGAATGTTAGAGAGTGGGAGTGTGATGATGGCACAGGTATGAATGTTAGAGAGTGGGAGTGTGATGATGGCTCATGAATGTTGGAGAGCAGGAGTGTGATGATGGTGTATATGAGTGTTGGAGAGTAGCAGAATGATGATGTCTCAGATATGCATGTTGGAGAGTGACAGTGTGATGATGGCTCATATGGACGCTGAGATCAGGAAAGGGATGGCGGTTCAGATATGAATGTTGGAGAGTGGGAGTGTGATGATGGCTTATATGAATGTTGGAGAGCAGGAGTGTGATGATGGTGTATATGAGTGTTGGAGAGCAGCAGAATGATGATATCTCAGATGTGCATGTTGGAGAGTGGCAGTGTGATGATGGCTCATATGGATGCTGAGATAAGGAAAGCGATGACGGTTCAGATATGAATGTTGGAGAGTGGGAGTGTGATGATGGCTTATATGAATGTTGGAGAGTGGGAGTGTGATGATGGCTCGTATGAATGTTGGAGAGCAGGAGAATATGGTGGCTCAAGTATGAACGTTGGAGAGCGGGAATGTGATGATGTCTCAGGTATGCATTTTTGAGAGCGGGATAAGGATGGCACAGGTATGATTGTTGGAGAGTAGGAGTGTGATGATGACTCGGGTATGAATTTTTGAGAGCGGGATAAGGCTGGCACAGGTAGGAATATTGGAGAGCGGGAGTGTGATGATGACTCATGAGTGTTGGAGAGCAGGAGAATGATGATGGCTCAGGTATGAATGTTGGAGAGGGGGAGTGTGATGATGGCTCGTATGAATGTTGGAGAGCGGAGTGTGATGATGGCTCAGGTATGAATGTTGGAGAGCGGGAGTGTGATAATGGCTCACGGGTTGGTATTCGCAGCGAAAGATTTGTCAGAGTAGCAAATGCTCCAAATAGGATACAGGATCAGTATTGTGATTAATCTTCTCCTATTACTCTTACTTTCCAGTATGTTCCTTGCAGTGCTGTAAATACTCTGCACTGTTTATTTTTATTCACAATTTTTTTAGGTTGTTGCAAATCCGGGGAAACATGAGAAATGTATGCGTAAATACTCTTCTTATCTGCTCACACTGTGGGAAGTGCTTTGTTTTTTTATTTCTAAACATTGTTCACATATTGTGCTCCATTTCTGCTCCAAGTTAAATCCTAATGCTCTTTTCTTTAGTTTCGGGTAACCGTGTAGCAAGGCATATTATTTTTTTTTGCTTCCAACTTCTTCAGCACTTAGGGTTGGACCCTGGACGATTTTCTATCAGCACCAGTGTTTGTATTTTAATGTCCCGCGGGTGCAAAATCACTTAAAGCCGGTATTTGTAGCCCTTATTTGTATATAATTAAAAAAGCAAATATACATAGAAAGTCGTTTTAAATGTTTTCTAGAGTTGTGTTAATGATCCCTGACTAACATTAAAGTAAACATAGCACAAAGATCATGTTACAAATGAATACAGACAAATCTGTTTAAAATCCTACATTGTATCATGTCTGTGGCTTTGTAGAATCGACAAATACCCGGTATTAATTTCTTGGAAAGGTGGCAACCATAACAGCCCTGTATGTCAGAAGGTAATAATGTGACGTGGCCGACAATTCTCCGAAAACACTTAGAGGTGGTCGGACGGCCGCGCCCAGGGCTCCGAATAAAGGAAGTAACTTGGTACTACGCCACGTATTCCCAATAACAAACCGCGTTTGTTCCCCCGCCTCCCGCTCTACCCTTTGAGCATCTCGCATTCCCATGGCATGTACATTGATTAACTGTCGTGCACTTCCTTTCCTGGGAAAACCCCACTGCTGACCGAGCTGCCCGCCCTGCTGAGTCATTTCGACAGCTATGCGCTGCAGACACCGCCATGTTGTGCAACGCCTGCAATCTGCTTCTTGAAGCTGTGCATTCTGGATGTGGCACACACCGCGTGGCGTCCTTTGTGGCCTCCCCCTGGTGTTGTTTGTTATTGACCTGGTGGGCTGCAGGCACCCACGTGTTCCATGCGGTGCTGGAGATGCCACTGTCTGCCGCAACGTGTACTGACTGTGGTCAATGTGCCACACAGTGAGGCATGCTGCGCCGTTCTTTGCACCCGGCCTCCTTCCTTGTACTGTTTTTAGTGACACGGTGTACCTAGGTTGGGGCTGTGGGAACGTGAATAGAGAGTGTGGGAGGAGGTCAACGTAAACTGCAGTTTGCACAGTTGTGTGGAAACACTGGTATGATGATATGGGGCACTGCACCAGGTTACTGTCGTGTCGATGCAGACAGGCATTGTGTTGCCACTGGAGCCCACCGCAACACAGCAAGGAAACACATTTGTAGGCAAATGCTCCAGCCCCAGAGGCCGGACTCTTGAAGGGTGGAAGCAGCAGGACGATTGGGGGGATTTATGACCCAAATATGGAATTCTTTAAGACTTAGGAAGAGAAATACTCTGAGCCATCAAGTGGAATGTCGAACCTGTTGTCTTTGGATGCATGCTGATAGTTGCCTTATGGGTAAGTTTAGACAGTGCTTAATTTGAGCCTGTGGTTTCTGGTGCTTGGGACCGGCACTTAATTTTCAACACTGGCACTTATGACAGTTTGCCACATGGTGGTGCTGTTTCTCTAATTTAAAGAGGAGCAACACAACAGTTGTTTATTAATTCAATACATATTAAAAATGACTAATGGCTGCCACCCAATCCATTCTTATAGCATCGAGGGCCTGAAATAATCTGAATTTGTAGGAGTGTAAAGGTTAGTAGTTGTGTTGCTATTGTGGGAGCACAGGCAAAGATAATGGGTGGTCCAAGCAGCAGAGAGCTCCTGGCGAGGAACTTAATTTAAAAAAAATTAAATGAAGCAATATTTATGCGCAATACAGTAGGCCTGAGCTGGTAATAGTAACAAGCCAGTGATAAAGGCTGTCAGCCTGATTGGTTCACAGGAAAAAGCTATGTCAGAGACAATCAAGTCACATTTTTTTATTATGAAAATGTACAACTAGCGCAGTAGTCCCAACCTGTTTATTACGGAAAATGTCTGTTAAAGCCAATAAGCCTTTAAGGGTAGATTGTAATAAGAATGTATTAAGGTCTGTAGAAATGTATGGATTTCCAAGGATTTTCACAGATTAATGTAATAGGCAATAATTTTAGTGTTGGTCTCCTCCTCGGATTTCTGCACTGACTAATGCTTCAGGTATAAGTTTTCCATTTAGATAATCATTGTTAACCCTCTTAGGAGGGGTTCAATATTGTTGAACTAAATATAACTTTTTGCATATTTACACTTCTCTGCATGTATGGACGATGGTTGCATTGTTGGAAAGTGTATGCAGAATTGAGTAGCCTTGAGTCGATTAGGATGACAAGTCTGTGATAATGGATAATGGCCTGATTGTTTCAACGGAAACACGTTTGTCAGATGCCATGGGTCTAACACAATTATGCCAATCCCAATTGTCAATGATTATTATGCAATGTTAAGATGACGGTGGTAGGCCTTACTAATCAGTTCCACAAAGGGTTTGTAATAGCCAGTGGGGTTTCAAGAGTGGATTGTCATTACTCTGTGGTAAAGGATGTCGACAGATACGTTGTTACACGGAATCCCACAAATTACCATAATAGTCAAAGGTTTTAATGTGTGTTATGCTCCTTACCCTCCTCCGACAAATAGCTGGAATTGAAAGTTTGCAAAGTGATTATCCCTACTAAGCATTTTTCGGAGGCATTGTCCATTGGTTTGCCAACTGTAAATTGCATATATTTGCGATTTTATAACTGTATGCCTGATTCTTGCCAGTTTATGCACAGAAGGTCTAAATAGGTATCGGAGAGTGAATAGAGGTGGGTTTCGTCGGATTCCGATTTGCTAATTCTTGTGGGGGCTGAATTTTTATGTTATGTATTGCATCTTATTGTTGTGTTCCTGAATATTACATATGACTTATGCTGCTAATTCTAATGAAATAAAACCTGCTTATTTGCACTGAGGCTAGTTTACCCAAAATTGCTTTTGCATACCGCACTAAAAAGTGTTTAAATCGTCCACTCTTTTTAAAGTATGCACTGACCTATTTTAGTGAGGGTGCAGTCCTTTTAACAGCACCACATCGTTGAAAAGGACGCAGGGGAATTTGACGCGCAGTGGGCGGGGAGCACTTTTTGGTCAGAGCTGGGCTTTTGGAAGGAGAGGCACTAGCGGGACATGAAGCGGCACCATTTTGAGCAAGGTGCGCTCTAGTTCTCCGAAGTAATCTTCAGGAAGAGTTTTCCCTCCTATACAGTGCTTTAAAAGGAAAAAGAGAAGTGCCGGTACTCACCATTGATTAGGGCGAGCCTGGGAGGGGCGTGGCTTTGAGGCAGCCTTGTACACTATCAGCACTTTATTCTTCAATATAAAGTGCCCCAGTGCCCTTGGCCAAGTTCTGCTCATAGCTGCAGGGTGCAATTGGTGTTTGTTGTAATTATATATAGCGTGAACTTAGCCTGATGGCATTAACGTGAGAAGCAGAAGTTTTACACGAAGGAGACTTTTTTTTTTTAATGGCACAAGGAGATTTAAGTGATTTGCCCTGGATCACAGGATGTTCTGCCCACGCTGGGATTTCATCTGTTCCATAAAAACAAAAAGTATGCGTTCATGTAGAACTTGTGCTTCTCATGTAAAGCACTTTAATGTCCTCCTGCTGAGTTTGCGCTATATATAACTGCAAAAATTGACCAATGTGCCATACACACACAAGCTGAACTTGGCCGAAACGCGTGAGGCGCTCTGGCAGACAATGGCGCTGCAACCTTTCCCTGTAACTGGCAGCGCGACAGTTCTAATGTTGAAAGCTCTAGCTAGCAAAACCACAGGTGTCTGCCTATCCTGTTGCGCTGTCAGGGTGAGAGCAGGGCCGGTCTGTTTTAACACCTCATTGCCCCTTTCTTCACGGTCCTTTCACTGTCTCACCCCTGCTGACACACACACACCAACAAACACATGACCGTGAGGCAGCTAAGCTATCAGTGAGCTGGGGAGGTCCCGAGGCGTTTGTGTTCAGGGGGAAGTCCCTGCTCATCCAGAGACTGTCCAGTCAACTCAAAAAGGACCCCCTGCTGCCCCATTTCAGTCTTACTAGCTCGGGCGCCAAATTTCTCTCGCCTAAGGCGCTATCTTAACAAATGCCGGCTCTAAGTGTAGGGCTGCAGTACAACCTAGCGCCGGAATACACTTGACATTAACTGTCACGCGCCAATAATACAGAGACTGACCACAGCATGCCTGCCACGAGGAGTACCGGTACTCTCTTAACACAAGGAGAAGTCCCGGTACTCAATGGGAGAACACGGAGAATTGCCGGTACTCAGTACGGGTGAGTACCGGCCCATTTAAAGCACTGCTCCTATATAATAATGGCTGCAGCACGGACGCACTGCTGGCATGCCGAAGGCAAGTCCATCTGCGCCCGTCCACATTTCGACCGTGGCTAGCGGCACCCACTATGCACTATGTAGTCCCTTTTTTTGTTAAACTGTGTTGGTCCCATTTCTTTTGTTGATTGTAAGCACATTCTAAACCCCCTGAATCAGAAGCCCATAGTATGTAAGAACTAAGTAAAAAGCAGAAGGTATTCAAGGCCACCCCGATTAATATTCACTCCTTGCATGAACATGCCTTGGACAAGTTTAACTTGCTAGCGGAGGGTAGTTTGGATGTTCTCTTCATGATGAGAACCTGGATGAATGAGGACTCCTGTCCAGATTTGCATGCCTCAGGATATGCAGGTGATTTTATAGCATCACTACATCAAGCCTTAGCCTCTAAATGCTAACTTCACCATTCTTGGTGACTTTATTATTCATTTGGATATGGCTGTCAATTTAGTTTGAGCCTATACAGGCCTGACACATAGGGCTGGACATGCAATAGATGGCAATTTATCCAAAGCATCGATACAGTGGAAGAATCCACGCCAGGCGCCCTGGTCGGACCACTTTTTAATCCCGTTCTCCAGGCATTTTGACTTTCTGAAGGAAACCAGACTCCCCCATCTGAAGAATAGGAATAGATGTTGGAGCACCGTGTCCACGGCAGATCAAGGAGGACCCTGATTGAATCTAAACCAGTTATGCAGTCATTGAGGATGACCTCGCTATTAGGTCCTGGCTCATGATGGCGGCCAATTCTGTGGCCCCTATTATGGCTGTTAGAAAAATAACTCCAGCCCATTTAGCGCATTGGTTATCCCAGAAATAAGTTCTGGAAAGTAATGAATGCAAAAAACTTGAAAGGACATGGTGTCACCACTACCAGGAAACTGATTAAACATGTTTCAAATTGGGCCTCAAAGTGTATCATCAGAACCTTAAGGGGGCTTGGAGTGCCTTTTACTCCCCCAATGTGTTAAAGAAGAAGACAATGATGGGAAGGAAATTTACAAAATTGTCACCAGCTTTACAGACCGCAAAACTATGCCCCCCCCCCCTCCCCACTAGAGACTAGCCATACACTATGCTCAAGACTCAGCGATTTCTTTGAGGACAAAATCCTTAACATTCAGACCAAATTAGTAGGTGTGAATCTTTTGACTCTTGGGCTAGGGTCTCTAGACAAAGTACGTCTGATAGTAGAATCAAAACTATCGTCCTTTTATGCCCCTTCCACTGAGAAATTTATGGCTCAGTTCGCGAACTGTAGGTCGGTGTCCATTGACGATCCTATGCCACCTCACATCCGGAAGACTATATTAGATATTATTGCACCATTCTATCAAAATCTATTTGCCATCTACCTCCACTCAGGCGTCTTGCCAGATAACTGTAAAAGAGCAAACGTTATCCCCTTGCTCAAAAAAAGCTAAAGCTGAACACTAGCAATTTTTAGACCAGTCTCTCTGCTCTCTGCAGCCTCAAAAATCCTGAAAAAGATGATGAAACAACAGCTTACTACCTTCATGGCCGAGAACAATTTGTTACACTCATCCCAATCTGGCTTTAGATCCCGCCATAGCACCGAGACGTTATTGGAGGTCTCAGAATCTATGAAGACCAGCTTGGATTCTGGACTTAATGTTGCTCTGGTGCGGTTTGTCTTGTCAGCCGCATTTAATACAGTGGACCACAACATCTTGCTGCACAGGTTAGAACATCGAGAAGTGACAGGCTCAGCCTTAGGATGACTGGGTTCTTTTCTTGCGAGATGAGAGCAGATAGTTTGGAGGAAACCTTATGCCTCTGGAGCAAACATGTTTAAGTGGGGGGTGCCACAGGTCTCCTACCTGAGTCCTACTCTTGTCAACATTTATATGACCCCCCTTGGCATATTTGGTTGAATCCTTAAACATTAATGTCATATCACACGCAGATGATACACAGCTCTTGCTCACATATGATGGGGATTCTGCAAAAGATCCTTTTGCACATTGCATGAAGGCACTGCTTGAATGACTTAGAGCCAAACAATGGAGCAGTACAACCCAGACAAAACTGAGATCTTACTCTTTGGGTTGAATTCCCTCCCCAGATGTGCAGGAGCTTGGCCCAACCACATTCCCCTCACACGCCCTCCAATGGCTTTGGCAAGGAAATCTGACCGTTAAGTTTGACTTTCAATTATCTTTCAGTGCCCGGCCTGAGTTTTAGCACACAACCCGGCAACCTTAGAGCAGGCGTGCGCGCATTTTTTGGTTGTAATCAGGATAGTGACCACAGCCATTAAAATAATTTGGGGTGGATCACGAACTCCTGTTTTATATTTCACACATTCCACATTCACACATTTACACTCACGAGGGCCCTTACACGCACCGCACCCAATGGCTAAGAAAAAAGATCGCAAGAAGGCCCCATCACGGGCGCCGTTCGGGTATTACAGCGCCGACCCGATAAGGAGCAGACCCAGTGATGAAGCAAGACACCTAGCTGGCTGGGTGTGTGAGTGTCGTTTTCTGAAAGGAGAAAAGATTTTCTCTGACCTTCATTAGCACTCCTGTGCTCCCTCTACACACATTGACCTGTAGGAATCATTAGGAACAGCATACCTTTTCTTGTTTTAGCAGTTGTGAAATTATGCTTTTGGATTTGACACATGCTGACTACGTTTCTCAAATTTCTTCCTCATGATGCACAAGTCACTGTTGTCACGGCACTGATTCTCTCTGGGCTGGACTATGCCAAGGTTCTGTATTTGGGTCTTCCTGAATATTTGGTCCAGTCTTTACAAGTAGTTCAGAACATGGTAGTCCGCTTACTTTAAAGAAAATGTCCTTAAAGCACATTGGTATCTCAGCTACGGGAGAAGTTGCACTGGTTGCCGGTCCAGCAACGCATTATGTACAAAGCTCTGACTCCGACGATCAGGCCCTCCACAACAAAGGGCCCATGCACCTAAATGAGAGGATCAAGGAATACAGATCAGGGAGGTAAATGTGCTCCAGTAATGCTGGTGTATTCTCAGTCCTCCGTTTTACAAAATAGCGCAAAGGAACCTCCTCTTTTACAGTCAAGGCGGCTAACATGTGGAATCAGATGCCTGGGCATCTGAGATCCATCACAGAGGAAACAAAATTCAAGAAAGAATTGAAAACATTTTTCATTTAAACTTTAGGTATCGTGGAACTCCTGTTGTTCCTTGCTTCATTTCTGTCTCTAGTTGCCTAAGCGCCAGGACACGCTCGGAGTAGCTGTGTGCTATATAAGAACTTCTCATTCATTCAATAGGTAGTGGTGCCAAGGAAATGATTAAAGCTATAGGCTTGATTGGTTAATTGGGAAACAGTAGGTCAGATGGCATAGGTCTGATCTGTTTATTATTAGAAGTTACGATAAAGGAGTAAGCCTGACTTACTTATTGTGAAATACATTTCTTTACGCCAATAGGCTGTTAGGTGGGATTGTTACTTCACTGTATTAAAGATTGTATACGTTGTGTTATTTTAAATGGAGTTTCACAGACTAACCTAATAAGCAATGGTTTTGAAGTTGGTTACATCCTTGGATAAACCCTCGCGGTAAATGAGTTGCATTGTGATCCTTGTAAGACCTTCTCAGTAGGGCTCGATACTATATTGCCAACCGAAGGTTTACACATGCTAGTCATTCTGCTGTTTGCCTCACGCTTATGCTTGATATAGAAGGCCTGTATTGGTTATGGCGATGAACCACTGATACAATATATAGGACTAAATAGTTAATTAGGAAATGTTATTGCAGATGCCATAGGTCCAATCTGTTCATTAAGAAAGATTACAACTAAGGTAGTAGGCCTGACTTATTTATTGTGGGAATCATTTGCGAAAGCCAGTAGGCCTTTAAGGGTAGATTGTTAAAGCCCGTAGAGAAGTACTTTATTATCTCACAAAATACTGTCCGGGTAAGGATTTTGGTGCTGGTCACTTCTTTTGACAAACCTTGGGGTTGAAGATTTGCACTGCGATAATCATTGGAAGGCCCTCTTAGGGCGCTGGCAAGTGTGGTTTTTTGCCAGGCCCTTGTAATAAAAAATGTAAAAAACCTATAACTGTCGCCCAACATGGGCTCACGGACTTCTTTACTCGTTCGGTTAGATAATCTAGTTTACTAGACGTATGCATAAAATGGGCTGTGTAGGTTGATATAGTTATAACCAAAATGAAAATGCCACAGTTTTAGCATGTTTTTGATTCTTGGTGACCTTACTTCTACACATGCGCTTTCCTCAAGCGGTCAGCTCCCCCACAAAGTGTGCAGGTGGTGGCGTGCTTCTTCATACACCATTTCTTCTTTTAACCAACAAACTACCTTAACCGCAGCACAACACAAAAGGCTTCCTCTTGTGCAAAACCCAAAGCCTTGCCTTGTTCTTTAGATCTGTCATGACAGCACAGCTGTATGCAAATATTTCTGCTACCAATGCTATAAAAATATATTTTTATATTGGCTCCTCCCTGAAGTGTATTCTTCTCTCACCTCTTGCTAGTTGCTGTATCAGTCTGCCTCCGATAGAGTGCTCGCACAGCAATGCATGACGGACTATTTACATTTTAAATGTACACAGAATCATCACTGATATTCTTTATGTCATTCGGAAATCATATACAAAAAGCATTGGTTTTCATAAGGATTTGCACTGCAGAAGGCTTTTTTAATGTTTTAGTTAGGCCTCACACTTTGCCTCTTGGAACACTTCATGTACACTGATAAACAAGCACTGCCCAAGCCAATAGATTTTGATTTACATAATACACCACATAGGCATGCATGCATGCTGTTTACATACTTTTGCATATTAAGGCCAGAGCTACTGGCTTTATAATTTTTTTAATGGTTGCGACTCTAGTGTGTGTTTGGTAGTAGCGGTCGTAGAAGCTCAGAAAGATTAAACTGTGTGTGTTGTTGGCATCTGCTCCATACTGGCCAAGCCTACTGATTTAGGATATCGGCTAGCACATTTTTTCACAACTACAGCCCAGAGATTCCGTGGAGTCTTCCTACTAATATTTGGGGCAGTTGTGGATTGAAACTAATAAGAGGTGCAACACAGCTTTGACGAAAAATAAAGTTACTAACAAGTCTCTGAACCTCATCCAGTGTTTTGCAGATGCTGATGTAGTTATAGACATTGCTTCAATGTCCTGCACAGGGATGTTTATCGATGAAGAGATAAGTTAGGGCGGGTAAAACTCATGAATGTGCACAAAGGTTATTCATTTAGATCATTTCATCTACTTCTAATCAAGCCATCTGAGTCAGAAGCCACAAGGACCTTTCTTCTCATCCAGTCAAGGAGTATGTCATTCGATTTCTTTTAAAGTCATCATTGTAATAGAGGTCATTTGAAGTTGTTCCCAGGGATTTCGGTAATATGAAAATGATCGGTTTTAAAACTTGGAAATCCTAGCCCGTTTTGATCACGGAATGTATGCAGGTACAACACTACTGTAAAATGTATAAAGGCAAACGGTTCATAAACCCAAAGGGTGCAGCATGAAGCACTGAATTAGAGATAAAATACCTCTTGCAAAAAGTTTATTTTCCATAGGAGGTTTGCGACGGTGGAAAGCTGGTTGCTGTGCACATAACCTGGGAGGAAGGGGCGTAAAGTCACAGAGTCCATACTTACATGGATAGCCGGCACTTGATGGGCAGGTCATAGGCCCACTCGATTGGTCCATTCTCCCGCCTCTGCACACCTGCGATGGCGCCAGGAGGCTTCTCCGTCGTTATCCGATGCCTGAGGAACAGAAGCATCATTGTTAGGTCACGAGCAGAGGCATCTCCTAGGCTTCTTCTTGGACAGACAGGGCACTCGAATTCTGACTCTATTCACCAAATACACATTCCTCAGTTTCCACAGCATATCTTAGATGACGTAAAATATCCTCACAATGACAGAGCACACAATGTTCCATTATTTATTTATTTTTTGTTTGTTTTGTAAAGGGCTAGCTTGTGACAGGAAGCCTCCCTGTAGCACTTTATATTTACAGCCCATGACAGAGAAGGATCACCAGGCCCTTCGACCTTGAATGGTCCTGCCATACCCCAAGCAGCATAGACCCAATCAGATGGACAATTTCTCCCACATTAAAGTGAATGTGCTCTCACACACTTGAAATAACATAATATGCTGAACCATTAAACAAAAATTAAATTAAAAAAAGATGGCTTTAGGCCCAGATCTCTGTACTGGGGTGAATGTCAGACATTGTTCTGCATTCTGTCCATCAATTGCTCTTTTTGCATTTGTCACCCCGAGCGGGATGGTATGCCCAGATGTTGGTTTTGTGCTCTCCATGCCACTGGAGTCAAGATTTCCTGGCTGATGAGGGGTGAAACCCCGAAACTGGTCCTAGGGTGCTTCTTTCCAGTACAGGAAGGACCTGTCCTGGCAGTTCGGGCAGGACTGTTCCCATAGGGAGCAGGGTAAAGACTGATTTGCATATGGCTGGGTCCACACTGGAATGGCATGGGGAGCAGGAAAACAATGGATTTAGGTCCAGATCTCTGTACTGGGGTGAATGTATGACATTGTTTTGCATTCTGTCCATCAATTGTTCTTTTTGCATGAATCATTAGCATATTGTGGCACAATCTGTTGGGGGAATTTTAACTTGGTATTTTCTTTTATCTGTACTGGTTTTAATTCTTGCAGAGATTTACTGTACAAGGCACTTTTTGGGGATCCATAGCGTTCCATACTAATCTGTAAGAGAAAGGGCACACCATTATCTAAGGTTGGCGGTCTAGACTTTTTTGCAATAGACTACTTAAGGACACACTGAAACGTGACTACACCGAAGGCAAGCCCATTTGTGCCCATCAGAGCCCCAGAATGTGCCTTGCGCCAGAACCGCTGGCCATTTTGTGTCTCACAGCTCTTCTAAGAAAGAGTTGCTAGGGATGAATAATCCAGGTAGGCAATCTGATTGTAGTTTGTTAAATCTTGAAGGATACTCAGATCATTTTTGTTGCACGCCCTGTAATTTCTCCCCTTGTTTGGTTGGTAGGATGATATGACTAGGCAGACCAGGGTGGACGAGCAGGCAGAGCTTAAAGGTAACTCTCCGAGTTGTTTTTTTAATGAATCTTCGGTCTCTTGTTAAACATAAGTTGGAATTTTATGAGGTTTTAGAGTCTTATACCCCTCACATTGTATTTGTACCTGAAACATCGTTACAAGATACCTCTAACCCAGGTTTGGCTCTAGCACTAACTGCAGGCTATGCCATTAGCAGACATGAAAGCAAGGCAAAGGTGGTGGTTGCCTTGGAATAGTACAACGCGATTCACTGAGTTTAAAAATATGACCCTTTTACTATTTCAAGTTGTGAAGCTCTCTCTTTTATATGTAAGATTACAGACAGTTACACTACTCCTGGACTTTTGATTTATATGTCCCTTGGACCAAAGACTACTTTTTTAGACGATATGTGTAATCATATCTCCATTAGTGCTCAATATTCAAATTACACAATTTTAAGGGATTTAAACCTTCATTTATTATTATTATTATTATTATGCGTTCTTATATAGCGCTCGATTACCCGCAGGCATCTCGGCGCTTGCCTTGGGAACCCGTCCTGGCTGTGAGATACCTGTAATGGGCATCCCCAAGGTGAAAGCCAGGCATCCCGCCGCGGGGGGGCCATAGTGGAGATTAAGCAGGCTAATGCCCAGAGCTGCAGAGTGTGAACCCGTGATTCGAGTAGGCACCGAAACGAGAATTATCGAGTCCGTAGATATTTGGGCTCAAGACCCTGCCGCGTCGGGAATTGAACCCTGGTCCCGAGTCTGACCTCTGCTTCAGGGTCTGCCTCCTCTAACCATTGAGCCACACTTTTCAACATTTAGAAGATTCAAATGACCATGATGCAGTCCTGTGGTTGAATCTCTATTTTGTTTTAAGTTGGAATAAAAGGTAAAGTCTGCCACACACAAAGCTGGTCATATTTTAGTTGGAATATTCTCAAAAGATCTCAACCTTTGTTGTGAGGGCGTACTGCCTCTGATCTGGTCGGATTATTGGCAGTCCAGTTTTGCCTCAATATTTAGACACCATCCTTAGACTCTGATGTAATAGCGCCAAGTAAAACCATCTGGCTATGGAAGAAGATAGATAGAACGATCCTGACAGAGAGCCTTGAGTCGACTAAACCCGATCTTGGCAGTAAGTCAATGTAGCGGCTGCAAGATATCATGAGTGGCTGATGGAGAAGCCTTGAAACAAGCACGGGTAAAAATAGTCAAACTCCATAAAAATCGGCCATCCGCTCCTTGGCTCTTTCCAATTATGAGACAAAAATGCAGCCAACTTGAGAAAGCTTGGAGACTGGACTACAATGAGATAGGTAGTAGCCACTACAGGAAAGCTATTGGCGAATACAAAAAATTAATTGTGGACGAAAAGATCAAATATTGTACACACAAAATTGAATTGGCATAGAGTTCCTCGAAGTAACTTTTTGAAGTAGTTCCATCTCCCTTAAGCCAAATCTTCGCTTGTAGTCACCCTCTTAGCCAGGAATTCTGAGATAGGTTTGAGGACTTTTTTTAAACACAAGGTTGAGATGGTGTACACGGAATTTGACTCTGTCTTATCGGTAGTAAGAGCTTCTCAGAAGTCCTCGATCTTGGTAGCCAAAGAATCGGAACTACAGGATTTCCCATTGCTGACCATTGACCAAACAATTAAACCTATTGGTCATGTAAATTCTGGAGCACACACTGCCCAAAATAGTACAAGTATTTGTGGTTCATCTCGCGCCAGTCTGGACTACCTTGCTGAATGTCATAATAACAACAGCTATCTTTCCATCTGAGTGGAAAAAGGTTTCCATCCTACCTTTGTTTAAAAAAGAAAACCCTTGTTGGAGCCCAAGGAGGAGACAAATTACCACCCATTCTCTCTGCTTCCTTTCTCAGCTAAGCTCCTTGAAAAGCATCCTAATGCAAGCTTATCTGGTTACTCAGATGTGGATTATCTTCTAGATAAACCGCAACCCGGTTTCAGATCTGGCATTAGCACAAAGACAACTGTAATTCTAGTCCTTTTTTCTCCCGTGCGGGATTCTCCAGGGTCATCGCTCAGCATCACGCTATTTAATATGTATGTAGCACCACTGGCAAAGCTGATCTATTCTTAAGGCTTCGCTAAAGTAGTCTATGCCAATAATACCCAGATTGTGGTATCCGTCCTTAGAAATGAGCATGAGGTTGCAGAGAGATTCAATAAATGTATGAATGCCATTGTCAACTGGATGACTGCCAATTGTTTGAAATTAAACTCCGATAAAACAGAGGTTCTTATATTTGGGAGCGAGTCCACCTTCTGGGGTCACTCATGGCGGCCTCACACCATGGGTTCCACCCCAGAGCCTGACACCAAAGTAAGAAACCTTGGAATAACTTTTGATGAAGACCTTTCCTTTAACGAGTAAATCAACATATTGGTGACTTCCTGCTTGCTTCCACTTAGGTCTGTGAGGAAGGTGCTGCCTTTCATTCCCTTCCAGCTCCAAAAAACTGTAGTTATCATCCTTGTCCTTTTCAGGATTGGTTTTTGTAATGACCTGTATATCGGATGTGACAATCGACCTTTAGAAAGCTTCAGATGCGGCAAAACACAGCCGCTAATATCCTAAAGAAGCTCCCCAAATATATGTTTGTGTCAAGTACTCTAAATGAACTTTACTGGCTCCCTGTGAAGAAAAGGTGGCTTTCAAAACACTTGGTATAGCTCATAAGGTACTGTATGGTACGAGACCTAATGGTCAGCAAGAAAAAGTAGGCGGTATCAACTTAATAGAAATCTGAGATCTGCGGCATAACATTCAGTTCTGGTCCCAGGACAAGCCTCCGGAAGTAGCCGCAGCTTTGTGTACCGCCCCTGTCAGCTGGGGAACAAAATGTAATTGCACCTTAAAAATCAGCCAAATCTCCTTAGTGTTCCCTTATCTCTTTAGTGGGTTGTAGCCCCGGTCATTTTGTCCCAGATGTTCTTTTGATTCTGAACACCAAGGCACCCCCTCGGTATGTGGATGCTTTAGATCTTTAATTTCATTCACATGTGCATTTGAAAGTGCACGTTCACCCAAGGGTATCTTGGCACAGAGTAACAGATGTTTATTTTTACGCAACTAAATGGTACTTATTTTATCAACCTCAGAAGGGTGAAAGGCTGAGTGGACCTGCCGGGTTTTGAACCTGTGGCCATGAGGTCGAGCACAGGCCCCTAGAGTGGACGCATTAGTCAAATAAGTCAACTAAGCCACCAGACCCGAAATCACTGCAGAGAACAAACAGTTGATCTGACAACAGAACCCACTACAGATATGAAAGGAGCATAATATCTAGCCAAGTGCATGTGACAAAGGTATAAATAATGCTCTTTCAATAACTGCCCTCAAACTGAGGAATCAATTAGAGAGCTCAAGCTTCTAGGGCCACTAATCAGTGAAGGTTTAGAAACTACCATGGAAAGAAGGCCGTTTGCGTCCATTGTAAGGCAATCCTCTGCTTACCTATTCATGCTAGTGGTTATCTTTGTGGCTCTGGTGAACTGATATAAATGCTGTCACATGACCGATCTCTAACCACTTCCACATGTTCCCTACAGCAAAACTAAAGCTCGGATACAAAGAGTGGCTTGGCCACTATCACATCATCTGGCTAAATGGGAACCTTTGCATCGAGGCCAGGTCTTATGGTTTCCCAGTCAACAGCGTTACCACAGGTCCACATCACAGTGAAGAAAAGAGATTCTTTGGGAGGTTGTGGTAAATAATAATTACCGGGACTATTTTTCTATGCATTAAATGATTATAAGAATAGCTCAATAAATGAGAGGCAGAGTCCGTGGTATCCGAGTCATACGGGCTTTAATTAAGTGGCTCGAGCCAATGGACATCGGGTTCCATCACCTACTAAGGTTTAGGAAGGGATATTCAACATTTCATTAACATCATACAATATATATAGTAGAACTGTACAGTTGCATTGAATACAGTAGGCGTAACAAGTGAAAAAGGAAAGATAAGGACATATGGGCGTGAAAGAAGGCGTGCACAGGGCGTGCACGGAGGTGTGTGATGTAGACGTCACAGAAGTGTCATAAGTGGGTGGACATATGGAGAGGGTTTCATGGGCAGCTGGAACCTTTAACCTACTGGTGCGCGCAAAACGAGTCATGACGTGTAACTGGGGAGGGCTGGGGGGCGCTAACTTCTAGCACTAGTAGAGGAGACTGGAGTCTGGGATGTCAGAACGACCTGTACCTATAGCGTATCTGATATCTTGTGTTTGGAGTACATGTTGCTCGATTCTAAAAGTCATCAGGGCAAAGGCTGCTTGTCACTAAAAGCTAGTGTATGCATATATTTCTTTATGTATTGCGTGTGCTATGGATCTTCTATGGATACTAATTCAGTAAATCACTTGCATGGAGACAGAAGGACTGGACTGTAGACGGATATGTTTATCCTGTTCGTTAGCTAGGAATGTGACTCCGGGGAGCTGAACAGATAACTGTAGGCATAATATATTCTTGGCAGGCAGGCCGGGCACCGCGTTGCTTGGCAGGAAGTAAGGGAAGGGTCAGGGATGCGGGCGGGGCTGTATCTCTCGGAGGCTTCATGAGGCTGGAGGCCTGGATCTTGTGTCCGGGCCCTGTGGAATCTTAGAAACGGGTGCATCTCGATGATTTAACGTGCACTATGTAAAGACGTTGGCAACATAGGCCTAAAAGCCTAATTCACGTTGCTTTCACGGAGGACTGAATAACTGACATACTAACGTTGGACGCAACTGCAAATGCATCTTTATTTTCGGCCATGGAGGGAAAATGCATGGAGGTCATGCATATCTATTACATGTTGGGGAACACGTAGGGACACATAACTGGGCAAAATTCAATTTTCCTCATTCCCTCCTTGTTACCTACGTTCCCTTCTGGAAACATCAATATTCATGAGACCATCTATCTGTTCATACAGCATCATTTGCTCGTCTTTTCTCATTTGGGTATGGGATTTTGGACGTGGAATACAAGCTGTGGCGCACAAGCCGCAAATCGCTGGACCACATTGTAAACAGAGACAACAACTGAATATGATCATTACTACTACTCCCAGGAATGACAGTACTCTCCATCCCCAGGCAGATATTACACTCCAGAGCCAGCCGGACCAAGTCCAGGTGCCTGGATTCTGGTGTAGCTGATGAGCTATTTTATGAAGTCTAGTTATTGCTGAATACACAGACGGTGCGTTATTAGGAATGAAAACGCAACAACTAGATCCGATGACTCTACAAGCTCCGCCCCTATCGGCCAGGATGACGTCAAGGACAAGGCGGTTCTGAAGAACAACAAATCTCATAGCAGACTGCTCTTCTGTTAAGTTACCTAGGGCGGAAGTAGTCTCATTCACTACTGCTTCAAGGGTTCTGGTTAACCTGCGTATTAATTTACTATTCTGGACGGGACCTATGAAGAAAAAGAAACCTTTATTGAAATCCGTATACTGTTCCAATGCAGTTTCAGTCTGATCGACAATTGGGGACTCAATCTCCCTTCTATGTCTGACGTGTACTAGATGGGTATTTCGATGATAATCGGATGGGGCTAGAAAAACTGGTGGCAGTAGGAATGCAATGTAACATGTTCCATCCCAATCTAGGGGCAAACGTACATAAGCGGTCTGACCACATATAAAGTAAGAATGGCGTGAAGCTTTGAAAGTAGACTTTCCTTTGTCACTATACTCGACCACAGTAGTACAATCACTGTGTCCTAGGTGTACTGAACCATTCTTTCTAACACACAATTCACCTTTCACTGGTAGAACTGTTATAGAAGGCAAGTCTGAATCAATCTCGGACTGAACATTCAAAACCATGAGGTTAGAGGAAAAATTACCTAGATCATATACTTCATTTTCTAGATCTATCCCTGTCCTATGGGAAAGATCGTTCTGGTCTGGGAAACAGGTTTCATTCATAACTGTATTCAGAAGGAAAACTGTGGACTTGTTGTCTAAAGAGGACGTCAATGTAAACCATGCTCCACACGAACCATTGTGTGAAAACGGATAGGGAAAGAGTGGCAGAGCTCCCTTCATGGTCTGGTAAGGGGCGGGTCGACCACATACCCAGCAATTAGTGGCATTGCTGGTCTGGTGCGAATAGTGTAACATACGAATAAAAGTATTGTTGCGCATTGCAAGTCGATAGGATAACTCGTGAGGGGGTAGTTCACTAAATGTGTGCTCTACGGTATCATTAGAGGAAAGGTGCAAATGTGAACCAAGAGGAGGAAAAAATACATGTAACATACAACTTATACATGTGATCGTAAGACTCAGAATAAACATAAACAATAATGTAACGATGCATCTGCTTCGGAGATTTTTACAATATTTCATTTTCTTGAAGTTTCGTCTATCTCTCTCACTATGTGGGTCTAACTCATACATGTCAGAAACCTGTCTAACCGCTTCACCCGAGGGGGACTTAAACAATTAAACGCTGTCTGACTTACTAGACCTTAGTTTGATTTTATACTCCTGTTGCGGAGTTTTCTCTAACAGGGGAAGTTTAGAGTCAGTATCGGGGCAGTCCTTGAAAAAAGTCTTTGGACACGGTCCATGGAAGCGCTTGATATGACTGGAATGGAGCCAGCCTTTTCTTCCTTCTAGTTTTACGGCGGTCCTTGTGGTCTCAGAACGAGTTTTGGCTCCTTCCAGCGGGGCTCCAGAGGGCTTGAGCGATCGAAATTCCGAACCAGAACTAGATCTCCAGGAACGACCTCGTGCGGTTTCACCTGGGTGTTGTCCGGGAAGGCAGCCGCGACCTGTGAACGACAAGAGAGTAGTGCAGACATCAAGGAAGCTAGGTAATCTGTCAGCATGTTACTGTCAACATCGGTGATTTTACGAGGCATAGGTGTACCCCACATGTTTGGGGGACGACCAAAAACAACTTCATACGGTGACAAACCAGACCTAGAGTGAGCGACCATTCGCATATAGAAGAGGGCAACCGGCAGGGCTACCATCCAATCTACACCTTTTTCTGCACAGACCTTCGCTAATCGTCTTTTCAGAGTTTGATTGTGTCGCTCGACGAGGCCAGCTGCCTCAGGGTGTCGTACGCAGTGGAATTTCCACTGGTACCCTAACAGAAGTGATACCTGTTTCATGAGTTCGGACGAGAATGGCTGTCCATTATCTGAATACACGACACGGGGCAAACCATATCGAGGGAAAAACTCACGTACCAGCTGCTTGGCAGTGGTCACGGCAGTATAATCTGAGACTGGATATGCTTCTGTCCATCTGGACAGAGCGCATACAACTACAAGGACATACTTGAATCCTCGACATCGGTCCATCTGTATGTAATCCATCTGGAGGACTTCAAAAGGATGGTCAGGAGGATGGAATCCACCTCGTTCCACGGGAACACCTTTACCTGGATTGAACTGACAACAGATCATGCAGGTACGCACTTTCTGCTTCGCTGCTGCTCGTAAATGCTTGTTAAACCAGAGGTTCTGGATGCTGTCTAACATGGCTTTTTCTCCTAAGTGTGCTGGACTATGTGCAGTATTAATAATGACTTGAACCATAGAGTCGGGGAGAAACCATGTGGCTTTTCCCTTCGTCAACCATCCCTGATCTGTCTGGACCCCTCCTTGTTCAGTCCATTTCTTGATTTCGTCTGAAGTAGCATGTGTCTGTATGTCTAGTACATCTTGTGTAGGATCCTTGACTGTCATGCAAGTGGTCAGGACTGGAACGTCTGTCTTTGTCGTGTCAGCTGGAATGTCTGGAGTCTGAGCTGTAAGCTTGGCTGTTCGATCTGCCAGGTCGTTACCCTGGGAAATGGTGTCAGTGATTCTCGTATGTGCTTTGCACTTCATGATGGCTATAGCTGTAGGTAAATGTATTGCTTCTAACAGAGCTTGAATGAGGGGGCCATGCTGAATCTTGGCTCCATGAGAGGTCATAAAACCTCTTTCTTGCCAGAGGACTCCAAAGTCGTGAACGACTCCGAGTGCATAACGTGAATCTGTATATATGTTTACTTTCAGGTTCTTGGCTCGTATGCAGGCTTGGGTCAGAGCGATGAGCTCTGCTGCTTGAGCAGACAGGGTGTCAATACGATGTGTTTCTATAACGTCAGTTTCAGTAGTCACTGCATATGCTGCCACTAACTCTACTGTACTTGTTCTCATACATGAACCATCCACATAAAGTGTCAGGTCTGGGTCAGGTAATGCAATGTCCGTCAAGTCTTGTCTTGGCTTCGTCATGGTGTTAATGATTTCTACACAGTCATGTGTTGTGGGGTTTGAGGTAATCGAGGGTAACAGTGTAGCGGGGTTTAATATGTTGCATCGTCTGATCTCTATGTGTGGCTGAAACAGTGTCAGTTCATACCCTGTCAATCGTGCTATGGTCATGTGCTGAGTCTGTGTTCGGTTTAAAAGAACCTCCACGGAGTGTGGAACCTGTACTGTCAGGGGGTGTCCTAACACTATGGAATCACTTTGTCTGATAGCTAAAGCTGTGGCTGCAACTGATTTGAGGCACGCAGGCAAAGCCTGGGCTACTGGATCCAATGTGCTAGAAAAATAAGCACAAGGCTTGTGTTGTCCTGCTTGATCTTGTGTGAGAACAGATAATGCTGTACCATCGCGTTCAGTGACAAAAAGTGTAAAAGGTTTGCTGTAGCATGGCGTCGCTAAAACAGGTGCTTGACATAAAGCTTTCTTTAATTCGTTGAAAACAAGTGTATGTTCCTGGGTCCAAGGGAGGACAGTCGATGTTGCTGCCTCCTGTGTTGTCAACTGTATCAGTGGCTTGGCTAGATATGCGTACTGAGGGATCCATTGTCTGCAGTAAGAAGTGAGGCCGATAAAAGCTCGTACCTCCTTCTGTGTCTTGGGCTGTGGAAGATGTGCAATTAACTGGATACGGTCAGGTGTCAGCTGTCTACCCCTCTTGGACAGTAAGTGACCAAGGTACACCACTTGCTGGACACAGAATTGCAGTTTCGAAGGGGATACCTTGTGTCCCATTTCTGCCAGAAAATACAAGACTGTCAGTGACGCACGTTCGCAGTCACGTTCTGTACGGGCTGTAATCAATAGGTCATCAACGTACTGGAGCAGGGCAGTGTCAGTCGGCATGTGAATACTATCCAGTTGTCGTTTCAGTGCTTGACTATAAATACTAGGACTTTCTGTGAACCCTTGAGGTGCACGTGTAAATTTATAGCTTCTTCCATTTAAACAGAATCCGAAAAGGAACTGGCTGTCCGGATGGATGGGGACACTAAAGAAGGCGTTCTTGAGATCGATGACAGTAAAGAACGCAGCTTCTGAATCAATGGCAGTCAATAGGGAAGATATATCTGGAACCACTGGGTACTGGGGTATGATACATTTATTAAGTTCTCGAAGGTCAATCACTAGTCTGTAGACTGGAGGTGCATTTGGGTCAGTACGTTTAAGGATCGGAATGATAGGAGAATTACATACATTGGAGTCAGTTTCTACAACCACTCCTTGAGCAATGAGCTCGTCAATGATTTTCGATAAGGCTGCTACAGCCTCAGGTGGCAATTTGTATTGTCGGATTCGGGGTAGTACAACTCCTTGTTTCAGAGTGACACGGTAAGGTGTAATGTGCATACAACCTACATCAGTAGGACCTTGCGCCCATAAATGCTGTGGTACATTCAGTAATCTTGGATCAAAATCTCTTAACACATAATGTCCTTTAAAATCACGTAAAAACAATCTCACTCCTTCCGGAGAACAACAAATCACTGCTCCCAGTTCTTTCAATGTTTTCATACCAAGTAAGTTTTCTGGACATGATTTCGTAAGTAACAAGTCTGTAGTTCGGGACAATGGACCAACTTCTAGGGAAACTGGTTTCGATACTTTATTAACAATAGGCTTTCCTGAAAATCCCAGGGAAACATTTCTTGAGCCTGAGAGAGGAGCCCCTGGAACCTCGTCATGACTGATGGTAGTCCTACTTGCCCCTGTATCAATCAGAAATTTTCTGTCTTTCCCTAATACCTGGATGTGTACATAGGGACCCTCTTGATCTACAGGAACCTCGATGAGAGGCAAGCCAACCTCCCTCTCTAGGCTGTTTCATGAATACTGCTGATAATCTGGATAATCTGACTGTGCGTACTGGTACATCTGCTGTGTAACTTGTTGTGTGGCAGCTATAGGCTGCGGTACTGTTACTGTCTGTTGTGCATTCTGCGGTGGTTGCGTGTTTTGTGGAACATGTTCCTGTCTAGGAGGACGCGGTCTCTCTTTCGTCTTACCAGTAGCTATGTTATGTTTCAGAACGGCACATTCGTTTATATAGTGACCTGGCTGTTTACAGTAATTGCATGTCCCTTTAACGGGAGCCGCAGAATGACTGGTCTGAGTCATACCCCTCTTCTGACTATCCACTGGAACAGACTGTGCAACTATTACTTTCATTTTCGTGTCTTTCATACGTCTCTTTTCGTGTTCCTGCTCTTCTCTGATTCGGTTCTGGTGATACTGTAACATTTGTAACATTTGGGACGGGGTATTAGCTTGCCAGGTACTCTCAACTTTCAGTACTCGATTTTTAACTTGTGCTAAAGAATTCTCTACTAATTTGGTAACAAAAAGATGTGGATACGATTCACTACTTGTTTTCAAGCCGCTATTAATAATGAAACATTTCTCAAATCTGGAATAAAAATCACTAGTGTCTTCGTCTTGTTTCTGTTTACAGGCTGAGATGGCATCCCAGTCTTCCTTTTTCGTGGCTAGTAATCTTGGCAAGACTTGTATTAACAACTCGGGCAATGCTTTGGCTTTTTCCCCGAGACCAGTACCAGGAACTCGTGTTTTATCTTCGTTTTCTAATTCTGCCCAGTCAATCTTTTTCTCTCCCACCTCCCATTCTTTTTCTTTAAGTTTTTCATATATGCCCGCAGGCAACAAGACCTTTAACATTTTAATGATATCGGGATACGTGTATTCTCCCATGCGGAGCATGTCTTTTAATTCACGGTGAAACCCTGCTGGATCCTTATCGTGACAGGGCACTAACTTTTTCATTTCCAGTAGTTCTATTTTCGTTAAAGGGGTGTAAACAAATACTCGTTCGAGCGCACCTCCCCCTGTCCGAACAGGATGGACTTCTCGCAAGGGATTCTGTCTGTCTATGTAATATGTCTTCCTTACCGGGGGTGGAACAGGAACGAAATGTGGAGTCAGGAACGTTCTGTATTTGTGACGTTGTTCTAAAATGACATTAATCAAATCGGTACCTAGACCTTTCCATCTGTTTAGGAGTAACTCGTCCAATACATTATATAGGGGACCTGGGTCAGAATGCTGACTTTCGTACAGTGTAATGAGGTGTTGGATCATGTACATACCCACCAGTCGCTGTTCGTCTGGGGAAAGTTTCAGAAACGTTTGGGCCACTACTTCGTCTTTAAACGTGCTGGAATTACTAATCCATTGAACAGCTGATCGGGCTAATTCCTGTTCATGCATGGTACTAAGCTCACTGTAACCTATTCGTTGTTTCAGAACTCTATCGGTAGCTTGGAATAAATGCTCAAGAGAACACTGTTCTGGTACGGGAGGAAGAAAAGTTTTCTTACATTCTAGGCGTGTGGATCTGTCAAAAGGTCTCGCCCTACCTACGTACGCTATTCTATCTGGGTTCTCTGTGTCTACATCTTCGTCTGAGGTCTCATTCTCTTTCTCGGTTTCTCTCGTTGCTTTCTCCCTTTCGTGTATGCCTAGAATTTCTTTACGAATCTTTCTATACATGGATTCCATACAACCTTGTTTACTGTGTTTTTCTTCTGCTATGTTGTCACTCCATTTTGTCAGGACTTTCATCTCGTCTTTGTTTTTACCACGATGGTCTTGTTCTCTTATTAAACAATTTATCAAAAACTGCAAGATCATATTTTGAGTCTCGACCTTCCTGTGTGCCATAGCTTCGTGAATGCTTTCTGGTCTTTCCCCTGTCCTGATGAAATGATACATATTGTCTAAATGTCCCCTCATTTCTGGTAAGATAGTCAAATAGTTTGTAACTCGTCGTAGACGTATGGAATATAATATCATCTGATCTTCGCCTGGCACTGGGTCATATCTACAATCAGTAAGGTATTGTTTGAGGGCTGCGTATGTAGTTACTTTTGGCGTGCGTTGTAATGCTGCGTCTCTCAGCGTCATTCGTTTTACTTGAGGCGGGGTGATAGGGATACCTCCCCCTGCTCCTCCTGAAATAGAATCATCAACTAATACTGGATGTGCCGTCGCTGCTGGTAGTGTGACAGGTAAAGTAGGCATACGTAATGTAGGTTGGTCCTGGGTTACTGGCGGATTAAAAGGATTTCCAGGACCAGTGGCTGGAGGAACAGTAATCGCGTTATTAACAGGGTTGTGAGGTTGAGCAGGCGGAGGAGGACGCGGATTTGTATATTCTGGGACAGTGTCGTCTAAATAGGAAGAAAGGAAAATTTCAGCTGCAGTCGGTTTATGACGTAGCTTAGTCGGGACCAATGGTGGCGGTAAATTACAGGGTGCTTCCGGGGTCGCCTTAGGCAGACCCTCGGCGAGAAGGGGGTACATGCCTTTAATAAGGGCATTTCTTTGTCTGTCTGACTGTTCTGCTCTAATTCGTTCACCCTCTTCTAGTAGTTCCCTTTCTTGGGCTTTTTCTGATGCTTCCCTACTTAGTTCTGTTTTCCTGATTTCTTTTTCTGTTCTTTTATGGGATTCTTTACGCCACAATTCTATGGCATCTTTCTGGGATTGTCTGGCTTTCTTTTTCCATAATGCTTCCTCTACTCTCATGATGCACTCAGCATCCCAAGTTCCTGAAACAGGCCATCTATATTTCTCTTCCAGATTTTTGGTATAGTCTACCCATAAGTCTAAGTACAGTATGGCATCTAAGCCATGTTTATGATACATGAAATGTCCGGGACTGTCCCTAGGTGGGACAGGAACTGATTCTTCGAGTATCCCTTTTCTGGTTCCTATCTGACGTAATTTTGAAAACAGAGGCATATTTGAACGTACTTGAACTTGAACACAATGAACACAGTAGTGAATAGCAAAACAAATCAGTCATACCACGACATCAAAAACACATTAAAAACAGTTCGAACAGATACTACCTAGTACATTGAAAACATAATACTGGAAATCTCGAGAGACTATACTAGAAAACAGAATTACTGGATGCACTGCTAAAACAGTACAGAACATACCGGTCTCATAAAGAGACACGTCATACCGTCTCCACCTAGGTGAACACGTCAGGACCGGATCTGTGTACCCAGACCCGTCTGGACCGGGCACAAACTAATGTACCCGTCTAGATGCGTTCCCAGCAATGGTACTCACCGGGAAGCAAAACTGAAGGCCTCGGACTGGACTGCTATGACGTCTGGTTACTGCTACGCACTACGCATGCGCTTCGGGCTTCGGAAACAGGTGGGCCTCTGGATACCTCGGACCTTGCTCTCTCGGCTTGGGCTCTGGTCGGGACTCCCCGCATTCCTCACCGCCTCGTCTGGATGCTGGACCGCAGTCTCCGTCTCCTCCGTGGGCCTGAGGGAGTTTTAGCAGGAAAACCTGCAGGTGCGCAGAAGGGGTCCGTCACGGCTGTAGAAGGGGTCAGGGGGCCTGCGTTACATCGCCGGCGCGTGGGGAAGGGGAAGTCCCTATTCGGGCGCCATTTCTGTGGTAAATAATAATTACCGGGACTATTTTTCTATGCATTAAATGATTATAAGAATAGCTCAATAAATGAGAGGCAGAGTCCGTGGTATCCGAGTCATACAGGCTTTAATTAAGTGGCTCGAGCCAATGGACATCGGGTTCCATCACCTACTAAGGTTCAGGAAGGGATATTCAACATTTCATTAACATCATACAATATATATAGTAGAACTGTACAGTTGCATTGAATACAGTAGGCGTAACAAGTGAAAAAGGAAAGATAAGGACATATGGGCGTGAAAGAAGGCATGCACAGGGCGTGCACGGAGGTGTGTGATGTAGACGTCACAGAAGTGTCATAAGTGGGTGGACATATGGAGAGGGTTTCATGGGCAGCTGGAACCTTTAACCTACTGGTGCGCGCAAAACGAGTCATGACGTGTAACTGGGGAGGGCTGGGGGGCGCTAACTTCTAGCACTAGTAGAGGAGACTGGAGTCTGGGATGTCAGAACGACCTGTACCTATAGCGTATCTGATATCTTGTGTTTGGAGTACATGTTGCTCGATTCTAAAAGTCATCAGGGCAAAGGCTGCTTGTCACTAAAAGCTAGTGTATGCATATATTTCTTTATGTATTGCGTGTGCTATGGATCTTCTATGGATACTAATTCAGTAAATCACTTGCATGGAGACAGAAGGACTGGACTGTAGACGGATATGTTTATCCTGTTCGTTAGCTAGGAATGTGACTCCGGGGAGCTGAACAGATAACTGTAGGCATAATATATTCTTGGCAGGCAGGCCGGGCACCGCGTTGCTTGGCAGGAAGTAAGGGAAGGGTCAGGGATGCGGGCGGGGCTGTATCTCTCGGAGGCTTCATGAGGCTGGAGGCCTGGATCTTGTGTCCGGGCCCTGTGGAATCTTAGAAACGGGTGCATCTCGATGATTTAACGTGCACCATGTATAGACGTTGGCAACATAGGCCTAAAAGCCTAATTCACGTTGCTTTCACGGAGGACTGAATAACTGACATACTAACGTTGGACGCAACTGCAAATGCGTCTTTATTTTCGGCCATGGAGGGAAAATGCATGGAGGTCATGCATATCTATTACATGTTGGGGAACACGTAGGGACACATAACAGGGCAAAATTCAATTTTCCTCAAGGTGATGAGTTTCCTCCTTCAATAGGATTTGGTGTATATTTATGAATATGGGAACCAGCATGTTCCATCCACAGCCACATCACCACAGAAGGCACATTTAGTCTTGGCTCAGATTCTTCCACTTTCGATTCATCTACCCTTGTCTCAATGGACGTCTCTCCTCTTTACTGAGGGCGAGCATGGAAAAAACTTAGCGTACATGTACAACAAATAAAAAAGTTCTTCCTCATCAACGCGACTTCAGATATGGATCATCACACCTTAACATTGCAGTAGTTTTGATTTTGTTGATGGGCCCTTACAGTTCTGATTGTATCTATGCTTTACAGTATTGTCCTCTGCCATATGTCATGTATGTACTATGATATGCGACATGTCCTGTTGTAAGTCCTTCTGTAGTGAGCATGACTTTAATAAAAATAAATATAAAAGAAAACAAAAAACAGTGCCGTAGTGGCTTCCTTTAAGGCCCTTCTACAAAGTTATAGCTATTTTCAGATCTATTAAAATTATTTTCAACATATCTATAGCACACATCACAAGCTAAATTGTCTGTTCACACTTAAATAGTGAGTGCTACTCTGACTACCTTTATTGGCATTAACGTTATCAATGCTGGAAGGATGGCCAGTTTCATTGCCATGGTCATGATGCCAACATCTGACCTGGTGGTGAGTCCCCAGATTTCGCCAAAGATACTCAATTCTTCATTCTTCATACTTCTATCTGGTAGCTACCCGGTCATCTGGAAGGAAGCAATTGTCTCACCGGTTCTCAACAAACCTAATGCCGACCCCCTAGATTTGAAACATTTTCTACCAATTTCGCTTTTCCCTGCCCCTGCTAAAATCCTGGAAAAATTAATCAACAGTGAGCAGATGAAATACATTGAATCCCAGGAGGTCTTAGATCTCGCTCAGAAAGATTTCTGCACCGGTCACAGCACCGAGCCTGCCCTTTTCGGGCCACTGACTGTTTTCGCACGCAGATTGATCAGGGTGGATCGGCGGTGTTGATAATGCTTGACCTATCGGCGACTTTTGACACTGTCTCCCCGATGCGCATGGTTCAACGTCTGCGTGAAGTGGGAGTCAAAGGAAAGACCCTGCAGCTTCACCACTCTTATGTCAGGCAAAACCATTCTATTCTATCCTAATTCACAGATCTATCTACCAGTCGTGTGTGGTGAGAGCATGCAAACCTGATTTGTGTATTCAGTAGCAAAACCATTCAATGGAATATTTTGTGGAATTTGCAGACTTCACCTAAACGGTCATCTGAATTTTTTCTGCGTATATCACCTAGCGCTAACTGGTCCACCCATTGTTAAATCCTAAAATTGTCAATATTTATGAAACCCTAAAGTTATCGAGGATAAACTATGTTTAAAAAAAAGTTACAGTACTTTTCACCAGTAGCAGCCGGCAACACTCGCGGGTGGGTGGGTGGTTAGTCGGGTTAGTTAAAAAATTATATTAACTTTAAACTTACCTTCGCCTCCGGTCCCGCGTCGCGTCGCCTCTCTCTGCGCCTTACAGGAAGCAGGCAGCCTCCCTCTCCTCTCCTCCCCTAAACAAATCACAACGCTGCAAAGCGTTGTGATTGGCTAGGACGCTGACCCCAGAGGCGTCTCTGGGCAGGCCCTTTTCTCTATGTAGGCTGCATGCAACCTACATAGAGAAAATGCAAAGTGTGCATGACTGGTTTGGTCGGACCTGGAGCCGACCAAACAGTCAGCGTGCACAACAGTGGGCAAGCCACTCCCCCTGCCTGGACCAGGAACGCCCACCCGCCCGCCCGCCCCCAACCAAACTCTACTTCTGCTTCCTCGCAGTGCGAGAAACAGAAACATAAAATGGTATTTAGAATACCATTTTATGTTTCGGCTTCTCGCACTGTGAGAAAGTAGTGGGGAGACGCTCCACCAACGTGTAGGAGTCGCACCTGCTTTTCACCCAAAGAGATCAAACCCACTGAGGCCCTCTTACATGATTTCCTTGTTCTTCCGCGGCCCCCCGTACGGGATGAAGGGGAGGTTGCCCACTGCAGCATGATAGAAGGTCACACCAATGCTCCACAGATCCACAGTCACTCCATACACCTTCTGCAATGGTTTCCTCAGCACTGCACGCTCATACATGTCAGGATGCTTCAAGAACAAGACAAGCAAAAGGGAGAAGACGTTAAGAACATGCCACACCCTCCGAGGAACATATTCCAGAAACCCAGTCATCTCTGCCACCTCTTCTTTATGTGTCACAGCACATTCATTCAGTTCTCACTCTCACCCTTACAGGTCCATACTTGATGCACGCATCTGCCACTGAAACTAGTGTATGAACAAAACATTGTTAGAGTAGAACCCTGTCAAAAAAGTGACAGTCTCACATTGCATTTTCAGTTCTTTATATATGTCTATAGTGTGAATGCATTAAAAAAGAAAAACGCAATTTAGAATGTATGTTTTAGTTTCTCTACAATGCGCTTTGCATTTCAAATTTGATTTATAATAAACATTGTTGCCTATTAGCACATCATTCCCAACAAAAGCACACATTTCTCAAAACATTGACAGAAATATCTGAAAATGGCGAATAGTAAACAGACGGCGTTCATATGTGCTAAATCTTTCTAAAGAGTACTAAAATCAATTAATATGTAATGTAGTACAAAAAATACATACCATGTAACGTGCACAATAGCCCTATATTACCCTCTTGGGATTTAGGTGATATTTATAAACCATATGATTTTTGGCCTCGTGGTTTGTACATCACCTCCCTGCATGGCAAAAAAGGCCTAGATTACGCAGCTTCCCAAAATGTTTTCTCTCTGCTCTGTTTTTCACTCCTAGAGAGAGCCAGACAACTTCAGAGAACTTATGTTCTTATCAGTGAATATAAATATATGCAGGGCTTTAAGTGGGCCGGGTCTCACCAGTGCTGAGCACCGGTAGTTTTTTAAAGGGGCCTCGAAACGGCTCTCTATCGGGCTCTGTTTTGTGCCCTGGCACAGGTGGTCCGTTTTTGCCAGACTGCACTGACAGCTGTACATGGATGTGGGCGGCTAACACTGCTCACTGCTCGCTAATGGAGACGATACGACATGACGTCATGCCATTGAGTGTTGTAGGGGTGTGGAAATCCTTTAAAGAGAGTCATTTTCTCTCTGGGTTTCCCTTTTCTTTTTGAAACTCAGGAGCAGCAACATTGTTGTGGTGTCGCCAGGGCTTTAAGTGGGAGCTTTTTCAATATTATATACAAGCCATAGATGCTGCTTATTTATTTTATGCAACTAACAACCATTGACAAAGCTAATAGTCCCGACTTCTTGTAGGTACGATGTTACTTGTTGTATCATATATCTGGATGAAATGACAGAAACAGCAAAATACTAGTCGGCCGGCACACTATGTAAGCACAGATTTTTAGCTTGTGTTTTAAGCCACGCCCTTAATTACGTTGGCTACGCCTCTTTGAGAGACCCCTAGTTTTTTCATTCCACTTAAAGCCCTGAATATATGCATGTGCCTCAGCTAGACTTAAGCGCTGGAAGTTACATATATTATAGCCGCATTCCTCTTCTTATGATAAGAACTTTTCTTTTTCCCAACGCCTGGGGAGTGTCTTACTTGAAAATAATTATTTTCATGAAAACAAGAACATAACATTACCCCAGAGCCGTGCGGACTAGTCCACTTGTGGAGAGAATTCCTGTTATAAGAATAATCTCTCTAGTATGGACAACCTGCCCTAAAGAAGCATAACTATTATTTTCAGAACACCTCCCCAATCTCCATTTATTTCCTACTTCAGGAGAAATAGAACATTCTCCTCCAAGAAACACCTTACTAAATTCCAATATTCCAACAAGAGCATGTTCAGAAGTAAAGAAACCTCGTCGTTTCTTTCTACCCGCACTGAAGTCCATACATTAAAGCAACACTAGAATAAGTGTGGCGGAGATTTGACCTAGTAGCTAGTGCTGGCGACTTTGGAACATGGGGAAGCTGGTTTTAATCTTGACCTTGGCTTAACAGCTTATTTTTTTGGTCAAATCGCTTAATCTCCTTAAAAAGGAAAGAAATGTGTAATATGCTTTAAGTTCTAATGCCTTTGGGTAAGGTTCGTGCTATAAAAATGCAGTAATATATATTTTCTTATGTATGGACTTTTGTACATTCTGTGGTTCAAGAATTTACACATGAACCAGGGTGCCAACAAACACACAGGGATAAAGGCCATAACCAGGATTTTCACAGATCGCAGCAACCGTGTAAGCGTTCCCAGCACTCACCAGGTACTCCTCGGTCCCATAGACTGACACAAACTTCTCCTCATCACCCAGCTCTCGCGCGGCTCCGAAATCTGTCAGTTTGTAGATGCTCTGGCCATCCTCGCCCACCAGCCGCATTATGTTCCCGGGCTTGATGTCTCGGTGGACGATACCATTCTCGCGGAGGTGGTTCATGCCAGCAACTGCGGTGGAATAGAGACATTAGTCAGGATTGGCATCCACACACATACTAGAGCCACGTCATAGTTACGGGGCGAGCAATCTCTATGGTTCTGCTCTGTCATAGTCTCAAACTTATACTAAATGGATTTGGGAACTGGAATGGGGAACCTCAATCTCGTTAGAAATTCATTTAGCTTTGCTAATTGTTTCTAAATGTTCAATGCATCTTTGATCTTGTACCCTCTTGCACGAGGGATAAACAGTTTCTGTGTATCTTATTTTTTTGCCCTACATCCAAGCATGGCTATTGCAACTCTGTTCCCGGTCACACCAAATGTGCAAATTTAGCCCCCACTAAGCACACCGCATAGTCACCATGAAATTTAATAGGGAAGCAGG
This sequence comes from Lissotriton helveticus, assembly GCF_964261635.1. NCBI lineage: Eukaryota > Metazoa > Chordata > Amphibia > Caudata > Salamandridae > Lissotriton > Lissotriton helveticus. The sequence continues at coordinate 1,533,229,089 of NC_136065.1, forward strand.
GGGCTGGGTGGGGAACGGGTACCTCAAATTACCAATCCCAACCAAGAAACACTAAAAGCCAAGTATACATTCCTTTAGGATAACGATTTCCAAATCGTATTGTTTCTCTGATGCGCTATTTTGTGATTGCTATTCTAAATGTATGAAAGTTTTATTTCTTATTTAGCAATTCCTAGTGGGCCACAAATCGACCAACCTCATTAACATTAATGAGGTAGGCCGCAATTTGCCACCCATTAGGAATGACAACCATCACAGGGATGGTGGCCTGCTGAGGTCAGTAGACCACCATCTCTGAAATTGCTTTTTAAATAAACCATGGTATTAACTTGGGGAGTCAACCCAGTAACCCAAAGAACATTGCAAACACAAACTGCGATCGGGTAACAAATTACCAAATCACATTTTGTATATGTGAATTAGGCCATTTGTGACCTGAAAAATGCTTTGTACGTCTGGCACATAGGGCCACATGTGTCAAAATCGGAAATTGCGATGACCTAATTGCGATTTTCTGAGAATCGCAATTAGGCAATCGCAATTTCCGAAGTATGAAACTTCATAAGCTTCATATACCGATTCATAGTGGGTCGCAAACCGACCTACCTCATTAATATTAATGAGGTAGATTGCAATTTGCAACCCCCTAGGAATCACAAAAATCACAAGGATGTTGGTCTGCTGAGGTCAGCTGACCACTATGTCTGTGACTGATTTTAAATAAAGCAATCTATTTTTTTGTAAAGGAGCCCTTTTTCTTAAACGGGATGCTTTACGAAAAGAAAGATTAAAAGTTTTCCTTTCATTAGGTCTCGGCTAGCCGCGCGAAGCGCGTCTCCGCCGAGCCCCTATTGTCGGCATGTGAGCTTCCCAGGAGACAATCCTGGCCGCGCGCATCGCCTTGGAGGCGATTTGAAAGTGGCACGCGCCGACTGGCACGCGCCGTGCTCGGCCTGGCTGTCTCCTGAGAAGCGCACACTCCCCCCTCCCCCTCTGTACAGAGACACACACACAGGAGCGAACATACACGCACACACGCGCACACAAACTCACACACACGAGCGCCCCCCAAGGCCCACTTACCGCTAATCCAGTGTGTTCTGTCGCCTCCGCGGGGCTCTCCGGCATGGGAGCCCCGCATCACGCACTGCTCTTGACCAGGAACTCCGTGGGCGCGGGCTTCGCGCACAAGACGGAAGTCCCGCCCCCACGGTAAGTTTCGTTTTGAATGCGCGCGCAGATATTGCAAAATTACAAATGTCGCCAGGAGAGGGTCCGAGATGTGCGTAGGTGTATGGGCGCAGGGCGGGCGGCGGCAGGGTCCCGGACTGCGGGGGTCAAAAGAAAGATATTCGGGAGGGCTGATGGGCTGACGGAGCGTGGACGAAAGTCAGGGGGTTATTTGTTTGTGCATTTTTGTGTGGCGCGGACTTTGCCCGGGTGTCAGGGCGCTTCACGAAAGGGGGCAGGGGTGAAATATAATGAGAAACATTGCAAAAGAGCAGATTGCGAAGGCATACGTTACGTTACATAAGGTAGTGGTGACAATTGTGAGCAAGCAAAATACATGAGGTGGCAAAAATTGTGAGCAAGCAATAAATACATGAGGTAGTAAAGGTAATGGTGACAATTGTGGGCGGACGGAATACGTGAGGTAGTAAAAATTGTGAGCGGCCAAAAGTGCATTAGGCGGTAAGGGGTGCACGGGGGGAGGGGGTGGCGGGTGTGCACTTACAGGAGAAAAAGGCTCGAAGGCTCTACGGCTAGACGGCGAGTGCAGTCTCAAGGGGTCGGAGGGGTATAGCAAGGGCTGCTGGCAGAGGGCATAGTGCGGCTACACGCAGAGGACATCCTTGGTGCCGTCTTATAAATGCTTGTTTATTGTGTAAATGAGAGGACTTTGGGAAGACTTTGGGAACAGGTGGTAACTCTGAGTACTCCCCTACAGTCGTGAGTTCTGTCTCGGAACAGCTGTGCTGAGCTGAGCTGTCCTGCCTGCAAACTTTATCCACACGTCTTTCACAGGTCAATATATACTATTTGTTAAAAAAACGGCATTGCATATATTGTGGTTTCCTTCATATCAGAGTCTCAGTGTTAGACGGGGACCCTGAGGGTCGGCCGGATACTGAGGGAGAGATCCCCGAGGGGGACCGTCTCCGGTGATCGTACAGACAAGTTACCTCCCTCCCCACAAACAGGCACCACACCAAGTCGAGTTCAATGCTTTATATAAGGTTCTTAAGGCAAGGATATCAGCGATACAGGATATCTCGGACCCGGGGGTCCTCTCACTTCTAGTCTCTGTAGGGAAAGGGGGTAGCGGGACAGTCTTGGTACCGGATCGGTACAGGTAGGGGTAAGGGGCGAGCTCACAATCCTCGAGCTGGAGGGTCTGTGGATCGGGCCGCGGCAGCGCCAGCAGGCCAAGATGGTAGTCTCACAAGGCAGAGGGCCGCGGCAGCGCCAGCAGGCCAAGTCGATGGTTTCACGAGGCAGAGGGCCGCGGCAGCGCCAGCAGGCCAAGATGGTTTCACTAGGCAGAGGGCCGCGGCAGCGCCAGCAGGCCAAGTCGATGGTTTCACGAGGCAGAGGGCCGCGGCAGCGCCAGCAGGCCAAGATGGTTTCACTAGGCAGAGGGCCGCGGCAGCGCCAGCAGGCCAAGACGATGGTTTCACGAGGCAGAGGGCCGCGGCAGCGCCAGCAGGCCAAGATGGGTTTACGAGGCAGAGGGCCGCGGCAGCGCCAGCAGGCCAGTCACGGATGAGTTCTTCTCGGGTCTCTCGACTCCAGGATACAACTGCCTTCCTGGTCTGGCACTGCCCCAGTTATAGGTCTGGTCCCCTTTGATGTCCGGACCCTCGCGCCTGGTGGCCGGGAGGTCCGGGATGAGGGAGTCCAGACACCCAGCAGGGGGGTGGAGCCAGCGCCCAGGGCGGCCGGGGGTGATCGACACCTGGCGGAGGGGAGCCGTTGACGATTCCTTCTCCCATTGATTTGCCAAGTGGTCACTCTGCCTCCTGGGGGGAGGTTGGTGCCCCGATGTCGGGGCCGGCCGGGCCCAGGGTTAGGGTCGGGTTGAGGCCACGCGGCCTCGTGCTGCAGTGCCCCAAGATGGCGGCCGGTTCGATGTCGTGGTGTGGATGGTGACCCGGGCCAGCTGGGTCCGGGGCTGGTGTCTTGTAGTGGAGGGATTGCAGGGTACTTCGGGTGGTCGTTTAGGGACTCTGGCTGGGGATGCAGGGAGAGCCAGGGTCTAGGTCCTACTGCGGGGAGGGGGGGCAGCCCGACCATGCGGCCTGTCCAACACTCAGCAACACCAAAATGACCCCAAACCATTTTTTACACCTCCGTGAATCTCACAGTTGCTGTTCACCTTTTACATGTAATGTTTTTTTTTCGAATTCCATATCCCTTTCCGATATTAATTTATGTCGAGGACATACAAGAGTTGTCGCTCTAGTATATTTTTTCTCGTGTGGCTTTGACTCCTTGTCAGCCCCCTTATTACCCCCATCTCCGTGTTCCTTGGGTGTTAAAGCTCCTATAGCACTAACACTACGGGGACAAGTCACGCTTTTGCCTGTTTTGCATTTTATATTTAGTGTGTAGGATAGCTCAATGAGTTAATGTACATGCTGCAGAAACTTGTTTGCAACCTGTAACTAGCCACGAGCTGGAAACCAAAAGCAAGTGAAACCAATGAGTAACAATCATAAGGTTCAATAAAAAATAAAAATGTTCATTTACAGACAGTGCTGAGTCCACAAGATGGGGAGTCAAGCACTACATAAAATCTATTTTGATATGTTTTTATTTTTTGTCACAATTTCCTAAATTGCACCCATGGCCTAGGCGAGTGTCTTATTTCCACACCCATTTCTAAGGGGTGAGCGTTTTCGAGATGTAGAAGTTTCTATTTTTTGTCCTTTTTGTGCGGATAACTGACCCCCGCACCCCCATGGCCCCCTCAGATGTTTACAGTGCGTGCCTCTACTGACGCTTTCTAGATCACCTGCTGAACTTTTTTTAATGGACTATGGTGCTTTCTTTCTTTCCTCAAGTAATGCCTGCACAGATGGTCTCCACTCCTTCACCCCTCCCAAACTCGGGAGGTTTTTATACCAATTGCAAATTCAAGAAAAAAAATTAATGCAAAGCATTGTCATTTACAATGCCAGTAACTCAAACTTTAATGCTGCGAGACCTATTGCATTGCAAATGCTTGTTTTTTAGTAGCAGGCAATGGTTCGAGGGACCAGTGCCTGCTATTAAAAAATGCTTTTACAAACATTCACAAAGGGGAAGGGTCCCTTCCCATTTGCAAATGGGTTACCACCTACTTTAAGTAGGTGGTAAAATGCAAATGTTTTGTGACCGCATTTCGGTCACAAAACATTCATTCATACCAATGCAATTGGGTATTAGGAAGGGAGGCCCTTAACGCGCCCCTTCCTAATACCGAATTACAAAACCCAATTTGCGATTCGGTAACAGTTTAACGAATCGCAATTTGGGTTTGATGCATGGGAAAAGTCTTTTTTGCATTTGCTAATCGGCCCGTTTGTGAACTCAAAAAGGCTTCATACATGTGGCCCTGAGTCCCTTATCGAAAAGCACCAAGTCATAGTTCTTCTTAGTATCCTAATTGTTGAATCTTTTTGTCATTTTTTAGCATGTCTGGTATTACCTCAATCCATAGGCAAGCATGAAGTTTGTACCCACAGGTTTCTGAAACAAAAAGAGATCTTGCACCCAGTTGTTCATGAATCCTTGGTTAGTTTGATAAACAGGAAAAATAAAGAGGAGCAGAAAAGGAGGGAAGGGCTATTTCCAATGCTTTCCAAAGTATGAATATCTGTGTTCAATCTTGCCTCTATCAACCAGCAAAGACTTTGCCTTCTTGCACCCAAACTAACTTCATATCAAATCTGATGATGTATCCATTTGTCGTTTCCTGCCTTTTGAAACAGAGCCATTCCTCATTTTGTCGTGGTTGTAGTTAAGCAATGGTTGATCTCTTTTATACATTACTTACTTTATTTGGTCATATATAGCTTCCAGTTCCACAACTTCAGGCTCACTGCACTTTCAGTCTTAAAATTCTATAACACGCTGTCTAAAAACGGTTCCATTACGGATAGCCAAAGTTCAACTTTGAATAGATATTCAGCCTTAGTTTGGACAAATTTCATACATAAAAAAATACTGTTTATCTTCACCTTTTTAAAGCTAAATGTTTAACATTCCTGTGATGGTGATTCAGCTAGCAAAAAATAAATAACTTTATTTGAGAAACTGGCAGTTTCCAACTTGAAATCACATTACTTCTTCTTGAGAATGTGTGTTATCTTCCTTCTTTATACACACATGGTGATAAAAAGGGAAGAGTTTATCACATGCACGTATATTAAGTTTTATACATTGTCCTATCACGAAGGGTGAAACCACAGTTCTCAAAAACATTTATTTGAAATGGTATTCGGCTTGAGCTAGCATATTAACTGTCAGTTCTATAATCGGCCTATTAATACAATTCGACAACTGTGGTATTCACAAATTGCATACATGGTAAGTCCTGGATCTACTATAAATTTTGCTAGTTTTTAAAATTCTATTTTATGTCATTTTTAAGTTGCGATTACAAAGTTCATCATCTCTCTACAGTCTCTGTCCAAACTGCTTTCTGATGAGTGATTGCTGTTCCAGAGAGGTTATGGGGGGATGGCTGATGAGGAAGACGTTGAAAGTTTAAATTAAGTTGACAAGGGAGGTTTGGGCTTGAATGTGGCTGATGAGATTTGTGCAGGGATTGAGTGCTTGTTTAAAGAGAAGAGTGTCTGTCTTGCCATTCTGACAGATGTCTTTGGATATGGCTACTTTTAATGGGATGGAACAAGTTGTTGACTCTAAAGGGTGTGTGGCCTAAGAAGCTTATATAAGTATCCTCTCTCACTTGAGCTAAAATCCTATGCTTGACAGATTTATAAATAAAACCTGTTTTTTCATAGAGAATGATATAACATTTTGAAAAACACTTTTCCGACGTCATTAGCAATAACACATTGGAAAGGTACTTGCACAAGATGTACTTTAACACAGAACAGATGTTTTCTATGGAAAGATTTTTTTGGTTACCAAAATACTATGCATGTACTTGCTTTAACAGCACAGTGCATTCTGGGAGTTCTACTCCTAATGTAGGGTTGCAGAACAGAGGCACTCACAGTAGCCATGTGCCCTTGCGCTCTTAAATTCCTCCTAGTGACCCACACTTTATATTTTCCTGTGCAAACATCTTCTTGTCATGAGTCCCGTGATTGCAGTTCAATGGAGCTTTGGATGTTATTCACCAAGAGAATGCAAGGCACTCTTGAGCAAAGGCATACTAGCGATGCTCATTTTATCATGCATGTTTATTGTCTGCATGATCTGGTCATACATCATCTGGGACTACAGGGGGACCGCCTAATGGTTCTCCCTGTGTACTCAGTCGAAAATGACTCCATTTTGTAAGGGATGTGTGTGAGTAGTGGTTGAGTACATGAGCGGACTGCTACTCCACTTTGGGACCTTCCATACATATGTAGCCAGTGCTTAATTTGAAAAAAATTAATAGGTGCCAGGAGAAGGACACTACAACCTCCATTGTCCCTGCCATCAACACAACGATTAACCATCACACTCCTACAAGTTTGACAATTCATACTATTCCAGGCCCCCAAAGCTATAAGAATGGCTTGGCTTGTGGGGCATGTAGTAGTCATAGTTAATGTATATTGAATGAATAAACCACTTTTGTTGTGCTTATACCTAAATTAGACAGACAGCGCCACCATGTGGCAGACTGTCATAATCACCAGTGCGGACAATTTAGTGCCAGTGCCGAGCACCGGAAACTACTGGCTCAAATTAAGCACTGTATGTAGCGCCTAAGATTGTAGGGTGCTCTAGCAGGTTTAGTGGTGGTCATAGCAGTCTCGCTTCCATCTCTCTAGCTGCTCTCATGTTACCCCTCCCCTTGCAGAAACCATGTAAAGTCAAGTGCGTGTGTCTGGATTGAAATCACAAACACGTGGATGAAGGATAAAAGGGTTCCTTGTGTTCACCTTTCAGGACAAAGCCAGTTCCAGTGGGTCATCCTGTGGCCTAAGAAGTGCAACTCTTGGACAATTCCCTGTGGGCAAGCCCAGCAGCAGCCTGATTGGCCACAGGGCCATCTGGATCGATATCTAAAAATACAGTGGACATTACTGGATGCCTGCTATCAGAGTGACAGTGTACGATTGGTAGCAGGCTGCCTCAATCATACAACAGCTACAGCAATATATACCTTTAAATGACTGGCCTCTTCCAAAACTAAAGGAACATCTTTAAATCACTGAAGTCTCATGTAGGTTTCCAGCAGCTGCCACCGATTTGGAACATAAGTCGACACAACTGGCTTATTCAGTATACACTTTTTTAAGCTAGAATAACTCCTTTCACCTGTGCAGCGAAAGGCGCATACCCGCGGTAGGAATCGTTGGCTACCTTCCCTGATGAGGTGGGAAATATTCTCCAGGACTGAGGAAAATATTTTGTAGCTGCAACATGAAGAAAAGGTTGTAGACAACCTGGCACATTCAGTCCAGAACCTACTTTTCCCTAAGGAGAGATGGGGAAAACTTCAGAGAGTCTGTAATACAACCTCAAACTAAGCTATAGACATGCTAACAGGTTTTCCAAGGGTTGCTGGTATAGTTCTTACCTGTATTTCTCCCCTAATGACCTGCCACTGGCGTTGGCGCCTATCAACGACTAGATGCCCAAACAGTCTAGCCACAAAGGCATGAGGGACCTGCCTCTCATCCTCTTCGGACTTACTAAAATTGTTTCCAGGTGATAAACAGTGTATTTATTAGGTACCAACTTTCACAATGTTAAAGATGTTAAGAGCTGTTTTTAATTAGAAACTGTTGTATAGTTCTTACTACAACAGAAACCTTCATGTTCTATTAGTTGACATGTTTCTGCACATAGCCACTTGGTGATCGACATATTTGTTACCACTTGAAATAGGGGTAAGCGTATGCCTTGGGGCAAAACACATTCAATGCAAAAGAATAAAGAGAATGAGCTCAGATCTCACACATGGCTGGTACATTGTGTTTCTAGGTGCAAGAGAGTAGAAGCTTTAATTATACACACTAATGAGCAAGCCTGGATCAGGCATAGCTGAAGGAAAAGCCTCACGTGCCCTTCTCCTGGCGCTGCTGATGTCTCACTAGGATTCAGTCCAGATCCAGAGTCCAACTAATAGATGTACTGCAGGGAGAGGCTCGGTTTGTCAGGGGTTGCCAAGCCTGAGGGTCATTGGCTGCTGCCCAGCGTGATAGAGACTGGCTCTTCATCAAGAAGCAGTGCATGCAACGCGGCCTAATGGATGCGCAAGTGCTGGCCAAATTGAAGCCACGCGAGGGAAGCCGCTGGTTACTCAGTCAGTATTTCTGACACCGGAGTGCAGTGGTTCTTGCAGCTCTGACTGCAGTAGGAGTAGCAGGCTGCGGCTGCACCTCATTGCTGCGCCCGCGCAGCTAGTGTCGGCAAGTACAGCACAAGGCTGGGGCTGCCTTGTTCTCTAGCCTATCTTGCCTCGGTGGTTCCTCTTCAGGGGCCTGGTTCCTGTGTGTTGCAGCAAACTCAGAATAAAAGGCGGCTTTGGTGGATTATTAGACTGGTTTCTAAGACTTCCTGTTTTGCCCCTTCTAGACCAAGTCTGTAAAACGCTAGCCCTGATTAGCACGGCACCGGCAGCCAGCAGCTGAGGTCAACCAGGTCCATCTAACAGCATGCCACTGGGGGTTTTTATTTTAAAACCAGATTCTAGACTTTTATTTATGGTGGCAAGTTTTCCAAAGACAACATAAAGAGAGCCATGTGGGGACTTGGCTCTACACACTTATTTTCACTTTGCTAGTACTGAGCGAAGGCAGGACCTTAACTATCTAAAGCACCTTTGCATCGAGTATTAAAAGGTTGGCCAAGCTAAGACAGTACTGGTAATGCTATCAAGTAAACACAGAACTAACACCAGAGTGAATTACCTGGAAGGCACCAACCTGCCTCTACTCTAAGGCGGGCTCGCTCAGATCTGAACTCACACAAGGTCTGGCATCGGCTCCAGAGAGGAGCAGAACTGCTCTTTTCCAGCCTCCTGTGTTTTTGGGAAGCCGCTACTCACCGACACACTGCAGCACAATCAGAAACTCGGACTCGGACAGTCCAAAGGCGTTCTCAGGCTCTTCCAGCACCGTCAGCAGGCTCCCGCTCGAGCAGTATTCCATGACGAGCACCTTCTGCTTGCTGGTTCCCTGAGGACAATAGGGAGGAAAGGGTATGGATCAGAGGCCACCTGGAGCATCATCAGTGCAAACTAACACAGAGCTCAGCAGTTATGATGAATAGCAATGGGGTCCTTCTTTCCTTTCCCACACCCTCATTCCCCTGAGACCTATGCAGAGGCTGTTCCTGACTAGGATCGTACAGACTGTGTAAGGACCCGTCAGCATGTACAGACACTATGCAAACACTGCTGTCTGCTAGAGGCTGCACATGTAGGGAATTCTTACACATGTCCCTCAGGCCTGCCTGCATCTAAACTACATCGCGCCTTGAGGTGCCCAAGACTGCATCTATCAATCAATTCCACCAGGACTTGTATTGTGTCCCATTATGGAGCTATCACCCACTATGAACGTACGCCTGCGCGTTTCGGTAGCTTTTGTAATGATAAACAATGCTAATCGGGTTTTGGTGTTATATAGCTGACCTACAAGCAATTGTATGCCCATCTCTTGGCGACCATGTGTACATGGTAAAATACCCAAGCATGTCTCTTGTGCCACTCTCCAGGATGTCAGAGTTTTCTCTAGCTTTTAGAGAAAACCTATTCTTACACTACACTTCCCAGCTGAGGCTCCCTGTGAACCTCTAGGATCTAACCTGGCTACTAGAAGAGTGAGGAAGACATGGCTTCTAAGTTAAGTTAAGTTGTGGCGGATTTACTTGTCAACATGCAAACATAGCCCAAAAGCCCATCTAGTTTCATATACTAACAGCTAGTGCTAGGCGTAATCGGATAATGAAAAACGGAACTGTTCGTGTCAAGTACATTCTCTACCTCGGTTGATCAGCATGTTTAGACTTTGAGCCTCTCCTCACAGAAGTTCAAACCATGGACCGTTTTGATTACCCCTGTGTGGACTACCTCAAACTCTGTAGTGATAAGCACCAAAGATGGGCAATTCTCAAAATATGGCCTTCTGTATTTAACATAATCCAAATGGGTTGCCAGAGCTCTGCATGATACTCACTAGTGATGCGTTCAGAGCTAAACCAGCCTCTTGAAATCTGGTGGATACACCTATTCCTTTGGATGTACACACCCCTCTAGTTCTTCACAAAGACTTGTCATATTACAAACTTTGGCCCACATCAGACAGAATAATCTACCCTCTACTGTTTGATGACCTTTAAATCTCTTCTCCCAGTATTCACTGCTTTACAGAATCCTCTCCTGTTTGATGACCTACAAGACATTTCCCCCCACTTCTGCTGCTTTTCAGAATCCAGTCGTTTGATGACATTTAAGACACTTCTCCCACCTTAACACTTTCTCAGAATCCTGGAGCTCAGGGTAGATTGATTTGTACTGGCCGTTTATGGGTCCTTTAATTACAAAGCCCAAATCCTTATAAATGGTTGGCACTCACCGACTCCTCCACTGCGAACAGCTTGACGATGTTCTTGTGGTTCAACTTCCTCAGCACCTCGAACTCCCTCATCTGCACCTCGTACGGCCGCAGGTAGCTGCTGTTGTTAAAAACCTTTACGGCAACCAACTCTCCGGCTTTCTGAAAATGGGAAAAATAAAAATGTGATGGTGCGGCAATGACTGCTGCGACTATGGCAGTTTGAGAAGCTGCAACTTGGTCAAATGTCAGAAGGAAAGGCATAGCCTGATATTGAAAAACCCCTGGTAAATGCCTAGTGTTCATTTGAGCAAACCATTTGAGACGTCCATTCAACTCACCTCGGCCCAGCTATATTTACTGCTGTTGTATAGTCAATGTGTTGCTCACCTACACACATACACAATCAATTCCTCACCGCCGCATTCACCTTGCATCAAGATTTGTACACATTGGCTGTGGTACCTTTGTCCAGCAGAAAATAGTGAATTTAAATGCCAAACTCAGTCAACTGCTCACTTGCACACTTAAACAGCGAGAACACACTGCTGTGTGATCGACAAGGACATACAGAGGGACACAGAGATTTTTTAATCCCGGTAAGCATTTTGGAGTTAGGTTGGATTATGAGAAAGTAGCGCTGATTAGGTGGCCTCGCCACATGTTAAACCATGTATGTGACACAGAGGAAAAAACGAGCTTCTTTAATACGGAGCCTGTATTTATTAGGCAAACCTGCATAAAGTATAGATGTAGAAAGATCCTTTAGATACACACGTGGGGTAATGACATGCTTGTTTGCCTTCCCTGACTTGCAGGGCGTTTGGGTGTCTTGTGAGAGGAGTGAGAAATAAGAATAAGAGAAAAAACTGAGAAAAAATAAGAGAAAAAAACTGCAACATAGGTGCCGACGACGAAGGGAGGAAACTTGATTCGTCAGTGACAAAAATGAATTCTGGAACGCCCTTATTAAAAGGTAACCTACGAATGATTGATGTAGGTGACACACGATGAATTAGGCAAGGGCTAATGATATAAAGATATACTGGAAAATAAAGATAAGCACAATAATATATGTCTAATCTGGTTTCTGATAGGTATTAGTCCAAAGGAATAGTTTTTTATTGCCCAATTTTGGAGGTCGCTGATAAGGATGCAGTGATTGTACGTAGAAGCATACATCTTGGTAGATTTAAAGATCCATCTTAGTGTTGAGCATTAAGCCCAATGAGGAATATGAGACCCGGAACGATATTCTCTGTGTTTGTTTTTATTAAAAATAGGAGCTATCTAGAGTGAAGCCCCACTGAAGATTCTAGTCAGGAGATTTCTTCCCTGTACTAACACCATACGCCCAAGATCACGGTGGGTGGTCTTTGTTATGAATGTACTTGCCAGAGTATAACTTGGTGTATGAATGGATTTAGATGAGTCTGATTGATGATATAGAACATAAATACACGCTCAGGCAGAAAGAGATTCTTTATGGAGGATTATCCCCACATTCTTATTAAAAATACAAATGAGTGTGTTCATTTAGAACAGCCGTAATTGTGATTATTAGAAGGACAGAGTAAATGGGTCTTGGAGGATGATGTCCATTTGAATGAATGAAGGGGGATAAACAGAGTGCCTCTTGGTGAGGTGTCCCCCTGTAAGTATACGGAAGTGGTGTGTTACAGGAGTGGTGTGAGTTGTAGAAAGCCAACAATCTAAATGCATATGTGTATATGTTTATTTATTCATTGATCATGTTTTTTTTAATGGTTTTAATATAAAATTGTACAAAATCTCTTTTTGATATGTATGATTATACGTATATACATATATATATTCTTTTTTTCATATAGATTCAAAGTGCCGGGATATTTATATTGTCATTGTAAAGCCTGAAGAAGGTGGTTGGACCTGTGGATACCACCGAAACGCGTCGTTTCTTGGTCGTTTAAAAAAAAAAAAAAAAGAATTGTTTGTGTTTAATTATAGAATTAGAATGTATTGTTACATAGAATATTATCCCCAACTTTGATGGATTGCCAATGCTGAATTTCATAAATAATGTGCACTTTGTTTTTAACTGGAACAAAAACCTTACTAGTGGTTTAAGTCATCACATAAGTATCTTGAATGTAATGTATTGATATTGTTTTTATATGTTAGAGCGGATTGCTCTATTTTATCCATTGTCTAATTGTTTTATGATTAATTTTTGGCAAATAAATATTGACATATTTGATTGTTTGGCTAGTGTGATAGGCTCCTGATGTTTGAGTGAGTAGTAAAGATTTGGTGTGCTATCATTGTTTCCCAAAGGGATCCATTTTTTCAGTTACTTGCACACTCACCTTGCTGCGAGCTTTGTACACAATAGCGGTGGCCCCCTGTCCCAGCACATCCTCTGTCTTCCAGAGGTAATTTGGAGTACTCTGCATTGCTGCGCAGGATCCAACTTGCAGCACTCAATCCTACAATAAGAAAAGAGCAACATCAGTGTCAAAAGTTATTTACTGTTTCGTTATGTTAATGGATATTTGGTATAGCGCAACAACTCCCCCCGCCGGAGGGGCATCTCGGCGCTGAGGCAGCAGCTAGGTCAGGAAACAGCCATTAGAACAGCCAGATTTTAAACTGTTTTTTAAAACCTGAGAACTCAGTGCATGCCCTGATGAAAAGAGGAAGCTTGTTCCAGTGGTACGGAGCAAGGTACAGAAGGGCCCGTCCACCATACCTAGATATGCGAATGCACCAGGGACAAATAAGAAATTAAACCACTTGATCTGATTTTTCTTCCAGGTTTGTCATGTTTGTCATGTAGATATTTGGGTCCCTTACCTGGCAGGGTTTTATATGTCAGGCAAATTAGTTTAAAAATTGCTCTTTTCTTTATGTGGAGCCAATGAAGGGCTCTGAGCAGAGGGGCTGAGGATGTGCCCAATGAATGTTAACCAGTAGAGTTGCAGTATTTTGTACCACCTGTATTTTAGAATGAATGGATTCATGTGTTGCTACAACAAGCGCATTTCCATAGTCCAGATGGCTGATTATCGTTGCCTGGATGAGGGTCTACTGAGCTGAAGCCACTGGAAGATCCTCCTAAGAAGCTGCAATGTACCAAAGAACATGCTGCAGGTAGATGTCACCTGGTCTTTCATAGATAACTTATTATCTAACAAAATTCCTACATTTCTCACTGTGCTTCTGGGAGAGGGAGAAGAACCAAGTAGGACAGGCCACCATTCAGCTATCCAGTGGAGCTGTGCTTTGCCATAAGTAGAATCTCCATTTTGTCCCCATTTTTATTGAAGACAATTCAGGGACATCCACGTGCCACTTTTTGTCACACAGGCAATAAAGCGATGTTTAACATTCTCAATATCTTGCCCAAAGGAGATGACCAATTGAGTATTGTCTGCATAAGAGAGTATTTCAAAACAACAGGAGTGGAGTAGCTGAGCGAGGGGAGCGATATATATGTTAAAACTGTTCATGCGACCAGTGCGGTCTGTAGGCTTTGGCCATGCACAACTGGGGTACCAGTGCAGCTCCAACTGGCCAAGCAGCGGCTACAACAGGGGCAGCTTTAATATGGGTTATTGGAAAGGCTCAGAAACGTGGAGAGGTTCTAGATAGATGGAGGACTTAAGTAGAGCGAAGAGTTCTAGGGAGTTGAGGAAAATGAAATTTTGCCTGACCAAGATGCCCCCTACGTGTACCCTATGTTACATATATGTGCATGTCACCCATGCATATTTCTCTTAGTGGCTTGAATCACAAGGCCTCTGCAATCACGTCCTGCATTAAGGTGCCTGTCATCAAGTTTCCCAAACGTTAAGCTAACATGAAGGCCCATGTATTTGCATTGTGCACTTTTAAATAAATATCGTAATGAACCCTTTCTTTTGTGGTTCAGTCTGAACCACTTTCTGAATCAGGGTTTTCATGACTCCTGACACACTGAAAGCTGCAATTACGTATCTCTGACCTCGCATACTTCTAGCTCAGCTGAGCAAGGGTTGCCAAGACAGTATATTTTGCTTAACAGTTATCTGCATGCCAGGTGAAAAAGGTAAACAGAACCCGTCCGCGGAAGATAGGGCCTGGCCTCTCTGTCTCCATTGAAGTAAATCACAGTGCTTGCATCCATAGAAAGCTCACAGCCCCCATGCAATGCACGAAGAAATATATACTTTTTCTGATTCTTAGTGATGAGCAACCTCTGCTTCAGATAATACATCCCCTGACTTAAGATATCAGTTAGTACAAGACGTGCTGGTCGCCCTGACACTAAAGGCCTCTCTACTAGACTGAAAGTCAGCTCTCCTCCCAGTTACACGTCAATTGCACGTCATGCTCAAATTGCGTGCACAAGTAGGGCAAAGTTCCAGCCTGCCATGTAACTCCTCCTCTATGTAGCCACCCACCTATCACCCACCTGTGACTCATCAAGTGTACACCCTCATGCACGCCCACATGCTCTTATCTCTTTCTTTCTTGCACTGCCTGGAGCGCTCCTCCCTATGTACAAGGAAAAATGTATATATGTGTTGTTCTCTGTAAATAATGTTAGAAGACCCTTCCTGAACCTCAGTGGTGATGGAACAGATTCTCCCTTAACTCGAGTTATTGGAATAAAGCCCTTTTAACTTGGACACCACGGACTCTCTGCCTCTCATTTGATACATGCTAATTGTTTTTTTTTTTTTTTTTTTTTTTTTGGGTAAAAACTTTTATTGAGCAATCACATACAATTACATAGATGGGCCTACAACCACACGGGCTGGCCGCTAAGTCGCATAATACGACACATGAAATAAGCAATCATTTCCTAGGTCAGGCCAAATCGTAGAACGAAATTGCTCAAAAACTTAGAACAGGATACAACAATTTTCTATAAAAAACATGAAAATAACCAACACAAACATAAGGCGAGTGTAATAGTCAAGTCAGCCCAAATAGCAGAGGGGGAAGTCACGAAACAGGAGAACAGAAATACATCAATGAGAGTCGGGAAGGCCGTGATGGGGGGGGGGAGCAGGGAGGACAGGAAAATCCTAGAACAGAACGAGAAATTTCGGGAACGTCAGCCTAAGGAGACAGGGTAACATCGGAGGTGGCAATCAAGGGAGGGGTACAGATTTCTCCACGGTATGCATTCCATTGACCCCAAATTTTCGCCCACGCCCCCGGCCTGTCCCTAGCCACGTAGAATGTCTTCTCACGGAACATGGACCAGTCCATGTTGTCCTCCCACACTGAAACATCCGGAGGTCGGGATGCGCCCCAGAGTTGCGCAATGTCACGCTTCGCGACCATGTAACCCAGGGTCGCCCATCTAGTCTGGGCCACAGAGTAATCGGAAGGTTCCCACACATTCAGCAGACATCGACGGGCCTCAGGCCGCAGGTCAACACCAGTCACCTCAGTCATCAACGCAAGCACATCCACCCAATAAGCTGCCACCACAGGACACTCCCAAAGTATGTGCAGAAAGGTAGCGCTCATCCCACAGCCACGCTTACACAAACCATCCGGGGAAAAACCCATCACGACCAAACGCGGACCAGTCACATACACCCGGTGGAGGATCTTAAGTTGCACCAAACGAAGACGGGCGGGAATGGCGACCTCCTTCGGGGAGGAGAGTGCCGACTGCCAGTCCTCGTCATCTAGTTCCAATCCATCACCTACCCACATCTCTCGGAGTCGGACCAACAAATCAGCGCGATTATGAATCAGCTTCTTGTAGATGAGAGAGATGGTGCTGTCGGGCAAGTGTCCATCTAGTATACGATCTTCAAGGGGGGAAGACTCGGGCAGAGCCACATCAGGAGTCAGAACAGAGGCCAAGGCATGTCGGACCTGCAGATACCGGAAAAACTCTCTATCACTCAAGTCGTATTCTGTCTTAAGGGCCTGGAATGACTTCACGCAACCATTCACACAAACGTCACCCACTTTACAAATCCCAATCACATCCCAGCGGTCAAAGCCCTTAGAAGACCAAAGACATCCCAAACGTTCAGAAGCATAAAGCGGAGTCGCCAGCGTCAGCCGATTCTCCCATCCCAAACTCACATTCGCTGCGCGCCAGATGTTGACCGCTGCCCTGGTCGGGCCCACAAGATGGCGCCCGGCCGATCTGGAATATAGCGCTCTATTAAAGTCCCCTCCCGGCAACTGGAGCTTATCCATCTCAAACGCCGGATCACGACCCGGCGAGTACATTGCATGGTTAATGGCCGATAGCTGGGCTGCCCAATAGTACCTTTTGATGTCGGGGAGTGCAATGCCCCCGTCATACCAAGGGATGGTAAGTTTCGCAAGGGCTATACGTGGACGCCCATCCCATATCAATTGTCTTTGCAGACTCTCGATTTCTCTGAAATAAGTAGCAGGAACATCGTCGAAAGAGTTCTGTAGGGCGTAAAGGAACCGCGGCAAAGACATCATTTTAAAGAGAGCCGCCCTACCCAGAGGAGACAGGGGCAGCTTACGCCAACGGGCCACATCCAGTCGCAATCTAAGAAGCGGGGGGAGGAGATTACGCTCATACCGGAGAGAGGAATCCCGGGTAATAAAAATCCCTAAATACTTGAAGCCAGACTGGACCACCTGGATAGGGAATCTGGCCGGCAAAGAGGGCAACACACCCGAGAGAACATACACACAGGACTTAGCCCAATTAATAACAAGGCCCGAGTTAGCACCGAACGAAGTACGAACATCAAATAAGACGTTCAAAGATTTACGCGGGGATGTCAAATAAAGAAGAATGTCGTCCGCGTAGAGAGAAACGCGGTCTTCAAAGTCTGGTGACCAGCGGATCCCTTTGAGGGAGGGTTCCCATCGAAGCCACGCAGCTAACGGTTCCAAGGCTAGCGCGAAAAGCAATGGAGACAGGGGGCAACCCTGACGGGTCCCTCTACCAAGGCTAAAGGGGACAGAAACTCTACCGTACACCACCACTTGCGCTAAGGGTTCCACATACACCAACTTCACCCATCCAATAAATTCAGGTCCAAAACCAAATTTTTCGAGAGCTGCCCAAAGATAGGGCCACTCAACCGTGTCAAAAGCCATCGAGGCGTCTAACGAGGCCAAAATGGCCGGCTCCGTCAGAAGCCCCGCCCTCGCAACCGCGCCGTGAAGACGACGTAGGTTAAGAGCCGTGTTGCGATGCGGGATAAATCCGGACTGATCCGGATTAACCAAGTCGCTAATGACCGTCAGCAGGCGGGTCGCCAGGAGCTTAGCCAGGACCTTAGGCTCAACATTTAACAGGGAAATGGGCCTATAAGACGAACAAAGGTCCCGCGGTTTCCCGTCCTTGGGAATTACGACTATCGTAGCAAGCCGCTGGTCATACGGGAGAATACCCCGTTCCCGGGACTCCAAAAACATGGCACGGAGATAGGGCGCTACCTTGTCAGGGCGTAGCTTGTACAGCTCAATTGGCAACCCATTCGGGCCCAAGGCCTTGCCCGAACGGAGCGAACGAATGGCAGTCGCTATTTCATCAGTCGTAAAAGGGGACTCCAACGAGATACGGTCCAGATCGGAAACACTGGGCAAAGCTATGTCTCGCAACAAAAGGCGAGAGTCTGCCACATCTCGGTCAGACACAGGGGTATATACCACACGAAAATACTCAGCAAAACATTCAACTATTCCAACCGGGTCTGTCACTCCGACACCAGTCGACGACTGAATCACAGGCACTACACGATTCGCTCTCTCTTTCTTATCCAACCAGGCCAACAATTTACCCGCTTTGTCCCCCACATCATACAAACGACCCTGCTGTTCCCGGAACATCAGTCTAGCCGCATCTGTGACCAAGGATTTATAAGCAAATTGCTTCAGACCCAGGGCGTGGAGTTTATCAGAGGTGATCTCAGACTCTAAGTCGGCCTCCCTCTCAGCAATCTCCGTCTCAAGGTCCACCACCTCCCGATTCCTAGCCTTCTTGGATTCAGCAATTAGAGAAAGGGCCTGCCCACGAATCACTGTTTTAAAGGCCTCCCACAGGGATACCGCCGAGGAAACCGACCCCTCGTTGTCCAAAAAATAAGCATCTAAAGACTTAGTCAAAAGGTTTCGGGTCTCAGGGGAGGCAATATGCCAGGGGTTAATCGGAGCCACTCGGCCCACCGCCTCCACCCCTAACTCAAAAGAAAGCCAGAGCGGAGAATGATCGGAGATGCCCCGGGGGAGGTGTCTGATCTCACGTACCACCGGCGTCTGCGCCGCGGGCATCAGGAAGTAATCCAGTCTAGACAGACTCCCGTGGGCCCCCGAATGGAAAGTGTATTGAAGCTGGGTAGGATGCAGGAGCCTCCAGCAATCCACCAAACCAAACGTATCCAAAAACCCACCTAACCACTGTTGGGCTAAAGGAGTGTCCCTAGGGGGGTAGCGATCTCGTAGACCGGAGATCACAGAGTTAAAATCTCCTGCAAGAAAAAGAGTACTATCAGGAAGGTCCAACAACACACGGCCCAAATCGGCAAAGGTAGAAGTCTGTAGGCCGGGGGGCACATAAACTGTAAACAAGGAGAGGGTACGACCTTCATAGCGACCCACGAGGACTGCATAACGCCCCGATCATCAAGGATCACATCATCAATAGCTAGGGGGAGGGAAGCCCGAACAAGGATACCCACCCCCCTGGAAGCCGTGGTAAACCCCGAATGTGCAGCAAGGCGATACCCCCACCTATTCATCGCACGACAAGTATTGCCCACCAAATGAGTTTCCTGCAAGAAAACAATATCGGGAGATAAACGGCGTAGCCATTTTAACACCACACTCCGCTTAATGCGATCTCCCAGACCGTTAACATTCCACGAAACAAGCCTCAACCCGCTACCCCCCATCCCACACAGCAACCTCGAAACCCCCCCGCAATGAGCATGACATAAGAAGGAGTAGAAGCCAGATTGATTCGCCTTGAAAACATAACACAAAAACATCGAACATCCCAACCACCCACCCCCCAACAATCAAGAAAACAACCCCCACCCTGCACCCCTGCAAAATGCTAAATAGCCATCCCAACATGCAGTGTGCCTGTCGCCCAAGAACCCCCATTCTACAAAAAGAACCCCGGAGGAGGAAAGGCTCCGGCCCACCCGCCACCCCGAGTAAGGCAGATAAGGAGGAGAATACCCAAACAGCAGAGGCACTGAGGCATTAAATCCCTGAAGAGTTTACTCTATTCGAGGGCCCAGGCGTAAGCAAATTGTTCAGCTCTCCACACCACCCTCAGCACCACCCGGGTGGGCGGCGGACTCAGTCCCAGGAGAACGATCAGGCAGAGAGTCCATCCAGTCATTCACAGAATCAGGCCGATCAAAGAAGAAAGTTCGGTCGTTGTACTCAACGCGCAGCCTGGTCGGAAAAAGCATGGCGTAGCGAAGCCCCATGTCTCGGAGACGTTTCTTGACATCACGGAAGCCCATACGCTGTCTCTGGACCTGTTGAAAAAAGTCCGGATAGAAGTTCACCGTGGCGTTCTCAAAGGCCACCGGGCCCTTCACACGCGATGCTTGCAGGATAGCGTCCCGATCCCTATAATGGAAGAGTTTCGCAACAATAGGCCTCGGCGGGGCGCCTGGTTTACCCTTGCCCCCCGGAACACGATGGGCACGTTCCACAGCGAAAAACTTCGTCAGACCAGACGGAATGAGGTGGTTCTGGATCAAGTCCTCAACAAGGAGATCAACAGAGTGAGGTTCTGGATTCTCCGGAACCCCGACCACGCGCACATTACAGCGACGTGCCCTGTTCTCAAAGTCACCCAAGCGCCGGGTCATGAAGTCGTTCACCCTGCGAAGGTTGCCGACCTCCGTCTGTATCTCCGAAACGTCCTCCGTGAGACTGGATGACTTAAGATCCAGTGACTTCACCTTCTCATTGGTTTTCGACAGGTCAGCACGAATCAAGTTTACATCAATGGCCACGGTGTCGATTTTGTGGGCCAAAGCTTCATAATGTTGACCTATCGTCTCCTTCATAGCTGAAATGGCGCCCATGATGTCCTGCAAAGAAGGCTCCGTCGACGCGTCCACAGAGAGATCAGCATTACCGGCTCCAGGCAGGGCGGTTCCGGGGGATCCCTTGGAATGGGTGTAGCGGTCCATCACGTTAGACTGGACCGGGCCCCCACGCAGGGGCGTCTTGGTCTTCCGAGTCTCTCGGTCCCCTCTGCCCGCCATGTCAGAACTGCGTCACCAGGTGACTAACCAGGCTGGATGGAATGGCCACAGGAAAGTAGGGCCTCGGGACCAAAGAACCGCAGCTAGGGCGCCACTAGCAGAAGGGCCAACAGATAGGAGAATAAGCTAGCCAAAGGCCCGACAGCCGTTCCGTGCCCAGACCGCAGCCCAGGCCAGGCTCCTCTGCCAGATGGCTCAGTCTGAGGCAGAAATGAAACCGAAACTTAAGAGGGGGACCCACAGGTTGAATCCCCCTGCCGTTGTTGTTCAACTTCAAGACAGCCACTGAGCCTCACCCAGTCCCGGGCGTACCTCGAGAGTGGAGCCCGTAAGTTCGAACGGACGTAACTCCGGAACCCCGGGTCCAAATCGAATTCCAGAAAGTTCAGGGCAATCAGCCCAGTGTCCTCTACACAAATCCTCGTAAAAAGTCAGGATAAGTTCAGGATATCATGCCGGGAGTGGCGGGGGTCCGGGGAGCGCTGTGCTCACGCGGCCATCTCGGATGCCCGCCAAGCTCCTCCTCCGATACATGCTAATTGTTAATGCCTAGAAATTATGCCAGGGTAATATTTTTATTTACCACATTAATTTGGCGCCCTTACAGGGACATCCTTTTCCCCACGCGCCGGAGTTGTAGGTCCAGCTTTGCCCCCTTCTACAGCCGTGACGGACTTTAAAGTGTACACGCCATCGGGATTTCACGTTACTCCCTCAGGCCCAGGAGGAGGACGGACTGTGACCAGGCGTCCATACGAGGCGGTGAGGATTGCGGATCGTCTCAACCAGAGCCCGACTTGTGAGAGAGCAAGGTCCGAGGTTTCCAGAGGCCCACCTGTTCCGAGGCGCATGCGCAGTATCAAGTTTCCGAGGCCTTCAAGTTCTGCTTCCCGGTGAGTACCACTATGGGGAATGCATAAAGTTCAAGACGGGTTCATTTTATATGAACACGGTAAAGACGGGTTCACGTTACACGTGAGCACGGTAAAGACGTGTCTCATTTCTATGAGCACGGTAAAGACGTGTCCATTCACATGTGCACGGTCAAGACGGGTCCATGGTAAACGTGGGCACGGTAAAGACGGGTCTCATTTTTTGAGACCGGTATGGTTGTACTGTATTCCAGTGCATATAGTTTTTCAAGTACATGTTTAGTTCTCTGTATTGGTTTAGATCATGTTTGTTTTAATGTTATGATGTTTTAGTGTGAATGATTGTTGATTGTTTCAGTCTATTTTTGTGTATTGTATTTCCATTGTGTTGGTTTCAACATGCCACTGTTTTCAAAATTGCGTCAGATAGGGACCAAAAAAGGTATACTAGAAGAGTCAGTTAACATCCCGCCTAGAGACACACCTGGTCATTATATGTATAATAAGCATGGATTAGACGCCATCTTGTTTTTAGATTTATGGGTAGACTATACAAAGGACCTGGAGGAAAAGTATAGATGGCCTATCTCAGGAACATGGGATTCAGAATGCATTATGAGAGTAGAGGAAGCGCTATGGAAAAAGAAATCAAGACCCTCTCAGAAAGATGCCATTGAATTGTGGCGCAAAGAGTCACACAGGAGAACAGAGAAAGAATTCAATAAAGCAGAAAGAACTAAACAAGCAGAGGAAAAAGCCAAAGAAAAAGAACTACGAGAGGAGGGGGAACGGGTCAAAACAGAACAGACTGTTAGAGAAAGAAACGCAGTCGTTACTGGTATTTATCCCGTCCTCTCAGAAGAACTAGGTAGAGTGACCACCTCAGAGAGACCCAGTAGGTCGCGAACGCCACCACCTGTACCATTTAGAGTATGTAGAAAGAAGCCGACAGCATCAGAGGCTTTTATTTCCTCCTATCTAGAAGAGCCCGCACCGGACTACGTTAATGCAGGTTTCCCTCCACCCCCACCAGCAGATCAGCTCCAGCAACTTCAGCAGCAGCTAGTAAAAGATGACGTAGGTCCCGGGGCAGTGGGAGGGGTGCCTACTGTAGATGTAGCCATTCCATTTTGTGTATATGATCCAGAACCAGGAAAAGGTTCAATGCTTGTGATTTCACTAAGACTAAGACAAGCCGTCGCATATTTGGACAAATTACCAGACATGAAAGAGCACCTAGATAAAATGTACCGTTTCATTAGAACGGGGGAGGAACCAGATTGTATAGTACAAGCCATGCTACACAGAAAGGTTGGGGTTAAGAATTATATTCTACGGTTTATTATTAACTGCCTGATCAGGGAACAAGACGAAGGAGACGGAGATGTAAAACAAGGTTTGATAGAATGGAGCGAGCACATAGATGCCGGTAGACATGATAAACAGGGACAGATAGATGCCATGTACAAGAAAATACGAAAGGAAATAATAGAAAGACACAGAAAAGAGTCTGACGAGAAGGGCGAGTCATCAGCGGAAGAGGTAGAGGATCATCAGGATCCGAAAGGCAAGATTAATTATGTAGGAAAAGCGCGACAGTTTGACAGACACAAGTGCCTTGATTACCGTAAACAAGGGCCAGCTATAAAAGAAAGATATTCCCTTGAAAATCTGTTCCAAGCTACTGAACAAGCCCTGAAAAAACGGATAGGGAGCGAGAGACCTCCCACCTCACACGAAATTGAATTGGCCCGGTCAGCCACCCAGTGGGTGTCTAATTCTAATATATATAGCAGTGATATAGTGGCTCAGACTTTCTTAAGCCTTCCACCGAACGAACAGCGTTTGGCTGGTATTTACATGGTCCAACACTTAATAACGTTGTATGAGAGTCAATATTCCGATCCCGGTAAACTGTATAAATTATTAGACGACTTGCTTCTAGACAGATGGACAGGCCTAGGTACTGAATTAATTAATGTTATCCTGGATCAACGACATAAGTACATAAATTCTCTGACCACATGTATGCCTCCAACCTCACACCACGGCAGAAATAACTTACACGTAGATAGACAGAACCCCCTTCGAGAGGTACATCCCGTCAAAGATGCGGACAATGTGTTGCAACGGGTGTATGTTTACACCCCCTTAACAAAAATAGAAATACTAGAAATGAAAAAGATGCTGCCCTGCCATGATAAAGACCCGGGGGGGTTTCACCGAGAATTAAAAGACATCCTCCGCATAGGAGATTATACGTACGCTGACATTCTGAAGTTACTGAAAGTACTGTTGCCTGCTGGTATTTATGAAAAGCTTAAGGAAAAAGACTGGGAGGTAGGCGAGAAAAAGTTAAGCTGGGATGCACTGGAAACGGAAGAAAAAGGTAGGCTCCCAGGGGTTGGTCTTGGGGAAAAAGCTAGAGAACTGCCTGAACTCCTGATACAAGTTTTACCGAGATTATTAATTACGAAAAAGGAAGACTGGGATGCTATTTCAGCCTGTAAACAAAAGCAAGAAGAGGACACAAGTGATTTCTATTCTAGATTTGAGAAATGCTTTACTATTAATAGTGGCCTTAAGCCAGGTAGTGAATCATATCCACACCTTTTTGTGAGCAAATTAGTAGAGAATTCCTTACCCCAGATCAAGAATAGAGTACTGAAGGTTGAGAGTACTTGGCAAGCAAACAGCCCTTCCCAAATGTTACAGATGCTACAATATCATCAGAACAGAATTAGAGAAGAGCAGGATCAGGAAAAGAAACGCATGAAAGAGACAAAAATGAAGGTGCTGGTTGCCCAGACGGTACTAACAAATAAGAACAGAAATAACATGACACATGTTAAGGGGAACTGTAATTATTGCAAACAACCAGGTCACTATGTAAATGAATGTACTGTCCTGAAACACAATATAGCTACAGGCAAGACAAAAGAGCGACAATACACTCCTAGACAGAATAGCACGCAACAGAACACACAGCAGACAGTAGCGAATTTTCCTCCACCACCGCCTGTTCATGCCACACCACAAATGTATCAGTACACACAGTCAGACTATCCAGAATATCAACAGTTCTCATGAAACAGCCTTGAGAGGGAAGTAGGCTTGCCCCTTATTGAGGTTCCTGTAGATCAAGAGGGTCCGTATGTACATAGTCGTGTATTAGGACAAGACCGAAAATTTCTGATTGACACAGGGGCGAGCAGAACTACCATCAGTCATGACGAGGTTCCAGGGGCACCTCTCTCAGGCTCACAGAATGTTTCCCTGGGATTTTCAGGAAAGCCTATTGTTAATGAAGTATCGAAACCAGTTTCCCTAGGAGTTGGTCCACTGGCACGTACCACTGACTTGCTACTTACTAAGTCATGTCCAGAAAACTTACTTGGTATGAAGACATTAAAAGACCTAGGAGCAGTTATCTGCTGCTCTCCAGAAGGAGTACGCCTGTTCTTACGTGATTTTAGGGGACATTATGTACTGACTGATTTTGACCACAGACTCAAGAATGTGCCACAGACTCTATGGGCACAAGGAACGACTGACGTAGGTTACATGGACATAACGCCACACCATGTCACACTCAAAGCAGGAGTAGTACTTCCACGTATTAGACAATACAAGTTACCACCTGACGCCGAAACAGCCTTATTGAAATTAGTTGACAAACTTATTGCACGAGGAGTAGTGGTAGAGACTGACTCGAATGTATGTAACTCGCCTGTCATCCCTATCCTTAAACGATCTGACCCTAGTGTACTGCCAGTGTACCGACTAATTATTGACCTACGAGAATTGAACAAATGCGTAGTACCACAATATCCAGTGGTGCCAGACATTTCTTCATTATTGACTGCTATTGATTCTGAGGCCACAGTCTTCACTGTCATAGACTTGAAGAATGCTTTCTTTAGTGTACCCATTCATCCAGATAGCCAATACCTTTTTGGATTTAGTTTAAAAGGGCGTAGCTTTGTCTTTACAAGAGCTCCTCAAGGTTTTACAGAAAGCCCTAGCATTTACAGTCAAGCATTAAAAAGACAGCTAGACAGTGTTCACATGCCTCCCAACACTGCTCTGCTACAGTACGTAGATGACATCCTAATTACAGCACGTTCAGAACCAGAATGCGCAAATGCATCACTGACAGTGTTACATTTTCTGGCTGACAAAGGGCACAAGGTGTCCCCTTCCAAGTTGCAATTCTGTGAAAAGCAAGTGGTGTACCTTGGACACTTACTTTCCAAGGAGGGTAGACAACTAACACGAGAACGCATACAGCTCATTTCTAACCTTTCACAGCCCAAGATACAGAAAGAAGTACGTGCATTTATTGGCCTCACTTCATACTGTAGGCAATGGATTCCCCAGTATGCCTATCTAGCCAAACCACTCATACAGTTAACTACACAGGAGGCAGCCACTCTGACTGTCCTCCCTTGGACACAAGAACATACCTTGGCATTTGAGGAATTAAAAAGAGCATTATGTCAAGCACCAGTTTTAGCGACTCCATGTTACAGCAAACCTTTTATGCTTTTCGTAACTGAACGAGATGGAACAGCGTTATCTGTCCTTACACAAGATCAAGCAGGAAAACACAAGGCTTGCGCTTATTTTTCTAGTACACTAGATCCAGTGGCCCAGGCTCTGCCTGCGTGCCTGAAGTCAGTTGCAGCAACAGCCCTAGCCATCAGACAAAGTGACTCGATAGTGTTGGGTCACCCTCTGACAGTACAGGTTCCACATGCAGTGGAGGTTCTCTTAAACAGGACACAGACACAACATTTGACTGTAGCAATGTTGAAAATTAGTACGTTTCGGTGAACATTATCTGCGCCATCTTGCCTCTCCCCCTGATGCCACACTTTTGTCGTGCGCGCCCGCCATTTTGTTAGATGCCCCGATCAGAACGAACCCTTTTGCATGCCGCTGGCCCCTGACATAGCCTTTCGCCTTCACTAAGCCTGCACGCTGACCACCCCCTGCTTGCACCTGCCTTGAGTCATAAACCCCTCTTCGGCGCTGCTCTGCCCCAGGCCCTCATCCTGTTCCCAGCGCGACACCTCCCTGCTTCCCTTTCATGATCTCCGGCCCTTAGATGCAAACCCCCTTTTTCCCCGTGTGCCCGTTTTGTCTTCCCCGTTCCCAGGCCGACACCCAGCTCTGCCGATACCATTCCTTGCCCCTCCCCGTACAATAGAAAGTTTCCCCCATCAAAGGATCCCCGGGTTGATCAAAGCCCCCACTCCATGAGATCCGATCGAACCCCCCACATTCCGTGAATCGGCGGAATATCCAGCTGCGTGATACTCATCACCTGTTGTGACTAGGGTGGGGACTTCAACTGTAAATGTGTGTGGGAACGGGCCCAAAGGGGATTTCCGGGAATGTCTTTTTCATACATCAAAGCTTTAACATGAATGTGTAATGTACAATAAAGTCATAAACTTGTGTATAAGAGGCCAGGCCTCAGGGATGCAGTTAGAGCACCTCAGAACGATACCTTCTGTCCGTTTCGTTGTGTTCTCCTCCGGAGAGAATAAAAAACCTTGTTTCCTGCTTTCCAGTCTCCAGCGCCTGCCTCTTCATTGATTAAATAACTAGAGGGTCACAGAGGCAATACCGCCGGGCAAATATCGATTGCCCCCGACCCGCCTCAGGTTTTTACAATTGGCGTCCCAAGCGTGGGGCCCATCAGCGACTCGTGGATCCAGTGGGAGAGGTCCCGACGACAGAGTGAACGACTGCAACGATCGGGAGAGCTCTTGCCCAATAGACCCTCGTCTGGCAGCCGATCATCCGAACTTCACTAGTTCCGATCAGACCTCTCTCGAGTGATCTACGGTCCTGACTGGGGACCATCAGGAGTGCCGTGAGAAATACGAGAAAAAGAGGACGATTGGGCGCTGGATTCGGAAGACAAGAAACTGTCCATATGGTCCGGGTAAGGTCGTAATAATTGCTTGATTGCTTGATTGTTTAAAAATACTAGTATTGCTCTTTTTATTTTATTTGGAGATTCACTGTCTACAAACGGAGAAACAACAGGCTCTCTCTTTGCAAGCAGTGGAGGATAGGTAGGGCAGCAGCCGTGCTTATTTTTTCTCCCCCACTCAATAATTACTTGAAACTGAACTGTTGTTCACAAACTATTGTTTCCTGGAGATTCCCTGTCTGCAAACAGGGAAGAGACCACCCTTTTTGCAGATAGTGAAAAGGGTAGGTAACGCAGATCTTTGCGGACCTACTCATTCTCCCCATTGTTATTTATTGGTCTTTTGTTATTTTGATCCATGAGGTATTCACTGCCTGCAAACAACGTAGAATAGAAATATTCTGTCCAGTCTTTGCACCTAGTGATAAGATAGGCAGTGCTGACTTTTTAGTCCCTCGTTACGAGCCGTCATGTCTGTCTTCTCCCCACTGATTAATAGCCTGTTTAACCCGGACCGTGTATTAGAGGTGGACCATATAGCTCCACTAGAAGGCACCCCTAATAAGGACATGTTCATAAACTATGGATTAGTCACCATAGCCTATAATAAATTGTGGCACAGGTATACCGAAGATAGTCAAGACAAACAGTGGCCACTGGCAGGATCCTTTGACCTTGATAAAATAGAAACGTTAGAAATAGCCCTTCGAAATAATAAGACAACGCCAATTATGCTCGACAGTCTCGGTATGTGGCGCAGAGAGGCTATGCAACGACAGAGAAAAGACGAGGACAAACCAAATAGAGAAATATACCGACAGGACAACCCTAGGACATCGCTACCCACAGCTTATCCCCCGACACTATGCAAAAGACGACCAGACTTAGGGCAAAACCAATGCGCTTTTTGTAGGTATGTCGGACACTGGAAAGCCCAATGCCCGACTCTACTGAGCGTGAGTAAAGGCAAAGGGCCGACAGGAACGACAGACCGGCAGTACAAGAAAAAGCGCGAGACAAAGAAGAACCCGACTTACATAGACAGACCAGACAGAACCACCACGTTTGATTATGCCCGATGGCACAGATTTCGCCAGGACAATTTCAGCGGCATGCTCAAGTTCTCCTAGGTCGGGC